>NW_010972579.1:1751533-1771401 GCF_000737465.1 Haliaeetus leucocephalus | reverse complement strand
GGACACGGACACGGACGCGGACACGGGAGTCGTGGGGCAGCCGCAGTCGGCCTGGGCTGGCGGCTTCAGACCCCCACCCCTGGGAAAGGGAGGGAGCGGGACGTGCCTCCCTGCTTCCCCGCGCTCTTCAAAATCAAAATCACCCCAAAACTCACCCAGGCCTTTCCCACACCCACCGGAGCCCACCAGTACTGTGAGACCCCGGTGGGTCGCTCCCAGCTCCGCAAGCGTGCGGGGATGCTCGGGGCGCTTGGCCGGCCTGGGTCCGGGAGCACGTGCCCCGGGTGTACCGGGGCCACACGCGTGCCACGGGCGCTGGCAGGCATGCGAGGGGCCTGGGGGGCAAGAGGCAGCAGCAGGCCTGGGGGGTCGGTGCACGCCACATGCGTGCGGGGAGTTCGCAGCTGCCAGGATATGGGGGGGGGGGGGGCCGAGCTCTGCCCGCCAGCTGTCTGGGAACATAAATCTTTCTGTTTAATCGCAGCTTGGAGAGACGCGCCATTGTCTGCGGGACCAACCCAGCCCCACAAAAACCTGCCGGCCCCATCTGCTCTGCCCTCACGCCCCCCCCTTCCTCGCCTCCCGCCGGCTGGGGGACATCAGCTCACCGCAAGTGCAGCCGTCCCTGCCAGCTCTTGCATGTCAGGCACTGGCCTTGGCACCTTTGGGTGTCCCCTGCCTCCCTCCCAGCCTCAGTTTCCCTTTTCGGGCAGACGCCATTTTGCAGCACGGCCACGGGAGCACGGTGGGGCTTGGCCACCCACCACTCTGGGGGATACGAGGCGATGGAGGAAGCCACCAAGGACCAAATTCCTTTTCCCCTTTCAACACCAAAGAGCCCCAGCTCATCTTTGGCAGGGGACACCAAGAACCCCCAACCCCAAAACAGAGAAACACAAGCCCCATCTTGGCCCTGAGCACCCAAGGCTGCGGGTGCGGAGCCCAAAAGCTGCAGCTCCCTGCGAGGCCCCAAGACGGCAGATGGCCGGAGGAGAGGCGGCGGCGGCGGCAGAGAGGCAGGTGCAGAGGAAAATTGCTAATTAGCTCCGGGACATTAAGCTCCCATTATTGTGAGAGGGAACTCGACATCTTCTGACCGGCACAGACCCGGGAGGCAGGTCTGGAGGGGGGGACACACACGGTGGTCTCCAGCCTCATCCCCTTGTTTTGCTGCTTCTGCTGGTGTGAAATCCACCCCATCCCACCCTGGTATCACCCCCGGGCCACCCCAAAAGCCATGGGATAGCGATAACAGGCAGGGAGCTGCAGGCACAGCTCTTTCCCTCTGGGTTTTCTCCCAAAAAATGGGGGGAAAAAAAATCCCCAGCGTGGAGCAGGTAACAGACTCAAAGGCAGGGGAGCATGCAGAGAAGGTGCACGGGGAGAAGGAGTCGGTGCTTGGAGGAAGAGGAGCACCCCGTTACAGACCCAGAGATGAAGAACGTCGCTCTGGCATGATCAGTCTGGATTTGGGCTTAACAAAGCCTTACAGCATCCCCACCCAGGCAGGTCCTGAGCCTGTACTTAGTGCCCAGAAGCTCATCAAACAGTAACAGGGCTCAAGAAACAAGTTTTTCAGCCCAGTTTTACCAGTGACAAGTCAAACCCACCCAGCTGGAGTTTTGGAAGTGGGAATTGGCACCGGCCCTGTGGGTGTGGGCGAGACCCCGAAACCCCAGCGAGGGGTCTACCCCTTCGTGGGGAGGCGAGGAGGGCACAGCTCTCGTCCCTGTGTCCCCAACCACATGCTGAGCCTGGAAATACCAGCCCAGGCCCAGCACTGGGTGGATGGATGGATGGATGGACGGACGGGTGGATGGACAGATGGGTGGATGGGTGGGCGGATGGACGGACTCTGAGATACCAAGCCTGGCAGCAGCACCTCCAAAGGGACCCGGCTTTGGCTCTGCCCTGCTCTTTCCCAAGGGGATGGGGCAACCCACCCTGAGCCCCAAGGGAGCCAGCCCAGCTCCCCCCGGCAGCCAGGCTGCCTCTCCCGGCTCATCCGCCAGCCTTATCTATATGCCTGCGTCATCCTGCTTCCCTTCCTATCTTAATACAGCTCTATTTTTGGCAGCAGGAAACCCCTCCTGGGCTGATAACACCCCTTTGGAAAGTGATCAGAAGAATTTCCTCTTTTTTTCCTAATGTTGGAGGTAAGAAAAGCCTCAGCCTTTTCATTTTCCCCTGGAGAAGGTGGAATAGCAGCCGGCAGCCCCACACCGGGCCGGCCCAGGTGGGAGCATGTGGGTGGAAAGCCCGGCTGGGGTCGTGCCATGGGACAGGGACTTGTGGCTCTGGCTGGATCCATGGGAACAGCGGGCAAGCGCAGGTGCCGATGTCCCGGGCTCCCTGGGTGACACACAACTCCGCAATGCAAAACCCTCCCACTGACCTCACCGTCGAGCCTTATCGGAGAGGCGTTGGAGTGAGACGAATGAGCCAAGAAAATACTCGCGGGATGAGATCACCTCGGCTGTCTTCGTGACTCCCAAAATGCCTCGGCCATGCTGAGCCCAAATAACTGGGGTGTTGCAGGCAGGTGCCCACAATGGAGAGGAGGTTTGCAGCTGGCTTTAGGCTGGGCTCAGTGCATTTCCCAGGGCGATGGTCACGGTGGTGAGAGCGTCCTCCAGCCGCCGAGCCCTGCTGCTGGGCTGCTGGATGCTGAACTCCCCAAACCACTCCATGGCGATTTGCCCTATAAAGCTCCCTCCAGGTACCTGCTTCTGTCCCAAGCTCCCGATTCAAAGTGCAAGGAGTTCAAGGAATCACAGAAGTGCCTTTCCTGTACTCTTTCCCGGTGCCAGGATTGGTGTGAGGGTGCCAGGATGCTGCGTCCCCGTGGGCAGGGAGCAAAGGCAGCACCAAGGCTCTTCCTCTCCACCCAGCATCCCAGCCGGGTGCTCCAGTCCCTGGACATACCCCCACAAGACACCGGACCTGATCAATGACTCCTCTTCCCCACCCTCTGATACTGGTTTCTCTCCGGCAGCTTGAAATGGGAGTCGTGCCATTTTGGGGGTATCCCAGCTCTGCTCCCTCCATGGGGATGCCTGGCCTGGGGTGCTGCTGTGTGACAGGGTGAACCCCATTCCTGTGGCTTTTCCCACAGCCATGACTCAGAGGGGGAGCACTCCTGGGGAGGGCTTGGGTGGTAACAGTGTCCTCCTGGCTTTTGGCCAGTCCCCTCACTCCTTTTGTTGCTCCTTCATGAGCTGGTGACTGATACAGCTCTTCCTTGGTGGAGGAAGGAGAGGAAAGATCCCTTCCTGCCATGGGGAAACCCAAGCAGCCTTGGTTCAGGGGCTCAGCCAGAGCGATGGGGGGACCAGGGCCAGTCCTGTTGGAAAAAGGCTGATAGGGATATCCCCACAGGCAGCCATTCCCCCAAGACATGGCTCCAGCGCCGCTCCTACCTGCCCGATTGCTCCAGGAAAAGAGGAGGTTGCCTCCACACCTCAGATGTCTGTCCCGGAGCCAGAGTTCTGAGACTCTGCCTTGTCTGGGGGGATGCTGGGTCTGACCCAGGTGAGGATCGCACAAGGTTGGGGTGCTCCTGCTCCCCCCACCATGCTTTGTCCTGTGTGCTCTGCTCTTCTCCTGGGGCAGGGCAGGACCACCTGCCATGAAGCTGGGACATCCCAAAACTGGCACCTGGGTAACCCAGGGGACATCCCCACTCCCCAGCATGGGTAGGTACTTTTGCTGCAGATGTCCATCAGTCAGACACCCAGGAAGGTGATGCCACAGGTGCGTTCACAAAGCCCCTTTCAGGAATTTGGGGAGAGGAAAAGTGTGGCTGGAAAACCCCCCAGGGGCTGCTGCTCATCCATGGGATAACATGGATTCACGAGCAAGACACAGTCAGGGATGCAATCCTGAGTGTGCACACTGGTATCTTCTGCACTGCCGCAGCTCCACCCTCTCAGCCATCCCCGCTGCCGGCTCCGGCAGCTGCTCAGCAGGACCAAAACTGATTCCTGGCGGTGGGGACAGCCTCAAGCCCTGCCCAGCCTTTGGGAAGCTGTCGCCGCAGGACCCCAGCAAGGAGGCAGCGAGGCTGGATGCCTCTGTGCCCTCCAGCCCCGCTAAACAGGCAGCACAGGCCAAACTCTGTTGTAAGTTAGGAAACACGAGGGATAACATGCAAACTTGTGACAAAGCCATGTGGCCATCAGAAGGGGGCCAGGGTTCTTCTCCTCCTCCTCTTCTCTGCGTTTTAAACCCCTGGAGTCATTTCCATTCCTGGATGTTAAATTGTCCTTTTCTGCTTTCCTTTCTTTCCCCATTTCCTGAAAGGGGCTCGTTGTTCCTGAATCTGCCGGCGCCAGCACAGTGGGACCTGGGGCTTTGGTTTCAGTTGCCGGTATCTGCCAAGGAGATGCCAGAGAGAACAAAGGTCGAGCGTGGCCACCCGCCGTGGCCCAGTGAGATGCCAGGAGCCACCAGTCCCGGGGGACACGGCTTGGCATTTCCATAGCAAAGCCCTTCGCTGCCTTTTGGCCACGTTCTCACATTTGCGGCATTTTCACTCTTTCTTGAGAAATGTGAAGTGCAGGGTGTGATTTCCTGCCCACGGGAGGGCTAGCAGGGACACCCCACCCCCCCTCCATGGCTCTGGTGTTGCCAGGAGAGGGAGCAGCTCTGTCCCCTGCCCCGGCACCGGGTGGGAGCATGGGGTGACACAATGCCACCCATGAAAGTGCCATGGACAAGTGGCCATAAGCAGTGTCCCCTCGCTGGCCACGTTTGCCCACTTGTCTCTGCTCTGGAGATGTAGCCTCCTTGTCCGTACCCCCTCCCCATGGCCAAGCAGAGAATCAGCACCCTAGTTTAGGTGTAGCACCCAGAGGGGCAGAGGGATACCAGCCACCCTGCTCCCCACCGCTCTTTTGTGATGAAAATAAGCACACACATCCGGATCCCTAAGGAAGCTTTGCGTCTTCCCAGTTGTGAGGATAACCTGCCCGGGGACACAGCCAGGGCAAAATCAGCTTGGCGTTGTGTTCCCAAACACAGAAGAACTATCCATCCTGGAAGAGCAACCCTGGCTGAGCCATGCTGGGGTGATTGGGGCCAGAGAAAAGGGTTGTTGACTCTTGTACCTAGTGATGATGCTTTACAAAGTAGGCTGCCAAATAGCTGTCTCCAATGCATGGACAGGCTAAGTGAAATAAGAAGTGGGAAGGAGAGCATTGGGCAGGGGTTGTTATTCATTGCAGGATCCCAAATGAAGCAGGAACTCATTGCCTTCTTTCTGCTTCGCCTGCCTCCTGCATGCTCTGGTAGAAACCTGATGGTCTGTCTAGAGGGATTTAGGCCACTTTATGGGAGGAATTTGGCTTCCACACACAGGGTGTCCAGGATCCCAAATCCTACCCCATGCCATGCAGCTTTACTCAGAGGTGCTCCCACATCAAAGCGTTACCCACAGGAGGAACGTAAAGGGATAGCAAGGGCAGGTGCATCTGACGGCATCAGCCTGGGAGCAGCTGTTTATTTCTGGGTACCATGTCGTGGTTTTCGGGTGTACTCTCTGGGGCAGCCATGGTGGCTACCAAGCTCCTGGTGTGAGCGTGGTGTTCCTGTCCTGCTGGAAAAGGGCTCCACCACAGAGTGGGACATCGAATTAGGCACTTCCCTGGCAGTGGCTCATCCGTGGCTCCAGCAGGAGAGGAGGGAGTGGGGCTGAACCGGAGCACCACAGCCTCCCAGAGCAGCTCCCACCGGGTCCCTGCCACCATCTGCCCTTTGCTCAGAAGCTGCTGGAGATAGGGATTCAGAGGGAGGAATTTGCTTTCCCCATTCTCTGGTGAGAGCAGAAGCACCAGCCACTCTTCAGAGCTCTGCTCTGGGCGAATCGGTGCCTGGTGCAAGGAGTGTGTCCTGGTGCACCCACATCTGTGGCCATCTCCTGTGTATGGGGGGGACAGCTGTGTGGGGTCCTGGAGCTGAATGCACAGCCCTGCTTGCTGTTTCATGAGCTCCTCTGCAGAAGCAAGAGGCATTTTCATACAGCAGCTTGGCACCGGGAATAAGGGAGGCAGCAGCCACCAAGCAACCTGCTTTTAAATTTTCATGCAAATACTGAATAACAAAAGCAGACAGGAGAAAGACCAGGTGTTCACCCAAAGCCCTCACCACGCTCCGCCTCCCGCAGACCTTCTCAGGGCAGCTAGGCTGGTCTTTTTAGCTAGCAACAGGTTTTTAACTGCCTGAGAAATTGTAAAGACAAACTTTGTTTTGCAGAATACAGAACATACAGTGGGAAAGATGGATGGATGGATGGATGGATGGATGGATGAAGGAAGCAAGGAAGTCTCTTCCTTTTTTCCTCCATTTAAATGCCATAGAGATAATGATGTCTTATCAGTACACCAATTAAACAGCCAAACTCTTCAAAGCTCTGATGATGCCTCCATTTCTTCAGGGGATGCTCAGCCATCATGGAAGGAGGAGATGGGTATGAGCGCTTCTCAAGAGAAAGAAGTGTTAAGGGAGAGGCACTGGGACAAGACTCAGAGCAGGGCAGAGAGGGTTAGGGATGCCCCAGAGGTCAGTTCTTGGCATGCATCACGCCATGTCCGCCGAAGAGGGGAAGAGGGAGGTCAGCAGCATTTCTGTCACCTTGAGGTCCTCCAGGATGGTGGCCATTCCTTGGGGAAAGGTAGCCTGCCTCCAGGCATCCTTGGGGGGAAAGATAAACCCTGGAGACCAGGCTCAGTGGTGTTATTGCTGGCTATCTTCACGCATTGCATTAAAACATTATTGCTCTTTGTGGAACACTGCAGGAGCTGGTTGGCTTGCGCTGTGTCTAACGAGGTTTCATTGCGCAATGAGAACCAGCACCGGCACAGGCAGCTTGTCACAGTGTGGAGTTGAATCACACAACTCTGTGGCAGAGCATCCCCCCCAAACAGAGGGGTGGGCGTCCCTCCACCAGACAGCAATGGGCTTCCTAGCTTCCCTGTTGCTCTCCTTTTGAAGCCCAAAGGTGACAATTGTCATGGTGTTTTCAGCATGCACAGCATGCAGTTTTGGAGCCACAAAAGCTTGGGAGAGTCACTGGATCTGCCCCTGAAACTCTTGGAGCTGTTCATGGCTTGCTTGGGAGAAGTGAGTAATGTGGCTGGGGTGGGAGGCTGTCGGTGCAGCGGTCAGCCCGTCCCCTCGGGTGAAGATAGAAATCGTTGCCCCATTGCACCCGTAGAGACATGGAGCTCAAAAATACGCATTTCCTACAAACCTTGGAAAAAGGGGTGGAGGGTAGGGGAGAAAGATATGATGAATAAACTCCTCAGGGCATCGGCTGTGCCCTGCAGGGACAGCAGAAACTGCTCACAGAGGGTAAAGGAGGGAGGGAAGGGAGTGGAGGAGGTCAGGATCACAGGATCACAGAACAGCCCAGGTTGGAAGGGACCCAGAAAGTTTATCTGGTCCAACCTTTCATGGGAAAGGGAGCCTAGCTGAGATTATATAGCACCCTGTACAGTCTCATCTTGAAAACCTCCAGCAATGGGGACTCCACCACATCCCTGGGGAGGTTGTTCCAGTGAATGATTGTTCTCACTATAAAAAAATTCTTTCTTATGTTGAGATGAAACGTCTCCCAGTGTAACTTGTACCCATTGCCCCTTTTCTTCTCCGTGTGGCCTCTTGTGAAGAGAGAGCCTCTGTCCTCTTTGTAGCCACCCTTGAAGCACTGGAATACTGTGATGAGGTCCCCCCCCAAGCCTTCTCTTCTCCAGGGAGTAAAGACTCAACTCCTTCAAGCTTTCCTCACAGGGCAGGTTCTCCAGCCCTTTGACCATCTTTGGGGCCCTCCTTTGGACCCTCTCCAGTCTGTCCAAGTCTTTTTTGAAATGCAGGGGACCAGCACCAGACACAGCACCGTAGGTGTGGCCTGACAAGCACTGAGTGGGATGATCACTTCTCTGTCTCTGCTAGCAATGCCCCTGCAGATGCAGCCCAGGATCTGACTTGCCTTTGTTGCTACAGCAGCTTCCAGCTGGCTCCTGTTCAGCCTGTTGTCTACCAGGACCCCCAGGTCCCTCTCAGCAAGGCTGCTCCCCAGCCACAAAGGTCCCAGCCTCTACTGGGCTCTTGGGTTATGTCGTTCCAGGTGCAGGACTTTGCACTTGTCTTCATTAAGCTTCTCTCAGTTCTTGCTAGCCCACTCTTCCAGCCTGTCCAGGTCTCTCTGTAAGATGGCTCTCCCTTCTGACATGTTCACCTCACCACCCAGTTTGGTGTCATCAGCAGACTTGGTGAGGGTGCCTTCAGTCCCATCATCCAGATCATTTATGAAGATGTTGAACAGCGTGGGGTTCAGTATTGATCCCCGGGGGACACTGCTTGTAACAGGCTGTCAGCCGGAATCAAAACCATTGATCACCACCCTCTGAGCACAGCCTGTGAGCCAATTTCCTACCCATCTTGTGGACCACCCATCCGGTCTGTGTCTTGCCAGTTTGTTCAGGAGAAGGCTGTGGGTGCTGAAATCCAGCAGGACTTCAGGAAGATGGTAGGAAAAGCCTCGGTAAGAAATGGCACCTCTTTGACAGTCTGAGGTCTGCAGGAGACTGGCCTCCAGCACTTCCCAGGCTGAGGACTCTGCCACCATGCTCACTTCCGCTCACTTGGTCTCATACCAGTGCAGAGGACTTCCCAGCTACTCTGTGTTAATAAATTAGATGTGGCCAGGAGGCCACACAGCACAGGACAGGCTAGGTCTGTGTCAACACTGGGATTGGTGCCAGCCGCATCCAAACACCTGAGCCATGCCCAGGAGCTGAGCTGTGGTGAAAACACAAGTGAACAGTGTGCCAGACATGAAGGTAACACCTTAACGGTATTGAACATCCCCTGGCATTGTGACAGTGAGCGTGTCACTAGGTTGGTCACTGCTAATACATGGCTGGATAACCGGAGGGCTCATTAGAATCATAGAATCATAGAATCATTTAGGTTGGAGAAGACCTTCAAGATCATCGAGTCCAACCATCATCCATGCCCATTAAACCATGTTATGGAGTACCTTGTCTACACGCTTTTTGAATAGCTCCAGGGATGGTGACTCAACCACTTCCCTGGGCAGCCTATTCCAACGTCTGACAACCCTCTCAGTAAAGAAATTTTTCCTAACATCCAACCCAAATCTCCCTTGCCGCAACTTGAGGCCATTTGCTCTCGTCCTATCTCCAGCCACCTGACAGAAGAGACCAGCACCCACCTCACTACAACCCCCCTTTCAGGTAGTTGTAGAGAGCGATAAGGTCTCCCCTCAGCCTCCTTTTCTCCAGACTAAGCAGCCCCAGTTCCCTCAGCCACTCCTCATAAGACTTGTGCTTCAGGCCCCTCACCAACTTGGTTGCCCTTCTCTGGACACGCTCCAGCAACTCAATGTCTTTCCTGTAGTGAGGGACCCAAAAGTGAACACAGTACTCAAGATGCAGCCTCACCAGTGCCGAGTACAGGGGGACAATCACCTCCCTGCTCCTGCTGGCCACACTATTTCTGATGCAGGTCAGGATGCCGTTGGCCTTCGTGGCCACCTGGGCACACTGCTGGCTCATATTCAGCCGGCTGTCGACCAGCACCCCCAGGTCTTTTTCTGCCAGGCAGCTTTCCAGCCATTCTTCCCCAAGGCTGTAGCACTGCATGGGGTTGCTGTGACCAAAGTGCAGGACCCGGCACTTGGCCTTGTTGAACTTCATACAACTGGCCTCAGCCCATCGATCCAGCCTGTCCAGATCTCTCTGTAGAGCCTCCCTACCCTCAGGCAGATCGACCCTGCCTCCCAACTTGGTGTTGTCTGCAAACTTGCTGAGGGTGCACTCAATCCCCTCATCCAAATCATTGATAAAGATATTAAACAGAACAGGGCCCAACACTGAGCCCTGGGGAACACCACTTGTGACCCGCCGCCAACTGGATTTCACCCCATTCACCACAACCCTCTGGGCTCAGCCATCCAGCCAGTTTTTTACCCAGTGAAGAGTACACTTGTCCAAGTCATGAGATGCCAGCTTCTCAAGGAGTATGCCATGAGAGACAGTGTCAAAGGCCTTGCTGAATTCAAGGTAGGTAACATCCACAGCCTTTCCCTCCTCCACTAGGCAGGTCACCTGGTGATCGAAGGAGATCAGGTTGGTCAAGCAGGACCTGCCTTTACCCAGATGCAGCTCCTGGCAAGCCCTGTGTGGACACAAAGTGGCTGTGAAACATCCCTTGAACCTCTCGTCATGAGTTTTTGAGCTTCTCCTGCTGCGCATGGTGATGGTCGTGAAAGCGGCTGCAGTGGCATTGGGACAGATGTGGAGAGGGGACGGTGAAGAGCATCTCCCTCTATAGCTCCCTCCAGCCCAGCAAGCATATGGAGGAAACACAGCTGAGGCAAAGCAGGATGTAGAGGTGGAGGGTGGAGCAGCGGCAGCTTCAAACCCAACACTGCCTGAGAAAGATGCAACAGGGATAAACCCACAGGCTATGCTGCCTCTGGTGTCATCTGTCAGGGGGTCACAGGTGTGGAGAGATGGGCTCCAGGAGGACCCATAACTAGCACCTATTTATTAGCTGGCAGGATAAACAGAGACAGGGCCTTGGGAGCAGTTTGTCCAAGAGCAGGGAGACGCTGGACTACTCTGCCCAGACTGTCACAGCTGTGCATGGCAGAAATGCTCTTTCCTTCTACACTTCAGCTCCAGGGAGCAGCCACACCAGCTGCTCTGTGTGGGGATGTGACCCCCAGCACTGCTGTGCTGCTACCTGTCCCTCCTCCCCCCCACCTCAGCTGGGATGGATGTACAGACCCTCCTCAGCTGCCTGCTCAGCTGTGACACTACCCTTAAGTGCTCTGATCCTGGACCTTCTCGTCCTGGCAGTGTCCCTCCCCCGGCACACAGCACAGATCCTGCCTCTAGCAATGGAAAAAAGCAAAGAAAAAAGTAGGAAGACCAGGATTTGAAAACCATGGGTACTGAACTCTCTGGTGCCAAGTCTCCACCAGACTCCCATGCTGAAGGTCGTCTTGCTTATGGCAAGGAATTTGTGGCTGGCCCTGTGGCTGGCAGCCTGCAGCTCTGCTCTATAAGCCAGCTTTTTTGCCAAGGTGAGCCTCCTCTGGGGACAGGTCCACATGTCTGCCCTGCACAACACAGCATCAGTTCAGGAATCCCACAGCCAACTCTGGGCAAGGATGGTGCTGGCAAGCAAGTCCAGGTGTCAGAAGAGCAATAGCTGCATTAGCAGAGGCAAATTAGAGCCCCTTTGGCCAGGATGCTGGAGCTATTTTTGTTGTTCTGGAGGTGACCTGTTCTTCAGAGTTAACTTGGCACCCCTGTATCACATACAGGCAGAGCCTGTGACACCTGGAAGCCTCCAAGGGGAACATGGAGATGAAACTCACATGCACCAACAAGGGAGCCCTGTTCTTCTCAGCAGTCTCCCCTTTTACAATGTCCTGGGCCTGTCTCCTGGAGAAACCTTCATCCATGCATGGGGTAAACCTTGCCCTTCCCCAGCCCAGCCCAAGGTGGGAAGGTTAGGTTGGCCACTGAGCAAAGACCTTCAAGCAGAGCTGCATGTTTTAGCTGTGCACTTGATGATACAATAGAAAATGCATCTGAAGTCCTGGCCCTGTGGAGCATTTCCTTAGCTCACTGGAATTTCCGTTTATTTCTTCCTCTCCCAGGCTCTTACCGAAAACCGGTGTCACCACATGTGTCTCCTAGGCAGGCTCTGGAGACCGGCCAGCTCTCTTGGTCCCCCTCTCAGGTCTCTCGTGGATGTGCAAGGCATTTGCAAGGAGCGAGCTCCCCGAGGGTGTCAGCTTCGGCTTGCCACTTGATTAATCACCGAAGGCAATTCTGCCAATCAAGGAAAGATTTACAAGGCAAGCAGGAAGCCCTTGTTTTTACAGGAGTGCCTCAAACACACAGCACACAGTAGGAAAAGCAAACATTCCAGGCATACCAAGGGATCCATGGGATAAAAATTCCCCAAACAGCCCAGATTAAGATACTTGGCAGCACATGGAAACACTAAAACCTGGACTCAAGGATTTAATTGTGTTATTTAGCAGAGAGCCCTGAGCGCTGTGTGGAACAACCTGAGCTGCATGGGAACAGCCACCCCGGAGGGGCAGGGAGAGGGTCAGCGGCAGTGCCCTCCATACAATAAAGGTCAGGGCTGGCACCCCCCCACTTCCAGCTCCATATGGTTGCCAAAGCCTTCTGGCAGAGGTTAATGTAAGTTTTTCTTTGGAAACACTCAGCCCTGCTCCTTTGCAAGTGGGGCAGGGGTCACTCTGAATCAATGCAAAGCCGAATCTGAGCCCGTTGGAGCAGAGAGAACCACTGTTCTGGCCTGAGAGCAGCAGTCGTCATGCTGGGTCAATACCCGTTACCTCCCGTCCTACCCTAAAGCCCTCCAAAGTGAGTGGAAACACTCCCATCCTCTGTGGTCCCACATGCCAACCCAGGAGATGCAGCAATGGCCCTGCCATTGCTTGCCTCCTCTGAAATACTCCTCGAGCATCATCAGGGTTGAATGAGAAGAGAAACGGCTAGAGCAGGCCCAGTGCCACCGGTGGGTTCAGCTGCTTCTACAGAATAACCTGTCTCCTGGGCTGCTTGACCAGCTTACTTCCTGGCTGTTCCCCAGCTGTTGCTGTTTAACAAACAGCAGCAATATTTTTCATTTATGGTCCCCCATTTCAAGGGACCAGAATAAAGGCAGGAGGGAAACAGCACTTTGTTTTCTTAAAAAAAAACAGTCCAAATGATGTGCTTCCCCTTTCTCTGATGCTCTTTTGAACTCCCCTTTTTCAATTTGAAACAATTTTTCAAGGAAGTTCATTCTCTGGCTGTATTTCCCAGAACTTGCTCTTGTTTGTCAAGTTACCTGTGCAACGAATTCACACTCCTGTGGTTAGTCCAGAGTATGTGTTGTGAGATAATCTGGACTCTACATCAGGCTCTGAATCTCTATGTGAAGAAGAGGAAAAAGCCGTGCAGGACAAAAAAGTGAGAAGGCTCAGAAATTTTTGTAAGCTGGAAATATTCTCCTCTCTGAAAGGATTGGTTGCCACATAAAGGCTCCTTTTTCATCTTTCTGCAAACCACCCCACAGAAAGTGGAATTTGACATCGCCTAGTTATGTATGGCTTGTCCACTTCTGCTCCAAATCCAGCTGCCAGCAGCTTGTCCTGGCAGGAAGCTCTGGCTCCCACTCACAGACAGATGATTTCTGGAAGAGTGGCAGAGGGGACCAACAAGGAAATAAGTCATCTGCTGAAAGCGAGAGTTAAAGGGAAGCACATGCTTGAGATCATTGAATCACAGGATGGTTTGGGTCAGAAGGGACCTTCAAAGATCATCTAGTCCACCCCCCCTGCCATGGGCAGGGACATCTTTCACTACATCAGGTTGCTCAGAGCCCCATCCAACCTGACCTTGAACACTTAGAGTGATGAGGCATCCACAACTTCTCTGGACAATCTGTTCCAGTGTCCCACCACCCTCATGGTGAAGTATTTCTTCCTTATAACTAATCTAAATCTGCTCTCTTTCAGTTTAAAACCGTTGCCCCTTGTCCTGTCACTACAGACCCTGGTAAAATGTCTCTCTCCATCTTTTTATAAGCTTCCTTTATATATTGAAAGACCATAATAAGGCCTCCCTGGAGCTTTTTCTTCTCCAGGCTGAACACCACCAACTCTCTCAGCCTTTCTTTGCAGGAGAGGTGTTCCAGCCCTCTGATCATTTTCGTGGCCTCCTCTAGACCCGCTCTAACAGGTCCATGTCTTTCTTGTGCTGGGGGCCCCAGAGCTGAATGCAGTAGTTATCCTAGAATAAAATCCTCAGTTACATGCTCAACAAGTCACCTGCCATCCACTAAGAAGATGCAGAGTACCCTGAGCATTTATCCTAAATTGCAGCCCATCCTCAGGCATGAGTGGGGCTGCCTGCCCCAAAAGCTTGCCCCAGCTCCCCTCCTGCAGCCCAAGCTTTCTCAGAGCTCCCTGCGACTGTGAGGATGCTTCATGGCATCCAGATGTGGCAGAATGACTCAAATTATTGAGAGTTTGCATCTCGGTACCTCATACCATTACTGCAAGCAGTTTCCTTGTGGTCCTCCTCTGTTTCCTTGCTTCATCACCAGCCAATGCAGCAGAAGTCCACGAGACCTTTCAACAGCTAGCTCATGGTTGAGAAATGAATGCATCCTTCAGAAACTGGTTTTGTCCCAGTAAATAGGATTGGCTTTAATGCGCGGCTCTGCATGTCTTCTGCGATCGTATGTGTCAGCGCCCATGTCCCTCCATCTAGCAGCTGAGTTTAACACTGCTTCCATGTCAGCTTTCCCAGCAGCATCCTCCTAAGGCAGCCATGGCTGTGCTGAGTGTGCAGTCCCTTCCTGGGAGCCTGACAGCATCTTCCCTTTCTAGGCCTTTTGCAAGTCCTCCAAGACTTCTAGCTTGGCAATTTGCATCTGCGAAGTTCAGCATTTGCTTAAAAAAAAAAGCTGTCTGTGTTTAGGAAGCTTAACGTGGCGTTGCAGGAACATGAGTCATCATCATCAGCGTTGTTTTCTGCACCACGGTATTTTTGTTTGCCCTCAACCACAGAAGAATGACACAACTCAGCTTGCTGCATGACAGCAGCACTTGGCCCACTAGTTGCAGCCCCATCTCGTTAGGAAAAGGTAAATAAAGTTACACCATGCAGTCCAGGAGCCATCCCGAGGGAGATGGCCACCACAAACACTGGTCAGGCCAGTGCCATGCAGGCACTACAGGGTCCATGAATCCAGCAGCCACTGATGAAACACGATGAAGAGTGGTGGATCTGGGAAGCAAGTGGTCCAGTATAATCGCTTGCTTGCGCTAGAAAGGGTCAGGGATAAAGTCCCAGTAGCGCTGTGGTCAGGAGACCTGGTGTCAGGAGGACCACTGCTGTCACCCATGACAGACGCTGGGCGGGCTGGAGGCCTCGGCTAAGCACTCTGTCTTCACACCAAGACTTTCCAAGGTCTCAGTTTGCAGCCCTTTCCCAAACACAGTTCAGAGTGGAGACGGCTCTGGGCTCTCCCAGAGGCTTCCAGAATCAGGCTGCCCACCCTGGGCATCACTGCTGCCCATCCAGGGCCCATTTCCTGGCTGGGAGTGCATGGGGGTGGGAGGTGGGGAAAAGTCAGGGCAGGTGGGACTTCCCATCCTGACCTCCAAATGCGGTTGGGAGACCTGGCCAGGGTGCTTCAGGTGCCCTTTGCCCTGCCTTGCCTTCCTTTGTCTTCCCATCCCTTGCCTTGCCTTCCCATCCCTTGCATACCTATCCCTTGCCTTGCCTTCCCTTGCCTTGCCTTCCCATCCTCTGCCTTCCCATCCCTTGCCTTGCCCTCCCTTCCCTTCCCATCCCTTGCCTTGCCCCCCCTTGCCTTCCCTTCCCATCGCTTGCCCTCCCATCCCTTGTCTTCATACCATCCCATCCCATCCCTTCCCTTGCCTTCTGACCCCTTGCCTTGCCCTCCCATCCCTTCCCATCCCTTGCTGTGCCTTCCCCTTCTGCTTCCCTTAGGCAGTGTTAACCACCTGCCCTGAAGGCATGGCAGGATGGAGGTGAGGAGCTCCTATGGCCTCCACACCACCAGCTGTGTTCAGAGTGGGCGCTGGGGATGGCACACCAATCTCCTCTTTCAATACATGGGTCCAGGGGCTGCGGGCAGAGGGCTGCGGGCAGAGGGCTGCGGGCAGGAGCTTGGGTGGGAGCATGGCATCTCGCAGCGTGAATCCGGCCCTGCTACAAGCAGTGTCACCCCGGGAGAAGGGTGGTGGAGAGCCGAGATCGGATGTGGACCAGACACTGCACTGTTACATGGCTGGGGTTTGGTGAGATGACATGCCACCTCCAGGCAAGCCCCTGCCATGGCAACGGTGACGGGAAGCTGAGGGACCCCTGCCGTGCACTCAGTCCTTCTCTGTCTTCAAAGTGGTGGTGATGGTCGTGTCCCTTCTGAGCTGAGTGCCAAATGACACCACAACAGCCCATGGGGAAGGAGTAACGTCTGGGAGGAGTCAGATCTGCCCTTCTTGGCTCAGGCAGGAGTTAAGTTCACGTTCTGCAATTTTACATCCTGAGTAAGACTGCCTAAACTGATGTTTGGGCACAAGATGGAGCCTGCCCCCTGAAGCTGCCATTTTAGGGTGGGAAGCAGGGACAAGCTGTGAATTCCTCAAAGGAAAGTCACCTCTGTTCCCATGATGTGCTCTTAGGTGCTGTGTTCACATGTGCATGAAGTTAGCCAGCCAGGCACGCTGGAGACGAAGGCAATCAGGTGAAATACGCCCCACTGGCTACGATGCACTATAAACACAGGCTTAAACGGGCTGTTGGACAAAGATGTGCTTAGAGCTATTCCCATCCTGAGCAGGAAACTGAAAGGGATAATACACAGTGAAGCCATGAACTTAACCTTCAGCTATGTAAATTACAGGGAATGAAAAAATGCAACTGATGTGAACCAGTATTATAAATGCACCTTAACTACAGGCACTGCATTGTAATGCGTTACCTTGCTGAACTGGGGCAGTGGAAAAGAGTGAGCAAGTTTCAGCCTCAGAGCTATCCGGGGTGAAATATAAGCTATTTTTTCCAACCGCTCCTGCTGTTGCATGTGATCCCACTTGATGGAGAGTGACTGTACAAAATGGGCTGACCAGCTAAAACACACACAAGTCATAAGGCAGCTATGTTGACAAATTGAATCATATTTAGTGGCATGATACCCAAGGCAAAGGATCGCAAATATTAGCGAGCGAGGGGTGTGAAAGCATCAGCAAAAGCGTACCGCTGAGACTCGCAGTGCTGGTTTGGGAGCGCTGAGCTCCAAACCCACGCACCGAGCCCCTGTTTGGAGGCAATAAGTGAAAGCATGGGGCAGCGGCAGCTTCTGTGGGGCACGGTGCCAGAACTGCGTGACGACGTGGATGGTGGCCACTGAGTTAACCTGGCCCTGCTTGGTGTTAGATCGTGGGTGGGGGGGGCGCGGAATGGGGAAACATCTTTTTGGCAAACAGCTCTTTGGCGTAGCACTGTGCTATCTGGACATCATCCTGAACACATGTAAAATAAAGAGATTTAAATGACAGATTAAGTATATACCTAAAGTGTGGTGTGTACCTAAAATTACCAATAATTACTCTAGCCCCCAAATTAATTATTCAGTGGAATTACTTTGTTATCCCCCTAATCTGAAACACACTGCTTTAGCATCCAGGTACATGAACTACATTGCTTTCACACTGAAGCTGCTCTAAAGGTAGAGACTTTGTGTAACACACAATTAATGACCCCAGATTCTAAAATTATCTGCTTTCACTATTGGATCGGAAATGGGACACAAGTAATCCATGTGTATTTAAGTGGCCAGTAACAGGATTCTGGATTTACATGCACCAAATGTCATAATTTTGAGTCATTACACATTAATGTACTGAGCAAGAAGCTCAGAGGCATAGTAAAGAATTAAGTCATGAAGTTAACCATCAGCTGCATAAATTACAGGGACTGAGAAATGTAACCGATGTAAAGCTGCACTGTAGAGACACGCCAGGAGTTACAACATACAGCCTCTCACACATCTAGCTATTGTTATATTTGCCTTTAGAAAAAACCCAACATTTTTGCCATATACATGAGAGAGAGAGAAAAAAAAAGCTACAAGAAGAAAGATTGCTCAGTCTGGTGGCATTAATTTAATGAAATTCTAACTTCTTTGTGTATTTGGTTATGGATGTTTTAGAGATCGTAACAGTCTTCATACCAAACACCACGCCAAAAAGAATCAGATGATGTAACTCCACATTCGCTGTCCTCCTATGTCTGGGACAAATCCTTCAGGCAGCACAGGACATCAGATGAGCACCACAGTCGCACCAACCCTGCGGTCACAGTCAGGTACTTTTCCAGCACGCACAAAGGCATTCATACAGACATCTTAAAATCATTTAACAGCATTAAAATCACTGTCCTTGCACCATCCTGGTGAGGATAAGGAAGTGGTGTTATCAGAAGGCACAGAGGAGCTTGTTTAAAAAAAACAAACACAATTCCTGAGATTTCTTCTATTTTATTCTGAACCATAAGACTTCTCCTGCGGTGGGTTACACCACACGGTGGAGGAAACTGCAGCTGGGGGGACATGCCTGTCAGAGGAATCCTGCAGCCCCAGGGCTGGGTCCACACCTGTGCTCAGGATGGGGATCCCAGGGCAGGAGAAAATCCTCAGCACCGTCCCTGCTCCTGGCACAGCGCCTGCTGACAGGGGAGCGAGCGGTGCAGGGCAGCTGTACGAGCCCCATGTGTGCCACATCTGCCTCACGGGCAGGGAAGACCCCTTTCCCGAAAGACCATCCTTCCTCCTTTCCTAGTTTGTAGGATATTGTCAGGCGGAGAGGAAATCAGCGCTCTGATTTCCTCTCCGCAGATTTAGCTGTGGACAGAAACAGCAGGAGTGTTGCAGATGAGTCTTGCCTTCGCAGAGCTAAACCGAGAAAAACCTCACACCTTTCCTTACGCAGGAATTCAAACAAATGCCCCCTTCAGCTCCCGGCTGCAGGATTCAGCTAAAACACGCGGCCTGGGGAGAAGAAACAAGTGGAAAAGCCGACTGAAACAGCACCTCCGAGCCGCAGGCCCAGGGCAGGCCCTGTGCGGGGCTGCCATGCCCTCTACCGGACTGCTTCCACCACCCACCCAGCCCTGCCTGCAGCCTACCCGTGCCCAGCTGCCACATCACACTTCTGTGTCCAAGGCTCAGGCATCTTCCTTGGCCAAAGCCCTGAAGCGTGAGTGGAGCGGTAATTAAGTTCCTAAAGTAACGAGGAAGGTCGTTTTAATTAAACCAGACACCACCATCACGTAGACTCCCTGCAGGTGTGAAAAGCTAGCGGGACCTCCCACGACAAAGGCTGCCCCAAAGTGCCATTCCTGCCCCGAGCGCTTTAATCTGCCTGGTTTGCCCCGCAGCTTTCTCCTTTGCCTCCCTTCGACTTAAAAAAATCGTTTTCACTCATGTGGAAAAGTCCCGCCGGGACGTGGCTGCAGCAACACCTGCAGCTTCCCCTACCGATTTCCACCCCAGAGGTAACAGCTGATTGGGAAGCACCGTATTTAAAAAGCCCTCTTAATAGCCGGCCCGAACAACCAGCCAAACCCACCGGGAAACAGCTCAACAGGAAGGTTTGTTCGCCGGCTCCAGGGCAGACGGTTAAAGCGGAGCCATTGGGTGGGCTTCTTGACGCGGGCGGTTGGGCCCCCCTGCCTCAGGGTTCGAATCATAATGGTAGAACGCTGGGCCCACCCGCTTACCCTTCAGTCGCGCTTCAGCCATGGCCCAGGCGGCCGCTGCGGCGGGAGCTCCCGCGGCCAAGAAAGGCGCAAAGCGTCGGTCGCTTAAGCAGGGCTGGGCTTGGTAAGCCCGCGATTTGCGTTTCCTCCACACCCCTGGGGAGAGCGAAGCAGGACGGGGGCGGGCGGGGGCGCGCGCCTCCGGTCGGTTTCACCTGCCTTTGTCCCTCGGGACGCGGAAAGGCTTCCTCTGGCCTGTGTGGGGCGAGAGAGGGGCTTCTCCCTGAGGAGGGGGGGTGAGGGGAAGAGAGAGACACACACCGGCCGCTCCCGGGGAGGGCCCAGGCAGCTTCCCCGAGTCCAAGCCGGGCCCTCGGCGCCCAGATCCCCGCCCAGGGCTTTCTGGAGGGGGAAGGCCCCTTGCCCAGACGCAGGAGGGCACCGAAAGCTGCGGCAGGCCGGCGGGGAGGAGGCGGGCAGGGCGGGCCGGTAAAGCTCCCCGCTCCCGCCGCCGGA
>NW_010972579.1:1701605-1751377 GCF_000737465.1 Haliaeetus leucocephalus | reverse complement strand
CCCGGGGCTTGCTTGCCGGGAGCGGGAGCCCGCCGCCTCCGTCGGCCGGCCTCGGCCTGAGGAGTCGGAGGCGAGGGCGGGAGCGGCGTTAGTCGCTCTGTTGCAGCGTGAGCTGGGGCGCAGTGTGGTGTCTTGCCCTGGGGTTCCCCTCGCTCCGGCTGCCCCCCTCTGCCCGCCCAGACCCGCCCCCCCTCCAGGGCGTGATGGGCTTCCGTGAGACCCATGCCGTCCACAGCCCTTCTCCCGCCCTGGCACGGGAGTGGGCGAGCAGAGCAGGCTGTGCCCCTCCTTCTGGCCCGGGTGTTGGCCTCCGTGGCTGGCCGTGGCTCACGCTGCTCTTGGGTCACCCACTGCCCACGGTCACAGTTGTTCCCGTGTGATGCTGAGCCGATTGTGGGTTCCAGATGTTCCCGATAAGTCAGTCCGTTGGCAAACCCGTCCCCTCGTTCACTTTCCATCTGCACAGTGGGGGGGTTGAAAAGAAGAAAAGGGGTGGAGACTTGGAGTACGTGTGTTGACGGAGCAGAGAACAGTATATGTATGCATACAGGGATATGTTGGATGGAGGAAAGTCATGGTGTGGGGATATGGGAGGTATGTGGAGTGGAAGAAAAAGGGATTCCTTCCCAGGCGTTAACCATTGCTGGTGCCCCAGAGCTCCCAGTGACGGATGGCCAAGCCATCTGCGTGCCTGTCGCTTCTGTTCCTCTGAAGAGAGGGAATGTGTAGATTACGTGCCATGTTTTGGGCAGTATGGTTGCTCCCTCTGGGAGAAACTGTTGGTCCAGGAGGCTCTGCTTAGCGTCTCATGTTCCAGAGTGAGTGGGAAAAGTGAGCGTCTTCCAGAAAGAGCCAGTTGTTGCACAAGTAGTTGTTCACTGCTGCTGTGCAGAGCACAATCCCGAACTGAAGAATGTGCCTTTGTAGATGTTGCAGGCTGTCATGTCATGGTCTGACCAGGAGACCGAGTTTTGCTAAGAGATCGCTGGAAATGACAGGCGAAGCAATTAGGATGAAATACAAGTGAAACTGCGTTAGAAGCTGTCCTGCTGAAAATAAGTTTTCAAACAGTGTTCCCTGTAAAATGCTGTAAAATGGCAAAGATGTTCCCAGCTCCCCTGTGTGAGTCTTTTCAAGGAAATCTGAACTACAGGGTAGTTGTTATTTCTGCCACTTGAGGTTTTCCCATGGTAGAAAGATGAAAAATTCTGGGCATGGGGGTTGAAACTGTTGTAGATAAGCATTAGCTGCTCTTGTACAGCACTGCTGAAGTGCAGTGTGTGATTGGGGGGGGGGGGTTAACCTGTGAAAACTTGAATTTTTTACAAATTTAAATTATAAATCTTAATGAACTGTCCTCAGCACTGGTGGGGGAGGAATTTTTTAAAAGAACAGAGCCTGAGCATATATGGCTGTATGCAGAGTTAGTGAGTTTTCCTAATGCCTTACTTGTTTTCCTGTAGTTGCTAAGGAGGCAAATATAATGCTGGGCATAAATAGGTGCTGTCTCCTCTAGAGCGTGGAGAAGGACATGAACACATCTTTACATGAAGACCAGTCTCAAATTGCTTTTATTTTCTGGCCCATTTTTTCAGTGTGTTTCAAATATCACTCAACACCCTGTTTCTCCCAGGCCCTTGGCAAAACCTCAATTGCATTGACACAGTTTAACCTTCTGCCAGGGTTGTGTATTCCCATCGGAGAGAGAGGTAGCTGAGGATAGATTAATTTTTTCCTTGCCTTTTGCCCATCCATGTTCCCTGGCCATGCCTACTTCAGAACATCAAAGATTTCCCAATTTATTTCTGAATTACCAAGAGAGAATTCATCTTTTCTTGTGATCAAACTAATTCTTAACCTCCAAGTGGTTGGTAAAGTAAAAAAGGACAAAACAACACTCTCACAGGCTCCTAAAGCTGGAGAAAGAGGCAATTCTGTTCCAAAACAGTTATTGTAACCTCAGTCAGGTATGTAAACTTATCTCAGAACGTAGCCTTGAGAAGGTTGAATTGTGCTTTATCCCTGCAGAAGACTGATGCTGGGAAGTTTTCACTGAAGAGCAGCTCAGAATTAGTTCGCTCTTGCTAAAAGTTGAGCAGGAGGATACAAACATTTTGTCGTCTTCAGTTTTGCCTTCTGAAATACCAAATATGCTGAGTAAGAATGCATTTTATAGAAATAGATTTGCATTTAACAGCTACCCTGCAGTAGTTTCTGCCTGACTTTAATAGCATAGTAATAGGAAATATTCTTTATATTGTGTGAGCGGTGCAGTTAAGGATATCAGCTACTTTTTGTGCACCTGATACAGACAGAAGATAGTCCAGAAGTGATGATACCGACAGGGTTTGGGGGCATAACATTTTAAAACACATTATTTTGTGTAGGAAAGACCAAAGAATTCTTCAAAGAATCCTTGCTGTCTGTCATGGCATTTTGGGGGGCAAATAGGAAAAAACAAACAAACGAACAACAAAACAATGAAGAACACCTTTGCACTCTGCCAAAGTAAAAAATTTGCTAGACTTTATTATTGTATCAACTGATATAATAGTTACGCTTACTGATGTAATGGACTTGTGCTTTGTAAGAAAGGGCGCAGCTAAGAATTATTTCAAGAACTAGTTCACAAGCACTGATGTAGCAGTAAGTTATTTAAGTGGGTGTATGCATGAGTTGCTTTCCCACCTTTTATTTCCTGTCCTACTTAGACTTCTTTGCAATTCAGTGTAGGACTTACAAACTTAGATGGCTTAGTAATCTCTGGTATGCTTCTTTCCTTGAGGAAAGAGGAAGACTACGTATTAACTTAAGTAATTTTTTGGTGATAGGAACAAACATAAAACATTAGGAAGCATTAACAGAATGAGAAAAAGAGGCCTAACATGCTTTAGTGGGATAATTAGCTTTCTGTGAGTGGTCCGTTTACCAGGCGAGGTGGGGAGTGTCGATGAGAGATGTTCAGCAGTGGCAGTTGGGGGGGGAGGGCAGGGGTGGTGGTGTCTGAGATCATCCCAGGGGTGCCTGGAAGGGGAAGACCCTCAGGATATGAAAACTAACTTTGAAAGTTTGGGCCCTGTGAAGGGAAGTCAGACTGTTAGAAGCTTACCTGTGGTTGCAAAACACTGTTCTGTGTGTTCTTTCCTCAGCATTCGTCCATCTGTGGAAGATCCTGACCAGGCTCAAACAAAAAAGCAAAAAAAAGGTATTGCCTGTTACAGAAGTATTTAATATGCCTGATTTTTGTAGGTTTCATGTACCTTAGGAAACTCTGGCTTTTGTACTTCAGCGTTGTTACTGAAACTGGCTTCTCAAGCCATTCTTTCCTTGTGGCCATCTGTGTAGCCAGTGGCCTGAGGGTGTATCAAAAGGCCTTGCCCTCTATGTGATGTTATCTGTGTTGACTGTGGCAGGGCACAATACTTTTACTGCCAGCGGGAAATATCCCAGGTCTCTCTGGTGCTGAGCCCATGAATGTCAGCAGAAAGAGTACTTTAAATCAAAGCTGTGTGCTCCCTGCTATCTGTATTTGCAAAGTACCTCTGTCAGTTCAAAATACCTGTATGTCTTAGGAGAAATCACTTAGAATCTGAGATGTGAAAGAAGGTAACTTTATGATGGCAGGCAGAGAAAGATGTGAGCTAGTGGGTTTCTGGGGAGGGGAAGCTGGATTGAAAACAGAAGAGTTGGTTTAGTCTGAATCTGAAAATTTTGGCATGTGCATTTTGAAAAGATAGAGGAAGGATAGAGATGCAGCAGAGGCTAGGCATAGGAGAGAACAGCAGGGGTAGAGAAGTGCTCTCTTTGGTGAGGCTCTCTCTGCTTACCCCTCCAGAAAGTGTTTAAGGTTAAAATTATGCAGCTGCCTGCAGCCATGTTTGTGCCTCTGGGTGCCAGCTGCACTGGTCATGATTTGAGATGGACATTTCCCCTTTACTGATAAGGAGGGAGAAATGATGCTCTTTAGGCTGTATGACACTTTCTAGCACAAGTTCTGCAGGGAAATGTGGAGCTTCCTAGTTACTGCTTGGCTGTCCCTTAATGGTAGGGGCTGCTGAACTGTTAGTGTGCTTTTCAGGCTTAAGAGCATAAACCAACTGAAAAACACATCAAATTGATATCTTGATCCCCTCCTCCTCTTAGTAACATCACCAACTCTTGGTAGGAACAATTCCCACGTCTTTGTAAGTAGGCCAAATCAGCTTCTAAAAATGTGGTACCATCTATGCCCTTGTCTGCTAAAATGTCATTTTCTTTTCTTCAAACAAATGCTGTTGTCTAATATGATTTAATCTCTAACACAGCCCCTTATCAGACAGCCCTGGCTTGATGTTTGGAAATACTGTCTGAGGGGCTGCATGTCTGCTTCTTTAATACTGAAAAGAGCAGGCTTGGGTAGCTTTGGTTTCTAGACCTCAGCAAACAGCTTCTCTCAACTAGACAAGAGTGACACATAATAAACTGCAAGCGTACATGCACATGCAGAGGGGATGAGGCGGGTAAATTGTACTCTGTGCTGTTTCTCCAGAAACAGAGAATATTCCCAAAAGCAGGGTGTTTTTGCAGATCTGGCTGGCAGACTCATGGGTTAGTCTTTGAGCTCTAGCTCTGAAGGACTGCTCAGTGAGCCAATTAATACAAAAATCACCACCAACTGCTGTTGGCAGAAGGGTGTGTAACTTGAAGTGAGTTACACTGCTTTAGGTGGGATTAAGGAGATGGGCTTTAATGCAAATAGAAATCCTAATCCCCTTTTAAATCATGTTCTTATATGGCCTGTCTTTCTTCTTTAGATTACGCCATCTCTGGGCGTAAGGAGAAAGTTGAAGAAGTTTCTGCTGCGGTGAAGGTGCCAACCAAGGAAAAAAGTAAACACCAGAAGGCTTCAGTCAGCCATGCCGCTCCAATTACAGAGTCTGCAGAAGAGGTTAGCAAGGATTTTGAAAGTAGGTAGAATCTGTGCAAGATGAAAGAGGAAGTGGCTCTCCCTAATGCATCTTGAAGTTGGGCCTGCTCTGAGCCTGTACAGCAGTAGGTGGTTCTTTTCCATTTATATCAGGCAGTTCTTCTGTGCTGGGTTTGCCTTACTTGATTTAGCGTATTCTGCTCTAGCACTTGCAGCTGAAGAAGGGGCTAAATGTTTGTTGTCTTCCAGATACTTCATAATTATTCAAGTTTATAGTTTTAGTGTGTTTGCAAACTGTTACTCTTTCTCAGGCTTGTAGTTAAGGAATCAAAACACATTGCAGTACAAGAACTGCATGGTTTGTCTGAATAAACCTCTTCTGCTAGGTTTGTTATGCACCAGTCCAGGAGAGGATTCCTGGAAGACTTTAGCTCTAAAAATGAGTCACGAACTGCTTGACTCCCTAGTTTGGTTTAAAGGTATAGTGTTATTTTTCTTATTGCCCCATAGGATAAGAGGAATAAGAAACTGTCGTGCTCTATTATTTGTTCCTGATAGAGTCATTAACTCTTATTTGTACAAAATATATTTTTCAAGGGCTAGCCTATTGCACTTTAGGAGCTGACTGAGGAGAACTCAGTGATAAGCTTGTATTGTTTCAATCACTGCACTTATGAGAGCATGTATTAAAAAATTAAAGTGTACTTGTCAGAGATCCTGCAAAGATTTGCATTCTGCTGCAGTCTGAACCAGCAAATCATGGTCCCCAAGTCATAACAGAGCTGACTACATTTCAGGAAGTTTGTTTGCTTGGATTCACATTCAGGTTATACTCAGAGTGCTTTTTTTCTTTTTATTTAAGACTCAGTCAACTTCTTCTGACCCTTCAGCTAAAAGACCAACAGGTTCTGCGCTAGAAGCAGAAATGCTACAAATTGGTAAGGCTGACATCAAGTTAATAACTCATTTCTTTTTCACCCTACCTTGTGTACTGTGCAACTCTACCCCTAGGCTTATGTATGGATTATTGCAGGCACAATATCTAGGTAGCATCTAGGAATACTCGAGTGTGAACTCTGTTTCTTCCCTGCATCCTGGCATTGCTTCTGGATTGGGGCCAGGTGTTCATCTTGTCATCTCAGTACAAGAGCTGCCTTGGATGCAGTCATTCAGTTCTGATATGTCCGTTGTTAGCTTGCCCAAAGTGAATTGTTTTAAATGCTAATTTTAGGTAATAGATGCTGATAACCCTTTTCTGTTTCAGGTTTAGGCTGGCAGTACCTTGTGCGCACAACTTTCTATAGTTGCCAACATAAAAATCTGAAAATATCCTAAAGTAACATAACACAAATAATATTATGATGTAAGAGAAAAAATGACAATATTTTGTCTTTGGTGAAGCTCTTTACTGTAAATTCATAAAACTCTTCAGTTTCCTTTTATAGTTACTGATGGCTTGTGCTCTTCTCTCGTAGATCAAATGCCTTGTGGAACCAATACTTGCTTGAATAAGGAAACACTGTCCCTTTCTCATAAGACAGTTCCATGTCTGAGGTAAAAATCCTTCTGTTTTCTTTGACTGCTTCTCTGAACCGTTTGCTGTCTTTCACTTTCATGCTTGAACGTCCTCTGTGTTGCCTAACATTTGTATTTGTGTCCACATAGCAATATTTTTGAAGGTGTTCTGGAACTCCTCCAGGCTGCTATACTAAGGGAGCTCTCCAGTTGTTTTCATTTTTTTTTTTTCTTCCAACCAACTTTAAACTTTTTCTTTAAATTCAGATACTTCATAGACACAGGAGATTAGATAAAGATTAAAAGTCTGTGGTAGGAGGCAGTGTTGAACTTGAGAAGAGGCTGAGACCAGGAATGCTTGTGAAAAGGTCCTGTTAATTTGACAGGAAAAAAATAAATGTTATTTTAAAATAACAAAACCAAAAAAACCCAACAACCTTCTCTCAAAAAAACCTCCACAATGTTTGGCATAAAATACTTCCTGATTTGATAAAAGGACTAGCCTTTACATTGCATTTGTTTTGAATTATTGTTTAAGGGATGCTGGGGCACTGTTTGTACACTTACCTCAGAGTCAGAAATAGCTGGAAGGAGGAGTGAATGGGTCATGATGTGATTTGATGCTACTATTTGTCTTCCAGTGTCAAAATTAGATTGGTAGTCTTGTGTCTACCACAGCTTGGAGGTACTGTGGTGACAAAGTTACAAAGTTCAGTTGGAGGCCAGTCACTACTGGTGTACCCCAGGGACCAGTACTGGGGCCAACACTGTTTAACATCTTTATGAATTACCTGGACGATGGGACAGAGTGCACCTTCAGCAAGTTCACAGGTGATACAAAACTGGGAGGAGCAGCTGATGCCCCTGATGGGTGTGCTGCCATCCAGAGGGACCTGGACAGGCTGGAGAGCTGGACAGAGAGCTCATGAAGTTCAACAAGCAGAAATGCAAAGCCCTGCATGTGGGGAGGAACAACTCATGCAGCTGTATGTGCTGGGGGCTGACCAGCTGGAAAGCAGCTCTGCGGAGAATGAGGTCCTGATGGACAACAAGCTGACCATGAACCAGTGATACATCCTTGTGGCAAAGGCCAAGAGCATCCTGGACTGCGTTAGGAATAGTGTTGTCAGCTGGTCGAGGGAGGATGTCATCCTTCCTTTCTACTGAGGTCACCTTTGGAGTGCTGCGTCCAGTGCTGGGCTCCCCATACAGGGAAGATGTGGACTTACTGGAGTGAGTCCAGTGAAGAGCCATTAAGATGATTAAGGGAGTGAAGCATCTTTCATACAAAGAGAGGCTGAGATAGCTGGGACTGTTCAGCCTGGAGAAGAGAAGGCTCAGGGGGATCTCTTCAATGTGTATAAACATCTGAAGGGAGGGAATGAAGAGGAGGGAGCCAGCCTCTTCTCTGTGCTGCCCACTGGCAGGACAAGAGGCAATGGGCACAAATTAAAAACCAGAAAATTCCATCTGAACATCAGCAAACACTGGTTTTGGTTTGTTTTTTTTTTTTTACTCTGAGGGTGGTCAGATACTGGCACAGGTCACCTAGAGAGGTTGTGGAGTCTCTGTCCTTGGAGATGTTTGAAAACCTGACCAGACACAGTCCTGGGCAACCTGCTGTGGGTGACCCTGCTTGAACAGGGGTTTGGACCAGATGATCTCCGGAGGTCTCTGCCAGGATGATACTTTGAGGAAAGCAGAAGCTACACTTTGGTGCCAGTGCACTAGCTTTTAGAAGAGCTGATGGTTGGATGGCATGAATAACACACCTGCATGGTTTTTTAGTCTTCTGTATTGACTCAGGGCTTGGACTGCTGTGGATATAACATGTGCCTCTGAGTGCAGTTGTGATGTGCAGATCAAACAACAGTGTATATTCAAGGCAGTTGTTCTGATCTTCACTTTTATTTCTCTGTACTTTCCCATTACCCAGGTGAAGACAGCAGGTCTTCACCTGAAAGTCATAAACATTTTGTGTCTGTCTCCATCATCATCATCATACATGCTTTACAAAACGGTGGTGGAGCTTGAGTCGGCAGGTGCATATTTGAATGTTCTCTTGATACTATTTCTCTTGCTGTTGATGTTTTTAGCACAAGCAGGAATGGCAAACACCACATCAAAGCTGCTCCAGATGGCATCTTAACACTGAGGCCACCCATTAAGGAGCGCACTGTGCCAGAACCCACGACTTCAGAAGTCAGCAAAATGGGGAGGCTTTTCTGTACTGCTGAAGAGGTATGCTGGGTGAGAAGAGTGTCTTTTGAAATGAAACAACTTAGCAGTTATAACAAAACTGTATGTAAATGCTGAAGTGGCAGTTTGTAACAGCACAGTGGGTGTAGTTAATGAAGTTGAAGGAATGCTTCTAGAAAATCAGTGTATAGCATTTTATTTGCCTTTACATGCATCAGGTCTTGGAACAGAGCAGTGCTTTGCTGCCAAAAGATGGAATTTTAAACCATTTTCATGGAAATGTTGTACTGGGGGAGGACCCTCCAGCCAGTTTCACTTGTAAGTGGAGCTGTATTGCCTTGTCACTAAGTGTATATTTGTTGCAGAGTTGTTTCACTGTTTTGTCCTTCACCTAGCTCAACTGTGATCTTTAGGTAGGAACTTTAAAAGGATAATGTAGGCAAAACCCCCACTCAGTTGCTGATAACCCTTTCTTACAAGACTGTCTGGGAAGTCTTTCCCTGCCCTTTCCTTCCAATATCTGAAGCAACTATTGGAAAATTCCTGGTAAATCTAGCTTACATGGGAGAAGGACCTACACCGAACTACTGGAGAAGCAGGCCATGGCAAGCTGTGGAATATGATTAAGATACCCTGGGGACTGATAGCACCCAATCATTATGTATATTGACAGGAATGTGTATTAGCCTGAATTATTATGCAAGAGGTGCTGACCACAGCTGAAGAGAAGAGGCCCCCATTTCAGGAAATAATTGCAGAAGGAATTTTGAGGTTTATAGTGGGACACAAGTTCCTAGAGCAGGGCTAACACAAAATGAAGGTGTGGGAATTCCTGCTAAAGTAAGCTGGAATAATATGCCAGTATTTTGGGAACAGCCTGCACAGTCTGCACTATATCCAGATTACAAACATTTGCTTCATATGCAGTGCTTCTAATCTGTTTGTTTTTTCCCTCCATTCTGTTAGGATGTTCAGCGAGGAGAAAAGGAGAAATACAAACAGCTCTTGCAACTGGTAAAGGAAAAATATCCTAGAAACTGCCCTAATCCACAGCTAACAAGCTTTGTCAGGTAATTATAGGAAAAATAACCATTAAGTTTTTGGTGGTAACTTTGTAGCTGTTGTACATGGAAGTGGAGGGGAATTAATCTTTCCTACCCTCAGGGTTCTGGACAGTGTCCCAGGGGTTGTGTCAAACTAATTTTTAAAAGGCCAACAGCCCCCTTCAGCTCGCTGCAATGAAGCTTGAATATTCTCTGAATGTATATTCTAAAGACGAAGATTCCTTTGTTGATATGGATGTGTTTCTCTTTCTGATACTCCTTTCTTGTCTCTGTGTTAAGAAAGGTAGTGTCTAGTTCTAGTGCTGGCAGTATAACTTCTAGTATAAAAATCCACAGCACTGGTTATTCTGTAGCGCCATTAAAAAGAATTTATCTTCCTCTTGTTTGCAACTGATGAGCTTTTCCTTGGTCAGGAATCCTGTTTTATCTGAGAATGTGAAACTTTAGGTAAACACAGGGAATGCCAGAATTTTCTCTGTTCCTTTCCACCTCCCCCAGTCCTCCTTGCACAAATTGTAGGAAATTCTCTCTTTGTGGTACACTAAGTTGACAAAATCCCAGTCGTGTGTAGAATTCCAGTTCCTAAAGCAACATGCAAAAGGGAACTTGTGTGTAATTCTGATTCATGTATTACCAGCGGTGAGTAATTTGATATCTTATAACAGTGTCAAGAGATTGCATGAAGTTAACAACACAAGTAAAAAAAAACAGAAAAGTAATAGAAGCTATCATCTTAGTGGAATAATTACACTTCAGAGCTGTGCAGAAGGGGCCAAATTCTGGTGCCAAGGTGGTGCTGAACTTCCAGCATGCCTTTATACACAGTAAGATGGTAGAAAATGCCATGCTTTCTTGCAGTTTCCTTTAAATACTGTGAAACATGGGTTGTTACCAAGGCTTTGCAAGATCCCAAACTCTGCCCGGTGGTTCACAGCTAGAAGACATGTGGACATGACTTCAGAACAGCATTTCATGTTTAAATGTTCTGGTGCATGAAAATTATATGGAAAACAGTGTCTCATGTAATTTTAGGTGCACTGGCAATAGCATTTTAGGGTGGGTCAAGACTCTGCTTTCAGCATCTAATCTCAGTCATTGATTATTGTGGTTTGGCTCGTATCTCAGAGCAGACCTGGAGCATGTGAAACAGATTCCTTTTAGATGAAGTTAAACCAGAGAGTGTTCCTGTAGAATGTGTCTAATGCACTCCAACTGCTTATGAGCTTGTAGTCCCTGACATCAGGGTAGAGCAGGTCTGAAGTAAAACGTCCCAGAAGTATGTATGTTGTGGACATTGTATTCTCAGTGTCAGCATAATCTTTAATAAATAGATTGAAAAGAATTGATCAGGGGTGGTTGTAATGAGTGCTGTCTTGTCCCATAAAACAAAATGGCTTCCTCAGGTTAATCCAGATAGTTGTTGGATGTGCAAAGAATGTTGGGGTTTTTTTTCTTTTTAAACTAAAACCAAAGAAGCCACTGATTTGCTGGTGAAAGGGTAAAGGAATCATATTTCATGGTTGATTAGTCTCTTCTGAAATTATGGAGACAGAAAATTTGACTCCTGTATCTTCAGTATGTCCGAGTTGAAAGTAGCCAAGCTTCTGAATGTAAACTGCCTCCTCATGCAAATGACCTTTGTGTTTTGTCATGAAACCAGTGGAGGAGACAGGATGTTCCTATTAAGGGATTAAATGGCCCAATTTTACCTTACATATTTCTATTGCTTTAACTATGACTTCTAACTCTAATGTAGACAGTTGTGTACGAATAAACTGTATCATTTCTAATAAATTGGTACACACTGTTAACAAATACCATACATATAAAAACTGTGATGCTTCTCTGGTGTTTTTTGCTGCACCAAAGTGTTCAAGCCTACTCCAAGGAACCAGTGATGACTGTGAGTCACCTGGAAGATCAAAACTATGGAGGAGATGTCTATCCATATATGACACTAAGGACCAGTGAGTATTTCCATGATTCATATCTGTTCTACTTTGTAGGTAGACTTCAAATCAAAATAGGGCATTTGCTTAAGTCTCGAAGGTATAGATTATGCTAAAAAGATTTGTCAGTGCTAGCATATCATTAATCTGTGTCTGTCTATAAGGAAATCCAAATCAGCCAGCATGTTTATGCTAGTATAGCTCATGTCAGCTGTTAGAATGAAATGAGCTGTCTCTGGAAAGAAAGGGGAAAAATAAAGAGGGAGGAACACTACCACCCCCCCCAGGCCCCGCAAACCATAATTAGTTATTGGCTAAAATGGCTTTGTCAAGATTTTTGTTGAAGTGAAAAATTGTACTTGAGAGACATTACTGTACCAGTGATGTTTGTAGCCACAGAAGTAACTCCACTGTACAGGAGAATGTCCTAGTATCTGGCTGTTGGTACTGGGGGGGGTGATACATTACTGCACACCCTTAGGTGCTAGTTACTTAACTCAGAGTTGCAGTTATGTGTTACTCTTAAATCCCTTTTTAGTGCTATACATGACTATTTCTATGATAGCAGAGCTTCAAAACCAAGTAAGCTAACTGCACAGTACCACTGTTGATATCAAGTTAGGTTCTTTTGTAGACCATCTTTAGCAAGTTGAAGATACATAACTACTGAAGGTGACCTTACTTGTCTTCTGCAGAGTGGGCTAAACTGGTTTGCTCACAAGCTATTTTCTTTTGTAGCAGCAGTGTGTTATAATACCATGTGTTCATGGGTATACGTTTAATATTGTCCCAGTCCTTTTTTTTTTTTCCCAGTTCATTACTTAAATAATTTTTCATCAATACTTCCTTTTACATATTTGATTTTTATTATGGTATCATATGGGTTTTGAAATTATTTCTGCGCAAGTGTTAGAATTTGGGGAAAACTTGTTTTGTTGTGGAAAATGACAAGCTATTCTTCTGAGCCTGGAGAAGCATCTGGTTTGCAAGAATCACACACTGAGTCAAGTGTGCAATCTAGGATTTAAAATCTAATAAATGCCCTGCTTCAGCTCTCATATGCTTGCACGTGATAGTCAAACTGTTTGCCAGAGTTCGAACTGCCTAACCATACAGTCATCATTAAAAGGTTTTTTTAATTTATCACCCAGAAACCGAGAGCTATATACATCTGATAGTAATCGAAAGTTGACTTATTGTTTTCATATTACTGCTTTTCTGTGCAGATATCAAATGTGCAGACGTTCGCAGCCCACAGTGGCCTCAGAGAAGTGACACGATCAGGTAGAGTCTCTTTTTAATCATTGTTCTTGTTTCTTTTGGCTCTGTGTGCATGTGTCTTCCAGCCTCCAGTAGTGTCCAGAAGACAAATCACATTTATCATCTCAGTGCTGTGGAAGAGGAGTAGCTAGCTTGTGGGTCTGGAATTGCTCTCAAGCCAGTTGCATCTCAAATACAGCTCCCATGCTAAAGTCATGCTGTCTGACAAACAGGGTTGGGCTGGTGTGGTGTTTTCTGGGTCCTTTGTTGTGGGAAGAAAGCCAGTGAGGATGAGAGTGGTGGCCGTACCAAGTTGTCCTTGGATTTGCAGAATCCATTTTTGCTTGTGAGTCTCTTTCTGCCAAAGCATTAATGAGCTGACATTTAATTTCTTTCAATTTGAAACTAGGATCCTAAGCATAAGGTTGAGAGAGCTTGTAAAGCCTGGTGGGACTGAGGCAGTTTTTGTGACTTACAGGATGCCTTGGGTTTGAATATGAGACCAAAAGGGAAGCATGCAGTTGGGTTGTCTGCCTGTTTGAGAGGCCAGTGGACTCATTTGTACTGGCTGTCTGAGTTGGCAGCACCATAAGTTCAAATGGGAAATGGGGTTTTGGTTGCAATAAGTGCAGCTACAGGGAGAGATTTCATATGGCAGTTTCAAGTACGTGTCTTTCTGCAGTGACCTGCCCTTAAATGAGAGAGGAGAAAGTGTAGATAGGAGCAGAGGGAGATTCAGTTGTGGCAGTCCTGTTTTTTAGCTAATTCTGTCCCTATTCTTCTCCCTGCTTTAAACACTAGTGCTATATTTAACTGTGCAGCATTGTTCCTGGACTTAAATTGTCACTGGTTCTCCTAATCTGGAGGGGAGAGAAGGAAATAAAATAACTGATGGAGTATGATGGGTTCAAGTAAAAGGAACGAACGTTTTCTTGCCTTTTTTTGCAGATTTAGCTACTAACTGAAGTCATTTGACAAGGCCTGTGATACCTACTCTTATCATGCTGGACTGAAAGTCTTTAAAGCACAATGAGTGTAGGATACCATAGGAGTCTGTTGTAGGTCTGCCTCCTGAAAAAGGGATCTTTGGTGACAATGCAAATTCTTGTTTTTGAAGAAGGGACATATATATGGACAACTTTAATGTCTGTGTATTTGTTTGCTCTTCAGAGTCTGCGTGGTTTTAATGATAATCCTCTCCAAATGGGGATAGTCACTCTCTTGACTAGCCTATAAAAGGCAAGTAAACATCCTGTAGCTGTCCCATTTTTAATTCAATGTGCTGGTCTTAGTTTCCGTAAGCTAACTATATTTGGATGCAAGTATAGTTGCAGACGTTCATGTTCTACCTTGCAGTATAACACCTAGCATGCAGTATTTTATCACCAGTAGCTCACAAAGCACTTGATAGAGGAAGTGCTGGTTGCTTCCCTGTTTTCCAAATAATGAGACTGATAAAGAGAAACGAAAGGAGTCTCTCACATGTAGATTGAAGAAAGTTTGCAAAGCTCCCAGCGCTTCATTCTATCCCAGTCTTGCTGCTACAAAAGAATGGTGCTGGAAGCTGAGACAACGTTGTCACATGTTCATGTGTGCAACTGAGGCTCTAGTCAGAATCAGCCTTGAAAAAGCTTTTCTTATCCAGAAGGTGAATTCTTGAGAATTACAGGGGACAGTATGGATATACAGCTCACTTCTCTCTCTCTTTTTCTCCCTTTCTGTGCAGGTACTACACACCAGCGGAAAACTCTCATGAACAGGGAAGACCAGTGAAACAAGCCATTGCAGGGGTAAGCTTCTGTTGTTCATTATTTCATTTTTTAGGAAAATACAGCTGTTTGTGATGAGAAATTTTTGCACTCTTCACTTATGTATATTGTTGAGTAAGTAATGTTTTTGTCCCACTTGTTTTTCCCAGGGAAAGCGGGAGCATTATTTGATGAGTAGTGCTGTCACAAAGGGTTTCCCACTGCCATCAGTTTTGCTTCTGGACTATTACGAGCACACTACACTATACTATTTTTATTCTTCCCCTTTAATGTGTTCGGTATAGCTTCAAAATCTAGCACACAGACTTAGTTGACCTGCAAAGCTGGACTGCAGTGTCTTTAGTCTTGTCTTGTTTTGTGAGATGGGTAGTACATCTCTTTGACTTTCATCTCTGGTCAGGATTGAGATAAAAAAATTTTAATCATGGAAATCAGAAATATTAATCTCAATGTCAGCTTGATGCCTGTGTGTGGAGGCTTTGCTGGGGTTCTTAATGCTGGTCCAAGCCAAACTAACTTTCTGCCTCTCTTGCCTCTGTTTAATTTTGAGTGCAGCACTAGATGAGTGCACAGTCGGAATGCAGTCATCAATAAAAAGTAACAGCAAAATTGGAGTTTGCTGGTTGGATGTGTGTACAAAACCCCTTCCAGTGGTATACATGAGCAAGATTTTCTGCACTATCCCCTAGCAAACAAACCTGCGCTTGCTTGCTAGCTTAATGTCCTTTTGTCCAACAGAGACAGCATGGAGCTGAAACCTCAGAAAATGTGTTATGGCAATTACATCTGGCACCTGTTCTGTCCAGAAAATCATCTGCCCTTGATGTAGAAGAAAAGAAAATCCCAAGCTTGGAAAAAACAGTAGAACACCTTTCTCCGCTCACAGAGGTACCATAGCTGACAGTCTGTTAGACAAAACAGAAGGCTGTGAAACAGCTGCAGGGAACTCTATTTATTATAGGTGGTTCTTAAGGCTGTTTGAAATCTTAAGAACTTGCATTTAACTTGTTACCGAGTGTCTGCAGCTGTGACTTCACAGTGCAAGGGTCAGCAATAAAGCTGATTTTAAGGATTTATTGTGCTGCACACACTCCTTTAGTTGTGCTAACCTAAGGGTTTGTGGGGCTTCTGCGACCAGGACAAAAATTATTCCAGGTTTAACAAACAGTATCCCAGAGCAGTGCTAACCTGATTCATACAGTTGTATTGGCTCTGCCTCTCAACCTGTCCTACCACAGTGATAGAATCTGAAAAATAAGCTTTTGCTGATCCACGATGTTGCATTGCTTGTGGGGAACCTAAGCATCTTGTGTACATCCTCAGGATCTCGCAGAGTCATGTATGCACACTGGGCATGGTTGCACTGCATGTAACAGTGATCACAGGAGTTAACTTAGTTATGCTATTCAACAGGGAGTGGGAGTTCAAGTTCCTCTACTTGTATGAATTTTGGCTGCTTTTATTCTTCAGAGTTGCAGTCGTGCTGATCTAATTGAGCACCTCCTTTTTTGCCCATTGAGGATTGACTTGGAAAGGGCTAGTAAATCCAGAGTTTACAAAGTCTGCAGAGTGACGCTCAGTACAAGGAAAACCAAGTGTTTTTCTTATTTTGCTAGCCCAGATTCAACCAAGAATGAAATGCTATTGCAGCTCAGAGTATTTTATACTAACATGCCTAGTGGCTTATTTGCAATCCTTAAGCAGACTTAGATGGAAGCATCCATATTACCACCAGTTGCATGCACAACCTGGACTCCTGATTGCCTGACTCCAGTGTAGCTGCCTCAGTTTCCCCCTTCGCTGTTACTTCAGTTCCCTTTGAAGTCCCCTGCCTTCAGATTCTTTCAGGCTCCTGAGTTAGTTGCCTTGGTATGGAGAATGCCTACTATGGTTGGCTTAAACCTCGGTATTGCGAGGGCTGCAGCATCATGTGGGAAAGGTGTTTGCTGTACTTCCATTCATTTTTCAGCTGCTTTAGTGTGTTTGCTAGTCCACGTGTTTTATACCGGCTTCCTTTGTGAAAACAAATTGAAGCAAACCTGGGCTCTAAAGTTCAAAGTTAGGATGCTGAAACAAACCAACCAACAAAAAGGTGCTATTGCTAACTTAGCAAAAAAAATTGCAAAGCCAGTTGCTCTGTCACCTGAGCTTAGTTTACAGGCGTTGTTTCAGTTGAAAGCTGCCCACAGCTTAGCATGCTCAATACTCTGTTTCACAAGTCCTTCCCCATTTAATTGTTCATTTCAGGCTATGGAGAGAGAGGTCATTGCCGCATTTGGCAAAGGTGAGCCACATGAGATCATGAGCAGTGCCTTCAAACTAAAGGTCACTCGTGAGGACATCCACACACTAAAGAACCTTCGCTGGCTAAATGATGAGGTAAAACTAGCTGCAGCACAGTGGTATTCTAATCCAGTATTTATTTAAAAATACCCCTTCACTGTGTACAGAAGTCTTTTCAAAGTTATTTGATGACCCCCACTGCAGAGCCTAGAAATATCTGTACAGTTCTTATTTTAGGTACTTAAGGGTCTAGTGTTTCTGGAAGTTCCTTTGCTACTTGTATTATGCAGCTTCCAGGAATTAGTCTAGGTTATTGGAGTGGGTGGCAGGTGTTTTTATCAAACTGCAGAAGAAACCAAGTGCAAAACTCTCAGAACAAAAGCTGACAGCTGAGACTGGAGTTCTCTCAGCTGTGTACTTAAGGGTGGCCAGCAAAGACACATTGCTGTATTTTTCTTTTGGTAAGCTAGTGTCTTATTTTACATCTCAGGTTTACTCTTTATGGGACAGGTCATTAATTTCTACATGAATCTTCTAGTGGAAAGAAATAAGAAGGAAGGATATCCAGCAGTCCATGCTTTTAGTACTTTCTTTTATCCCAAACTAATTTCTGGGGGCTACAAAGCAGTAAGAAGATGGACCAGAGCTGTGGATCTTTTCAAGCTGGACCTCATCTTAGTCCCCATTCACCTGAGAGTGCACTGGGCACTAGTGGTGAGTCAAACTGGCTTTTTATTTACAATTGGATGGGGAGAAAAAAATAGCAAGAAAAGTCATTTAGGTTTTGCTGTATGTACAGCACAAGGTTGTGCTTTGTCTAACAGTCACCTTTTAATAACAGGTCATAGATATCAGAAAGAAGACCATCAAATACTTTGACTCAATGGGACAAAAAGGCAACAAGATTTGTGAAACTTTGTTGTAAGTAACTGCTCAGTCAATGCTTTTATGTTGTGAATTATGAGAAGATTTTTGGATTTTGTCCCTGTAATGTAACTACAAGTTTTCGTGTTTCTGGTAAATACAAAACAGAAATCTTTTTGATTTGCTTGCTGTGAGCTGTGTGACATTGGCTACTTATCTAGTCTCACATTGTCCTCTCCACCCAGGCTCTTGGATGCCTGGATTCTGCAACCTTCCTACTATGCACAGACAAAGCGTCACTGTCAAATACGTGATAGCCTCATGGCATACGTGTGCTGACTTTGTTAGTAATCAGTAAAACTGGGCTACTGATGAGAGGGAAGAATTTCGGGAAGTGTTTCAAAAATACCAACCTGACTGTGAAAGGATTACAGTCTTCCAAGAGCTTTTTAACTTCTTCTTTAAGAACTTCCAGATTGCAACTCAGTAATGTTGGTGTCCTAGGGTATATACACTTCTATTTGTGATCAGCCACACATAGTTTTACTCTTTATTGCTTAGCTCTTTTATCCTTTTCTTGTATTGAGACCTTTTCCCCCCACAACGTGTAACGTTCATCCTTTCTACTGTAGTGAGCTACGTAACATGCTCCTTCTCAGTTTGTATCTCTTCTATTCTGTTCAGTGTTTTAAACAAAGCCACCATATTTCCCTCCAGCTTACTGCAGCAGGCTACCCTCATGTCGTCACTATGTGTTATTTGTATTTCTGACATTCTCATTCGAGACAGATGACTTGTAGCAAGCTTTTCCAGATGTATCAGCTGGCCTGTCGTACATCTCAAATGTAACGGGTACAGTTTTTCATGTTGCACAAGCCAGCATCCTTAGATGTCTTTGCTGCTGATGCAGGAGTAGTAAAACCCCTTAATCCAACAGCTTTGTAGACCAAGAGCAAGAGAGCAGCCCCGCAGAGACAAACCAAGTGTTGTTTTAGTCCAGTGCTCTCCAGTTAACAGCAGATGCCTCTACTAAGCAATGAGCTTGCGCTTCTGTGGAAGTCTCTGTTGGAACTGTTGGTCTCGTTCCTGACCAGCTGGTCTCATTCCTGACCACTAGCTCACTGTGTTTGTAACCTTAAGATTTGGATTTTTCCTCCAAATGCCTTAAAGCAGCTTCTGTGAGGATCCTCTGACGTTTTATTGTCCTGACATTCTTCTTCATGTAATCCTTCAGCAGCTTTTTTTTGGTTGGCCTAAATTACAGGATGATGAGCGATTTTGTTTTGTTTTAAACAGCCAATACCTGCAAGAAGAAAGCTGTGAAAAAAGAAATCTGGACCTGACTTTTTCGGAGTGGACTCTTCACAGCATGGAGTCACATGTATGTGAGCACTACTTGGATTTGAAATGTGAACTATAACTCCTTGTCGCGAAGGACTTAACACTTTCTATTAAGTCCAAGCCTTTAGGGAACGGCCATAAGCATCTCGTGTTCTTACGGTACCACCTCAGGCTGCAGGTGGACCAGGAAACCATGCTGGGATGAAATCTTTAAGCAGTGCCTCTCCTTGCTGGCTGAATATTTTCTTTTTTTAATTAGTCTGCTACATTAAGGTGAATCTGGCTTTGCCCCCATTTCGCAAGCAAATTTAAGAATCTGTTTAGCTGTTGTCAGAAAATGTAGGCTTCAAAAATCAGGTTTGGATTTGGGATAATTATTCTTGTTTGGAGCACAAATCCTGGCATGTGACAGAGCAAAAGGTTGAGCTGGTATTTCTCAACAAGTTCATAGTAAAAAGCACTATCTAAGGACTCCATTTAAGAAACACAACACTGTGCAAACCTCAAGACACCTTGCAGGGAGGAAGGCTGCTATCCCTTATCAGCCTGCCAAGAATTTGGATTGTAACATCCAAGTAAAGGAAGCAGAGGGGAGGGATGATGTGCAGTTAATTGGATGTATTCCTTGTGTGCAGGAGTGCATGGATTAGGCAAGTAGGTTGATGAGTGTCTGGTTAGTGTATAGTTGGTATGGATAATGTGGGCTACTTCCAAATTGCTTGTAAGATAGAGGAAAATTCTCCATCTTCTTTGTGTTCATTAGGAAATCCCTCAGCAATTGAATGGAAGTGACTGCGGCGTTTTTATGTGCAAATATGCGGATTACATCTCCAGAGACAAGCCGATAACCTTTACACAGGTGAGTGAAGGTTATGAGCAGCTCCAGATTTTTTTGCACAGATGCAAGAGCCAGGGAGGTTACGCAGCAGCCTTTACTTGTGTCTGGAACAGGGGCTGATGTTTTGTACCTCTCTCTGTGTTTGGTGCATGGTTGCTGGGGTTGGAACTTCAAAGTGGCCTCAGCAGAGCAGAGCTGTATTCTCCATCCTTACGTCTGGTATCTGCTTCCTAGGTGAATCAGTGAGATTCCTTACTGCAGCCAGTGGGTTTGTGGTATCTGGCCTTTGTACCTTTCGGAGAAACGGGTTTCACCCTTTGACCAGTTAAGACACTGGTTATTTTCCAACGCGGTGGTCTTTTCTTAGAGTGCTTTTAAGCTGTTGTGTAGTCAAGTAAATCTGGTTTTGTTGGGTTGTCATGTCACCCTCTTAGGACCTGTGTGGGTGAAACCTATGTTGTACCCAAATGGCAAGTGTTGATGGTTTTTAAAAGGAACTTCATATTAAAGAATTAACTGGGTGTTTATGCATATTTTCTGCCTCTTTCTGCCATGACTTTGTATTTAATGGATTTTTCTTTTCTTTTCAGAATCACATGCCTTACTTCCGCAAGAAGATGGTGTGGGAAATAATCCATCAGCAGCTGCTTTGAGACATGCACTATTGGAGTAACACTGTGATCACCTTGGTGTGACTTACTTAACTCTTATTTTAGTTACTTTTCTAATATCTTATCTGAAAAGGCAGCAGGCACACAAATTTTCCTCTTTAGGCTCTGAAGTAGCGGTTAAGTTGTTGGTTTTTTTTCTCCCCAATTTTGGAGACAGTAACTCTCTTTGAAATTAGCTAATGCACCTTAAGTGCAAGCCAGAAAGATTGCTGTGACCTATCCAAGGGAATGGTTAAGAACAAATGCTGTGAACCTCTGTCATTGAGATGGATGCTCATACCTCGCAGCACACATGGACACGTTACGGATGAGCCTGACTCTCATTTGTGGTGGTGGTAACAGTTGTGTTTGCTGAACTTATCTTCCCAAGGACAAATGTGCTTAGCTACTGTTTCCTCAAGGAGAGTTTTCTTCTGTTTCTGGAACATCTATGATCTACTTGATTCCTAAAACTGGATTTGTGATGACCATACAAAGAAAGCATTTACCATCTTTTGATTTGTAACAAATCCATAGTGAAGCCCCTGTAGTTGGGGTTGGTTTGTTGTTTGTTGTTTGTTTTTGTTATTTTTTCTGTCTCCAGGGAGTTATCTAATGTGAAAAGAGAAGTATTTATTTCTTTTTATTAAAATAAATGTAACTTATATAAAGAGCCTTACTGGAATGAAACTCTACCTGGTAATGAAATAGAATGACTTTTTTTAATTGAAAAAAGTTTGATGTATCAGTGTGGTTTTTAGCACGCTTACAATCTGTGAGATTCTAGCCAGGATGAGTATTAGAGCACAAAACCCTCTAAGCGATTGTCACAAAATCCCGAAGGGGCAATCAGGATGTCATTCAGCAGCCAGATGAGCAAGCACAATCCCAGTAATACCAAAGTAGGAGAGTTCTCTTTGGGGTAAGTCACTAGACTTTGCAGTAGGACAAACAAAACCTGTGTGTGCAGCTTGGTGAACACAGGCTGTCCAGTACTAGAATCTGTTTAAGGCTAATACAGCTGTCTCCACACAGTATTGCAGTGTACTGCTGTGGAAGTGGAAGAAAATATGCTAGCACCGATGTGCTGGGCTACGGACATGTGTCCTGCCAGGTTCAGTAGTGTTGGTGGAACATGTTACTGCCTTATTGCCCCTCTGCTGCAGGTACTGCCTCCACATGTCTGCCTAATGAAGAGCTTGTGTGAATTCTTACTCTGTTGCAGTCAGACCAAGCTAGATTAGTTTTAAACATGGTGTTTTCCCCTTCCTTTTGTTTTTTGTCCTTCAGGTTATACTCCAGAACTGGAGTAGGATTTCAAGTCTTTCATTTACCATTGCAGAGGAAAGATTGCCCATAGCTGGTTTGGAGGCCACATGTTCAAATGCTTGTATAAATAACCATGTTGGATTGTTTCTGTAATGGCAGTTATCATAATGTAAGGTGATTCCTGACTGGCAATGAGGTCTATCTCCTCTCCTCAGCTGTGGGGAAAGATGGTGATTTTGGGGACATCCCCTCTGTCATTGTGGGTATGGTCAGCCTCCTTCACAGTGTTGCTCCTTGCCTGAAGATCTGCTCTCCTGGGAAAGCTGATAAGGTGGTTTATCTGTGTTGCAGGTCAGCAGCTGCATCAGTTTTTGCTTTCAAACTGATTAGCTTAATCCATCAGAAAATCAGAGGAGATTCTCCAAAGAGAGAACTATTACAAAGGCAATCTGTTGGGTTTTGTCCTTACATGAGATGCTTAATCTTCCCTGGATCCCTGAGGGCTTGGAAGATTTTAGCTGTTCATTAACGCTAGGACCCAGTAGCTGAGTGCTTTAAGTATCCTTTCCCTTTAGCTTCAGTTCATCGCTGTTTGGGGGATGCAATTTTGAGGCTGACCCTGCATTCTGCTGATTGCAAAAGCAGAATTTTTCTTTGGGGGGGGAAAAAAACAACAACAAAACAAGCCCTGCAGAGAGGCTAGTGGTGTAAGGATGCTTTCCAGGTCTTCCTTTGTGCATGCCTCTTAAGCAGAGGGGGCTCAGATGCTAGATGGAAGGAGCAGGGTGACACTGCCATGAACAGCTTACCTGGATGTGCAGCTAGCCGGTGCCTTCCCTGTCCTCTACACAAACTGAAAAGCACTTCTGTGGTGTAAACCCCATTAGGGGATACCTGCACTGGTCACTTAGAAGTGCCTGTGTGTTTGTGGCTTCTGAAAGCCTCCTTGTATGAGATGGTGGGGAAATTGTACACGTACCAGTTGACATTCCCTCTGTCTGCAAGGTCATCTTATGGGCTCTGGCCCTTCAGCTTGGTTCCTTATGCCCCTACAAGGTGCTGTGAGAACACCCCAGGGGGAGAAACAGCTTATTAACTCTTGTGCTTTGGATGAACAGTTGTGGGCAGGATCTGGGCCTCACTTCTCATTAGTAAATGGCCTTTTGGAGGTGAGCTTGTGCTTTCCTGTGCTGATGAGAGAACATGTGTATGGTGTGAGTAATGCTGCATCCCCCAGCTGCTGCCCTGGGTGGGGGGAATGTTCATCATCTGGCTTTGCACACTTCTGATGTTCTCTGTCTGCCCCATGATGTGGTCCTTACTCATAGGAAGGATGTGGGAGGGGCTCAGACAGCGAGTTTGGGTCAGACTGACCCTTACAGCGCTGGTGAGCATGGGTCTACCCTGTGCCTGTCCTGCCAGGAGCAGAGTCATTCCTCACTGCCTGGGGCTGGGGATGGTGGGGGGGACAGCAAACGGATGCTCTTTTTGCGATCATTCATGCTGTAGGTGGGGAAGGGACTTTTTTTGCTCCCCATACCTTTCCAAAATACGTGGACATGACAAGTGATGTGTTTTGGTGCTTTGAGGTGTTACATGGGTGGCACCAGAGCCTGCCCTCCCCAGGTGCCACCACTCCCATGGCACTGTGTACCCGGTGCCTGATGGGTGGGAGGGAAGGAGCACAGCTCGGGGGCTGTGGGGGGGTTCCCTCATTGTGGCATCCATCAGCACCCCATGCAATGCCCAGGTGCAGACCTTCCCCTGCCACAGTTTCATGCAAGGGACAACCAAGACCCATTTTGGTCCTTTCCCTGTTTGGTGGTGGCCTTATCCCTGCTGCTGGCAAGCCCGAGCTTTTGGCTAGCTAGAGAAGCCACCATGGGGGTGGGTAGGGGAGCTTTCCAGCTACATGAGCATAATCAGTGTGCCATTAATAACCACAGCAGTGCCACAGCATCATTTTGGCTTTTCTACCTGCGGAGAGGCAGGGCCCCTTGTTTCGTGGGGGGAGAGGTGGCTTTGCGATGGCAACACCTCCCCAAGTGACTGGGTAAACCTATGCCTGGCAATGCCTGCAAACCACCCCTCAGCCCCCCCACAGCCCCCCCCCAAACTGCCCTTTCTCCCTCTGGCAGTGCAGCTCCAGCTGCCCAGTGCTGGAGGCAGGGTATTGGAGTGGCCATGGGGAATCCCCCCCACCCTGGTCAAAGCTCAGCTCGGCTGTGACCAATGCAAGGCACTCGAAAGAAAGCAACAGATAGCAAGCTCAAGCTCGTGTTAGCTGGATATATTTCTCTTTTTTTTTTTTTTTTTTTTTGGTGGTGGTTGTTGTTGGGTTGGTTTTTCACAGAACACTTTGCAGTAGAGGAAAACGTGGCATCACAGCCCATGGGTCCAGCGCTGGCACCGGCACCTCACCCTGGCACGCTCAGCCGGTGGCATGGGACCCGTCTGCAGCATATTGCTCCCGTCTCTCCTCTTGCCTGGCGGGTTTCACCCCTTTTGTTCATTGGGGTTTTTTTTTTTCCTTTTTACCTTTTTTATGGTTGGTGGGTTTTTCTTTTTTTTTTTTTTTTTTTCCTTTTTAAACATTTCTCAAGCTTTCTCTGAAGGAATGGCCACTGGCTCTCAACTAGCAGGAGACTACGGAAGAGCTCTGGGACATGTGGGATGGTTTCCTTCTCCCGCCTCGCAGCTGACTTGGTCGAGATCATTTTCCAACTCATTTTTTATTAAAAAAATAAAAAAATGCTCCAACTATCAGTTTTACAAGGCATACAAAATCTCTAAAAGGGAAACACAAGCGCAAGGTGCTGAGGTATGAAAACCTGAGGTAGTTTTTGTGTGTCTGTGTGTATGCGTGTGGGGTTTGTTTTTTTTTTTTAATTTTTAAAAGAATTTTGCTAGTTGTTTTTCCAGCCCTGGGCTGAAACCTCTTGTAAATCTGTTTCCTCCCCTCATTTTCCCCTCTTCTCCTTGCAACAGTGATCTTTTTCCTTAAAGATCCCTGCCCAAAGCAGGCAGGGCTGGTGCTGCCCATCATTTTCTGGGGATGTTAGGGCCAAGCATGGCTGTGTTGGGCAGTGATGGAAAGAGAGAGGGGATGGACAGACAGTCAGAAAGGGGGGACAGAATGGAAGCAAACCCCAGTTTTGGACTCTGTGAAGCACAAGAGGAAAGGGCATGTGAAAGAGATTCCTCTTTTAGGAGACGGTATCCCTTCTGTTGGCTCATACAGGCACTGCTCTTCTCAAAGCCCTTAAGAAATTGCTTTTTTAACACTCTTTTTTTTTTTTCCCCTGCTGGCAATCCTACATCTCTGCTCTACTGTGCATTTGAGAACCAATGGACTAGCTCCTTTCTTTAAAACTCTAGAAAAGCCTGCTTTTGCTAAAAACAAACATCCCCCTCCCCCCAACCCCTTTGAAATTTAAAAAGAATTTAAAAAGAATTAAAAAAAAAAAAACAACTTAACAAAACTTAAAAATCAGCATTAGTTTCATTATCGATATATTAATTCTAAAATCGGTGAGCGCCATGCTGTGCGCTGCAGCCCCCCCCCCCAACGCCGGGCGAGCTCCCCAGCTGTGCCTGGATGAAATGGGTGGCTTTTAGGAAATTAAAAATTAAAAAAATGTCTCTCTCTGCCTATGTTAGTCCAACTAAAGGGATAGCGTCAGGAGGCGATGGAGTAGGGGGGAGGCTGTGGGATGGAGAGAGCCCTCCCTGTACCCCTCTGCTGCACATCCTCACAGCACCCTGGCCGCAGTGGGGGTGGGCTGGGGGGGGGTCTTTGGTTTGCTCCCCTGACCTGCTGGGGGGGGGTCCGGCGATGGCAGCGGTGGGGTTACATTCATCGGGCGGTGCTGGCCGGCACGGTGGGAGCCTCACTTGCTGTGCTGCGAGGCCGGGGCTCCCTGAGCGTGTTTCTGCTCCTGCTGCTTCACCTGCTGTACGATTTCCCTGATCTTCCGCTGTGCAGTCTTGGGGGAAGGGGGGGAGCAAGAACCAGGGGTCAGGGTGGGCACCGCAAGCAGCCTGAGCAGTTGTTCCCCCCCAGCCGCAACACAGCATCTCACCGCTCAGCCCCCTCCAAGCTTTTAATTACAGGACAAGCAGGCAGTTTGGCACAGCCGTAATTAAGGATGTGCTCAAGAAGGAGCTGCTCTGCTCCTGCACAGCTGTGAGCGGAGCACTGCAGGGTTTTAACTTCTGCTTCATCTACCACTCCTCGAGAGCCTGAGTTTTGGGGTGCTGCTCCAGCAGTCAGGAGACAAGGTGGGATGCGGGTGCCTGCGGAAGCTCCCTGCTGGCACTGATGCCAAGGAGGAGACGATTCACACCCCAGGTGCCACTATGCATAGTGTCTGAGACACATATTTTAGCTAAATCAAGCCAATCTTTAGTTTTAATGCTAGAACAGCTGGGGAGAGCTGCCAAAACACCTTTAGTGCATCCTGGAGGCACAGGAACCATCCAAATTGGAGCAGCAGGATGCTCAGGCAGCGCTGTGCTCGGCAGCTGACCTTGGTGGATTAAACTGGCTAGGACTATCAGAAAAGCCACAGCCAAACCTTACCTGACTGGCAAAGAAATGCCCAATGATTTTAACGATGACCTCCTCGTTCTCGTCCGGGGTTTGGTCTCGTGGCACAATGACTTCTGCACTAGTTAAATTTTGCAGTTCGTTCACCTGGAGCAAACAACAGAGCCCCGGGCACGGGTTTTGTTGTAGAAGAGCCAAAATCCTCTGCTACTGGTGTCACCCCGGCTCTGAGCCAGCACACAGCACCAGGCTGCCCTGGGTCGCACCCTGTCCCCCCACACTGGGAGGGTCACCACCCAACGAGAGCCACCACCAGGACATGGGGCTGGGGTCAAGATGTTGCTGTGATCACTGAGCAGCCAGGCTTTGCCCCCGCCCTGGGGCAGGCAGGGGTGATGGGTGATGCCCAGCTCTGGGGCAGAGGGGAGCCTCCCTGCACCCCCCACCTACCGTCTTGCCACCTTTGCCTATCACGCGGCCGGCAGCGAAGGAAGGCACCTTGATGTGGGCTTCAAGCTTCACTTCTTCTTTCGGGTTAAAGAAGTTTTCTTCTTTCAGCTTCCCAAATATTCGCCCTTGGGCCTGGGAAGGAGACGTAAGGGAAGTAAAACCAGCAGGCAGCTGTCCTGGCAGTGCCTGCGGTGCCCTCCATCCTCAAGGGCAATGATGTGCCGATGTCTGCCAGCATCAAAACCATGGCACTGAACAAAGAGCTCCCTCGGCACTCAGAACCCAGGCTGGCAGCACGGCAGCGACCAAAGGGATGCTCTCGACTCATCCCTTAGCATCCCCCCAACCACAGCCCCCCACCCCGTGGCCAGCACACCTTGAACTGAGCCTCGGGCGGCCCCGTGATGATGACCATCCGCTCGCTGGCGTCAGGACCTTCTGCCGGGGCAATCTGCGGAGGGATGGGGGAGAAGGAATGTGTGTGGCCCTGCTTTGGCAAGACCTCCCCTATGTGGGATGTCCCCGTGCACGGGGGCATCCCCCCATGCAGGAGCGTCCCCTCCCACCTAAGCAGGGATCATAACTGGGGTGTTGCAGGACTGCGTTTCTACTAATTTGGGGAGCAAAACTGCTCCCCAAGGCCTCCTGTTTGCTGCCCTCGGCAGTAGGAAGGGGAAACTGAGGCACAAAGCCTGGCACCAGCCCCGCAGCACCCTGCTCACCTTGATGGAGGCACCAGCAAACCGTGCCAGCTGCTTGATGTGCTGCCCCTTCTTCCCGATGATGGCCCCCACTGCCTGTGTCGGGATGAACAAGTTCACAACCTCCTGCTCCGGCAGCTGGTGAGGGCATGGAAGAGCAAGACTGTCAGAGGACCAGCCGGACCAGGGGGGTGGTTGCCCCCTCTGCCAGCATCCCAGGGCAGCAGCTGCCCACATGCCCACCCTCCCACAGTGTCTGAGCAAAGATCTCATGGAGGGAGGTGCTGGGACACTTACAGTGTGCTGGTGGGGGAAGGCACCAGCTGGGGGGGCTCCGTACAGACCTGAGAGGTATGCCGAGGAGCTCTATGGTGGGAGAGAAAACGAGGGTCAGTGACGTCCCCAATGTGCCAGCCCCTTCCCAGCCACCCCCAGCCCGATGCAGAGCAGCGTGCCACCACCATGAGCCTGGCAGGGACATGGGGACAACCCTTCAGCTCCTGAAACCCCTCCAGGAGAGCGCAGGTGCACCCAAGGGTGCATTGGGGTGAGCTGCAACCTGGATCCTGCACCTGCAGCACAGTGCAACGGGACTGGGAACTCCCAGTTACACCCAGTCGCTCCTCACTGCTGGTTTTTTGGCTGTTTCCTGCTAGTGTTTACAGCAGAAAACTGGCCCCTACGGCCTTCTGGAGCAGCTGCAACCATGGAAAGCTGAAACCGTGCTGTAACCACCATCGGTCCCCTGTAGAGAAGTGGGGGTTTGGTGAGAACTAAACAAAACGTCTGTTTTGGCTCTGATTTCCATCACCATTTCCCTTCTCCAGTTCCAAGAGAAGAAAAAGCAAAGGCTGAAGAAGACATTCTCCCAAGACCTGGGCTGGGGACAGGGAGAAAGCAGTGGGTCTCTCCATGGCCAAAAGCAAGGGGTGCATGCCAGCACCCCAACCCAAGCCCTCTTCAACTCTTCTGTCTCAAACACAGCAGACACTTCTCCTGGCAGCAGATGTAACTCTCTCCCGCTCTGGGTTTGGGCAAGTGCAACCAGATGCTACCTGCAAACCATGGTTAGCAGAAAAGACCCAGCTCCCCTGCCTGTGGCAGATGTCGCTCTCACTCCCAGCCCTCTACTTCAACCCACTGCGCTGAGGTTATGTGCTCCTCCTCACACCGAGCTCACGCTCCCTATGTCCATGGGCTGCTCCATGTCTGCTACACCAATGTGTCCTCTCCTGCCCAGCCTGTCCTCATGGCCAGGGTGGGCACTACTGCACCTCCCCAGCTCCCCCCATTCACCGTGAGGCTCCTTCCTCATCCTCCATCCTTGCCAGGCCTCTACAACTCCATAGTTTAAGGTACAACCACTGGCCCTAGGCCCTGCTGAAGATATGGTCAGAAATGACCACTCTGAGGTGTGAAACACAAAGTATCTGGGGGGAAGGACCTGCCACAAAGCCAAGCTGGTTTCCTCACCAGCTCCTTGTTTTACTATAAAAAAATGATAGCAACTGCTCCTCTTGGCGTCGCCAGGGTGGCTTGAAAAAGGCCATGCAAAGCTCTGGGGTGAAGGAGCCCACACTGACCGCTGCCCTTCAGACCTGCCCAGCTCCTCTCCATCACACCAACAAACACTCAAGCAGATGTTTCCTGAAGGCTGTGCTCGCTCAGGTGGGCGACGCAGGCAGAGCATCCTCCCCTCCACAGGCTGACAGCGCACAGACAGGACCGACCGACCGACCCTCTCGATGCCCTCCAGGGCCATCACGACATCATGCTCATACACCCCTCCGCACCGCCAGCCTGGCACTCACCGTTCTCCTCCGACCGCTCTGCTGCTGGCGTCGCCAGGAAAAGAAAACAGCACAAGTAAATTAACCCGCGCGCCAGTGTCCATGCAGCCAAAGCATCTCAGCGTAAGTATTTAGAGAGACTAACAGAGACTGACCACAGAGCCTGGTCATCCTAAGGGTGCTCTGCAGGTGCTAGTGGGTTGGGGATGGGCCTTCTCTGTCAGCACTTTGGCCGGCGTCTTTTCCTGACACTGGACCATCCTTGCCTGCATGCAACCTCAGTGGTTTTGAAACTGCTTCCCCGGCTTGCTTTGCCCCAAGTCTCAGCAGCCACAGCACCCCAAGAAAGAGGAAAACCCTTGACTATGAAGTCAAGTGAAGATCGGCTCCCAGCAAGTACAGCCCTTCAGGTGCTAAGGCAGGGATCGAAGCTGATGGTGGTAGTTGCACAGGGTGTGCTGCTCGTCCCCGTTCATGCCACGCTCCGCGCGCCCTGCAGCAATACCAGCGGGTTCAGGTGCCCACCAAAACCAGACCTGCAGGGCACAACCGAATCCACACCACCACAACCCAGCGGTGGGTTTGGGGTCAGGACTGAAGACCACCTGCATGGTTTTTCCATGCCGGCATCAGCACAGATTGCCCCCAGCCACCTTCAGAGAGCAGCACGCCTGGGACACAGCCAGTCCTTAAAACGCAGGTGAAACCGAGCTCAGCACAACATGGGCATGCAGCTGATCTTCCCGGGGAGCTAAATCCACACAGGGACAAGCCATGTTCATTCAGCATCTTCTCCACTTTGCTGCTGTGATGAGCATCTTCCCCAAATGGCCAAGAGTCAGAGCTCTTGTTCAAGGTTCCCCATGAGATGATGGCTCCTACAGCTACAGTGTCCACCCACACCCAAGAGCTACACCAGGAGAGTCTAGAGACCACTCTGCCCCCAAGAACACGTCCCTTGCACTCCAAAACCTCTTCCACTTACTGCAAACGGGTGGTACGGGGCGGCCGCTGCAGCCCCTCGGGCCCCCGGGGTAGATGGGAGCATGGACAGCCCTGTTGAGAAGATGCCCAAAGCGCTGAGGTTCAGTCCTGGGATCAGGTTGGCTTGTTGCTGGGAAAGCAAAGACATGAAGAAACATGTAAAAGGCGGAGTGGGGTTTTTGGGGTTCTTGTCACATACTGTGGACATGATGGGTGAGGGCCAACCCTTGCTGTAATAGATCAATGCCCCCCCCCCCCCCCCAATTTTCTTCTGGCCACCTCAGCAGAGGTTCTGAAGCAGAAGGCATCCCAGGCGGCAGGGCTGGGAGCTTACATTGACGGCCACGACATCGTTCTCGTAAGCTTCTCGCAACTTCTTCATGATCTCCACTTCGGCATTGGAGCACGCCTCCGTGCTGCCCTTCACCGTGATGGTCCGCTCCGGGTTATAAATGGTTAAATCCTGCAAACTACCCCACAGATAAATCCAGAGATGCAGTTATTTTTCCGCACCCCCAAGTCAAAAAAAAAAAAAAAAAAGGAAAAATCAAATCAAAGATGAGGGTCCCCCCCAAGACAGCATGAGACCCCACACCCTCTCCCTGTCCAATGCCACCATCCACCTGGGATGCGGAATGCCCAACCAGGATGGGGAACGTGCATGGGAAGATGCAACTGCTCCGTTTTCTGGCTCCAGCGCTGCCCGTAGCGTGTTTGATGGAGGGGGATGGCTTGGTGTTCACCAGGACTTACGGGGAGATGGTGATCTTCGTGCCTGTGTCCTGCTCGATCTTCTTGAGGTTGCGGCCCTCCTTGCCAATCAACCTCCCCACCAGACTGTTGTGTGCTAGGATTTTCAAGGGAACCTCTTCTGCTCTAAAATGGATTAAAAAATAAAATCTAAAAGGTCCATCTGGCCAGGAAACCAATTTCCAGCAACTGCCACTAACGATGTGGTAGAAGGAGCAGAAGAACCACCACCATTTCCCACGACTGTCTCTCCTCAGTTTCTGCGGAACGGGAACTCAGGGACTTCCCAAGCCCGATAGCACATCTATAGTTCATGGACTTTTGTTCTCCAAGTTTATCTACGTGCTCTTTGGACCCACCTGAGTTTCTGGTCTCTACAGCACTGTCAACCACACCATGGAGATGTTATTAACTGACCTACAACTCTATCCTGAAACTCTGGATGCCAACAGTTTCCTCAGGGGGTGGGAGGTGACAGAAGATGGCTTCTTCTCCACTGATGGCTGAATTTACCTCCCTTCCACCAAACCTGCCCATTTTGCTGAGCCAGGGCACTTACGATTTAGTTTCATCAGCCTCCTTCTGCATGATATCAAGGATCATGCGACACGCTTCGGAGCACCCCTCTGGCGTGGCATGGATGGTGATGGGCTTTTCAGCAGCGCCAGCATTCTCCTTCCGATGGATGTCAACCCTATGGTGAAACAACCAGCAGAGAGGACCCCCCCTGAGATGCGTTTGGTGTCACACAAAGGCTTTTGAGAGCTCAGGAGCTGAGCTTGCTATTCACAGAAAAGCTCATTTCAACACCTGCTCAATCTTTGGGGTGAACCTGGGTCTCGCTGATGTACATCTACCATTACCTGGCCTCATGCAAGCCCAGGCAGTGTTTCGCTTCAGTTGGTTTAGATAGATTTGAGCTACGTTTGCCTTTATGACCTGAGGTCTGCCTGGGAGCTGAGGGATATCAATCAATGTCAAATGATGCATCAAGAGGGGAGAGAACAAATCCTCAACCGGACAAAGCTCTAAGCAACCTGGTCTATCATCATTGATGCCAGTCCCAGTTGGAGCAGGAGACCGGATTAAAGGTCTCCAAAGGTCCCTTCCAACCGTAACCTCTCTCTGCACAACACCCGAGGCTGTCCAGCAACCAGCGGCTGCCACAACCGTTGCGTGTCGTTCGTGACGGAGAGACAACTTACCCGTAGGCAGCGTTTGTCACGACACGGAGGCACACAGCAACAACAGCGCTTGTACTCACGCCCTTCCACGGGAGACCAGAAAGCTCTCCCTTGCGCACCGGCAGGGACCGTGCTCTAGCTCCTCTGGTCCTCCCCTCAGCTCATGGCGGGGAGGAGGCACGTGCCTCCAGCTCACTCCTCACCGCTCAACCATACCTGGCAAAGGCCCTGAGAGAGAGGGAGAGAGGAAAGCAGGGTAGGAGACTCCCGCACATCAACCATGTGTCTTGAAGAACAGGGGTAAGCAACCTTTTGATCTTCTCCATGTGAGTCCACACACTCTTCCCACCGGAGGGTGATGCCATGCGGCCATCCTGCCATTGGCCACCACCTCAGTGTCCCTGTGACTGCTGGAGCCAGGGCTGGGCTGGCCCAGATCTTCTGAGAAGGTGCACTAGTGGCCACTCAGCCACTCAATGAATGCCACCAGCGCGGTGGCATCAGCTCCATCATCTGGTGATGGTGGCATCACCATCAGCTCCAACACGGTGCCCTCCAGCTACGTCTCTGTTTTCATAAGAGATCCCCATCCTGATTGGCATCATTCATGGGTGCTGCTGTGCATGCAAGGCCAAGGGTTGTGGCGCAGAATCACCCTTAACCAGCACCAGATTTGAATGCTGCAGGATCACAGCGGGTTTGCACAAGTCAACTCTTCCAGGAGCTCATGAACCAGTGCATTAGGAACAAGGATGCTTCGTCTACAGGTAGAGGGGGAGCAGCTGGGTGAACTTCCCTGAGATAAGGGTGCTTCAAAAGGCACCCCAGGGTGGTTTCATCGGAGCACTGAAGAGGGAACGAAGACAGAGTTTGATCTTCTTTGCAGGCTACACCTCTCCAGATCTCCTACAGCTTCAGCCAGAGCTGCTCAGGCAGGAGACTGGTCCTGCTTGGACTGTGCAAAGAAGTGCTGGAGAAACCAGCACCGCCGAGCTCTCCCTGCCCTTTGGTTATGTCTACAGCACACTGTGACCCAGTTGCATGCTGCGTGACACCCTCTAAGGTGCTCCCAGCTGTGGAGCTCCATCAGGTTGACCTGGAGGATCTGTTCCTTCAGAGGCAGCACCCAGCAGGCGCGGGGACACCCACTGCCACCCCTCCCGCCAAGGAGAAGGCAAACCCATCACGACATGCCACAAGAAGCGAGGATAGGCCTGTGCTCCAGAGCAGTGCTGCAATGTCACACCAGGTTGACGTTCCCAGCTGTGGGGGAACCGATGAGGAATCCATGGCTGCCCCAACAAACCCCACAGACAGGAGTCAGGCAGCTTCTTGAACCCATGAGCAGTTGAGGCTGGTGGAGATGGAGCATGCAGCTGAGCTTTTGTATGGAAGAAGGGCCAAGAGCCACGGATGGCCTGAACAGATGCACTGAAGTGACGAGTACCCTGGACAAGCCCAGGAGAGGGACACGGGCCAGGTTTCTGGCTGATCTCCAAGCCATCCCTGTGCAGGCACCAGCTCAATTTGCAGAGAGAAGATGGGGTGCCAGTAAGGGGCTGCTGCATTCAGGCTTGTCCCACCCCAAAGAGCTGGAGGGTGGAGGAGGGCTCTGGACTTCCCAGCACATCCCAGTGCTGCTGCTGCACAGCTCCATTCCAAAGGGAGGATGGAGAAGGGGACCCTCACCCCATCACCAGCTGCCTGGGACCCTGGAGTGCTGCAGGCAACGGAGACTGGAGCAGCTGACAACAGGTATGGTGGGACAGGGAAGGTTTGCCCATGGTGCAGCAGCAAAAACCTCCAAGACACCTTATAGGGGGCGGGGGAGGTGGGAACGCTTCAGAGAGCAGTGGCCATGAGGGACGGCCCTCTCAAGGTGGACGGTACGATGTGCATGTAGGGTTAACCTGGCCCCATGTCTGCTTGGTAGCAATGGCCCTCTCCTCATCAAGTTACAAGGGCTGCAATCACTGTGGAAGGTTGTCTGGTGTGGTGGGCTCTTGGTCTGGGCTCCTCCTCAGCCAAGGAAGAAGATGGCTCAACCTGGGGAGAGTTTTGTCCCCTGGAGCTCAGGAGCATCTCTGGGCATCACTGTGTGCAGAGACAGGGGCAAAGTCCTACATGACCAGAAGAATCCAGGACCCAGTGTCGCTCTGGGAAGGAGCAGGGGCCAGGCAACAGGATGTCACCCTTGTCCTCAGGATCATCACACTGGTGGATGAGGGTGGCCTCAGCAGGGACAGAGCTGGGGGCTGACACCCCAAACTGAAGGCAATGGGCTCCTGTGACAGTCTGGGCCGGGTGCATGAGGTCCCCCTTGCCCAAGGCTGGAGCCAAGCTGGTGGCCCACTATGGCACATAGCCTCCTTGGGCAGGTCAGGAGAGGTGAGAGCATGGAGCACGGCCTTTCTCCATGGCACCAGGTCTTCGGGGCAGGCACAGGGAGCCAACCCACAAGAAGGGACAGCTCAGCGGCAGAAACTGCCCCAGGCAGCAGCATTTGGCCTTGTGGTCAGCAGAAACCGGCAGCCAGTGCCTCCCACGTTCCTCACCAGGTTCAGGACTTGCAAAGGGCAACCTTCCAGTCTTGGGTGGCAAGGTCACAGCTACACCCACTGCTGATCACACAAGGGGACTCACCTGGAGAAGAAGGGCTTGCGGCCAACCAGGACCAGCTCACAGCTACTAGGTGGCCATACTCTAGGGCTAGCTGGGCTCAAAGGGCTCCTCTCCCTACACATCTGCCCTCTTTCTGTACAAACCTCTTCCTGCAAACCCAACACTGGGGTCTGGCTCGCTCAGCTGCGGAGCGGCGCGTCCTCCTACCTCCTGCTCAAGTGGACGTGCTATTATGAAATACTTTGCCTCTAAAAGCTTCTCTGAGAACTAGGACGCCCTGAAGGATGTTCTGGTACAGGAGTCCTATGTCCTGTGGGATCACCGGGTTCAGGATGATGAGCATGGGAGAAGACAGCTTTGGGTTAAACACAAACAAATCTGGGCAGGAACAAACCATGCAGGAAAACCATGCAGAAAATCAGAGGTGAAATCAATGTGAACATTGACAAGAGAAACACGGAAAACTTTGGCAAGACAGTCCCCCCCCCCCCCTTTTTTTTTTTTTTCAAAAAGAAAACTGTTAGATTGCAAAAAAAGGCTTTGAACAGTTATGAAAAGCCCATCCTTCTCAAGGCAGCACTCCCACGGTGCCCCCTTTCCCCCTACAACAGCTCCAGCCCATAAGGGGTGCTGTGGGATGAGCAAATCCCAAGGGCAAAGACTACGCGGACACCGACTGCTATACCTAGGATCCCCCCTTCAGCATTTTACCTGCAAACTTGCCATTTCTCCCTAAAGCCTCGTCCCCAGCCGTTCTTGTGATTAGGCTTTAGAAACCCATTCCTGGCTTTTTGAACGTGCATCCCCCTCTTGCCGCACCCAGACCACCCTGGCCAGCAGGAACGGTTCAGGACATGGGCTCTGCCACCATCCCATGAAGGCTGCACCCCAAGAAAACAGCACTGGCTGGCACTCGAAAGCCCCAAATGCATGGAGGACCCATGCCGGGGACCTACAGCACCCTACGGAAGGAAACAAAACCATTCAAGGTACTTACTTGGACTGGGTTTGCTTAGTAAGGTTCTTTATGGTCAAGCCCTCCTTTCCTATGATCGCACCAACAAACTGCGTGGGCACCAGCATCCGCAGTGGGAAATCGAGCTGTTTGGGCTGCGAGGAGCCCCCCGGGGAGGAGCCCCGCTCCCTGGAAGAGTGGCCCCCGCGGCGGGATCGCTGTGGGGGCGGAGGGGAGCTCACCTCTTCATCCGGGATGTAGGAAATCTTGAAGGAATAGTTCTCAAACTGGTGGTCGCTCAGCTTCTCAATTGCTCTGCAAGGTAGGGAGATTCGGAGGGTGGTAAGGGGCTCTCCCGGGGATGGGTACCCCTCCGACACCCCCAGCACTTGCCCTTGTAGACTGTGGTCCCTCCCCAACCCTGCATCTTCCTGCCTTCCCAGTCTGGAGAAGGTGGTCACGGGAAGCCAGAGCTCCTGTGCGGAGCAAGACCCATAGCATGGTGGGACGATGTCCCCTCCCATGAGGGTGATGCCAGGGCTGGCACACAGCTTGTCTCCCCACAGCAGAGATGAGATGCCAACCTGGGGATCTGCTACTTCACCTGGGGAAAGCACTGGCCAGAAGCTGTGACACAGCACGGAAACAGTCTTGCCGAGTTTTTGGACGTGCAAAAGGTGACAGATGGGCTCCGAGCAAGAGCCACTGCTCCAAGAAGCACCTGGCACGTGGTGCCCCTCTGTCAGGAACCCCAACTCCCTTTTCAGCTCGGTGAGGCTGGGGGTGCAGCACCTAGACTCTTCATCCTCCCAAGCCCATCCTCGGCGGTGCAATGCTCAGCCATGCTGGAGTCTGCAATGACTTCTGCGAGTGGCAATGGCTTCAGCTACACTTCTTCCTGCTTTCCTACCACATCTCGCTTTGGCTGTTTATAGGCAGGCATATGAATGCACCACTGCAAGCAGCTCCTTGCCAGGCCTGAAATTCATATCGAGAGGACTTCTGCAGCTTCGCCGTCCCTTTCCAAAATCAGCACACTGCCCAGCAGTCCAATTTCTCCACCGATGTCTTCCTTTCATCTGCTTCTATCACAACACGCTCTAAACCAAACACACATACTCACAAACCACCCTGGTCTTTCCTCCCATTGCTCACTTCTGCGTCGAGCTGCTGAGCACCACCTAAGACAGGCGTCAGTCTGGCTGGATGTGACCGATCACGGTGTCTACTCTAACCCTGAAGCCTCTTACCCCAAACCACCAAGCACTGCTGTGTCAGTCAGACCCTTTGTCTTCCTTTCTCGCTGTACATCCCAAGACACAGCAGCTCATGCCGTGTTCTGTGGTCCATGGCACCTTCCTCCGGCCAGCCAAGGCTGGAGCACGCCCAGCATGGCCACCCCAACAGGCACAACAAGGACCCTCCTCTGACCTTTTGGACCAGCAGATCATTCTCCCCATTTCTGTCCTCAAAAGTGCAATCTCGTGATGGGTCAACTCAGATGGGAAGTTGCTACAATATCCATCAGCAAATGGACTCTGGCAAAGGCTCTTCCCTTGCACAGGGTCTGTCTGGCTCTTGGTCATATCAAAAATATTCTGGCCACTAAGTATGAGATATGCTCACTACTTACTCATAGCTAACTTAGGGCTGGTCTCTAGCACAGGGCTAAAGTCTCTACAAGCCTGTAACAAAGCGTTTTGATTGAAATAGTCCTTGCATTTCTGAAATAACCCCTTATTTGTATGTTTTCTCCTCTGCTGTCTATGATAAATCTTTAAGCATGTCTTCACACAGCCCTACTGCACTGATGGACAGCCTCGTTGGGTTTTTCTGTCCTTTTAAAGTTTTTGTTGATGGGTGGCATTTCTTTACGACTCCTGTGCACAAAATGCAGGTGATTTACCCTCTGCTGCTCTCCCTCCCCTGTAGAAACCGGCCACGGACCCCTGGGCTACCCTCACCTCCTCTAACCAGTTATTCATCCACCCAAAGGCCCTCTCTTGTTCATGGCAGAAGAACTTTTCGACCGCCTTTTAGAAGTCGACCAGCCGGTTTCTCTTGACTCCAGGAAGCAGGAGGTAACAGTCTCTGCATATTTTGGTCTCCAACTTGAATTTTCCCCAAATGGTGGAGGGTACTTACATCTCCCATCATCGCAGCGTTTCTTCGCCATCTCTCCCACCTCCTTCACCAGGTTCCACCTCTTCAGCAGCTTGGGCTGAGTGGTCGGACCGGTGATTAATCCTGTGCATTCCCAGTTTAGGTCTGGCCTTCCAACCTGGGAAGACGACTCCTTGACAAACTGTATATTTGACCTGACCCTCAGCTTTCTAGAGCGCTTTGCTCCCTGAAGACAAGGCCACTGTGATCCTGCAGAGGACCGTGTATGAAGGACAGTGTCCAAAGGGAACTGCAAGATGGGAGCCCCTTGAGGACAAGAGGAGAAGGCACAGAGGAAGAGGGGGCAACCACAGGGCTGATGGCCCCAAGCTGGTCCAGTGGTGCCTATGCACGTATGATGGGGCACCATGAGAAACCCCATCTCCCACATGAGGGGAGAGAGCAGGAGACCGCTCAGAGGTGGGACGAAGAGAAGACTGCTGGCAGAAGATGTGCGAGATGACACAGCTCAAGATAAAACCAACATCTGCCTGCTGTATCCCAAGAAGATACACAGACAGCCCTTAAGGCACTTGAAGCTTACACTGCAAGAGCTTAGAGACAACCCAAGGAGGCTTAGAGAGAAGACAAGAAGAAGCCTGGAAGATACCTGGGATTCTTCGGGAAAAGCTTGGGTGGTGTGAAAACATGGACAAAACAAAACAAAACCCACTTACACTTTTGCTTCTTCTTTAGTTGCATACGTTACGTTGACAACGGCTGTTTCTGTGTCTGTGTTGACTGGGGGAAATGCAAGAGAAGGAGCATTAGAGCAGGGGAGGAGAGAGACGTCACCAATGCTCCCGGCCCCTGGTACATCCTGGAGGGGTATGCAGGTGGGGATGGTGGGAGGGTAACACCTGTCCCATGAAGGACAGCCCTGGCCACTGCGCAGGGTGCACGCTCATACACCATTGTATTTTCTCCCAGCACAAGGATTGGGCTGGGCCGGCAAAGGACCAGAAGGTGCCAAGGCTGGATCCTGCCACCCTTGCTAAGGAGGATGCACGGCCAGACATCACCGATCCACCAGCAGACCCCAAACAACACTTGGCTCATTTTTGCTTGCAGGGACAATTGTTCTTTTTCAATTTACCAGCAAGCAGCAGAAGCCCTGGGGATGGAGGACTGATGGCCCGTGCCACTCCACCACCGGACAGGTGGCCCCACCTCTGCCAGCAGGCTTGTGTCCAAAGAGAAAACCATTTTAGCCCAGTACCAATGACTGGAAAACTAGGTTTCATGCCACTGGTTTTCTTCCGGTGTGGGCAGAGCTGGGGAGCAGCACTGGGACTTTTGCACAGATGAGGATCATGTTGGACCATCTTACCTTGCTCTACATTCTCCACCGTCCCATACTGAGCTAACAGACCATCCAGCACCTGGGGGAGAGAGCAGCAAACAGGGCAAGTGAGGCAGACAGGAGAGGCTGCTGGACAGGCAGACAGCAGGCAGGGGAAGAGCCTGCTTCACCCACAGACACCCTCCAAAGAGCCAGTGTCACCCAACTGCTCAAATGCCTTCACCCACTTGCATCACATTATCCTAATGACGCCCTATTGCTCAAAGCTGCCCCACGGCTCCAGGACCCACAAGCAGGTAGGAGATGGAGCCCAGTTCACGCTCCACCTCCCTCCTGGAGTTACCGGGAAGGTGAAGGTTGGCCTGCGTGCAGACCACACACTCCAGCTGCACAGCTTGCACTGCTCGGCATGACTGATGCAGGAGGAGATGAATGGGATGTTTTTAGGATCATCCACTTCTTACCTCCCACTGCAGGTGGGGGGGAATGTTTCGGATCTGGATCTTCCTGCTCCTGCAAAGACAAAGCCCTGGGTTAGGGTCTGCAGACGTGCCACAGCAGGACGGCAAAAGCCTTCTGGGCATCAGGCAGCAGCCGGTGAGAGCTCGCCGAAGCATCCCGCTTCCCCAAGCCGAGCTGGAGCAGCTCATCCCCAGGGAAAGCCATTTCTCCCAGCCTTACCCTGGTCACCACCCGCCAGGCCCAAAGCTGTCTCAGGAATGCTCCTTCCTCATGCCGGCTGCTGGGTTTCCAAGGAAACCTCCTGAAACGAGCCTACGCAGAGTCATGGCCACACAGGCATGGCTGGGATGCGTACACACCTCTGACCGCACTGCCCCAGGCTGACTGGCTGCGTGGGGACAGGACCCCGAGACCCACCATGGCCAGCCCTGCTATCCCTTGAGGGGGGCTCTCCAAAAGTGCATCCTGCTGACGTCTACCACTTCCCAGCAAGGTGGGGTTGCTTTCCGTGGGGAAAACCTAAATATGTATCCTAGGAGGCCTGCCCTTGGAGATGGCCAACATACCCAATCTTGCCTGGTTGCCCTCCCAACCTCACAGCAGTTGCAATCCCTGCGGTGCAGCCTTGGAGCATGGATACTCAGCAGCATGGAGCATGGCTTCCTAAAAGGTAATGGCCACCAAACGGCCTCCCCAGCCTGCCTGCAAGAAGATGTGCTTCGGCAGTGGGGAGTTTTGAGACACCCAAGTCCATGGAGGATCCAGCCAAGCCCTGAACTCATCCATCATCCACCCAGATCAGCATTCATAATCCTGCTTGTAGGCAATCAGCTCCAACCAAAGCAGTGTCCTATGTTCTCACCTGGTCCAGCTCTAATGTTCTGATCCGAGCAGAGCCAGACCACCTCTCCCAACATCAGGGATGAGTTTTCTGACTGAGCCACCCCCCACACACAGCTGGGTTTCAGGAGCCAATTGGCAGCTGGAAGCTGGTTTTATGAAGCTTTGCCCTTCCTTGTGACGAGCTCAAGGAGGATGCTTGGAAGGACTAGTACCACCAGCCTGAACGCTACGTGGGGACATGCAAGCAACCACCAGCAGCCCCAGCTGATGGCCAGCAACACCCCAGGGGCTTTGGGCCAAATCCTGCAGAATGAGCCCTGCAGGAGGAGGCGGGAGGAGCTCTGCTTGCCTGCAAACCACCAACACCCTGATTCCGCCAGCAGTCTTCAACAGCTGGAAAATGAGACCATCAAACTCTGGCCCAAGCGGCAAGGCTGGTCCCCGCACTCGCTGCTCATTGCACAGGCACACTCCGAGCCCCTGCAACCAATTTTGGCAGATAAAGAGTTTCTCAGGTAGTTTGGGGCCAAACACCAGGAACAGGGAGGAAACATGGGGCGCAGTGAGAACCAGAGGAAAGGCTGGCTTTCATGCAGACCCAAAGCAGCCAGGCCTGGGGAGAGCCGTGCACCGCAGCGCTGGAGGTTGGCATGCTCCAGACACGATCCTTCTGCGTCTACAGCAGCAGCATGCTCCGCTTGCTCCTGATTTAATAGCGCAGGACAACCAGAACCTTGTGATGGACAACCATCTGCCTCGTGAAACATGAATTCGGGGCGCAGCACAAGAAACATGACTATAAGGATGCTGGTGAATACGTGCAGTAATCTGGGGCTGCTCGAACAGGTACAGTCAGCGGTGTGATCAGCAATGGACAACCCTATGCTCACATTCAACTAAGGAGGTGTGCTCTATAAAACCCTATGTGGGTTTGACAGATGGCTTCTCCAGACCAGCCCCTGCCCAGTTCACGACCTGCCCACTGTGCTGTGTCTCTGCAGGGATGGCTCTGCCCAACAGAAGAAATCAGTCACTGCAAAAAAGCGGGGAGGCCAGAGCCAGAAAAAATGGCGCTTTCCTGCGGTGTTACCAAACCTTTCTTCTCCGGCAGCCATGGACTCCTTCTGTCCCCAGCTGCCAACCAAGGTTGGGCACACAGCTGTAAGATCCGTGTGAGGCAAGCAGCAAGATTCATCCCGCCCCACCCCATCCCCAGGCCATTCCCACCCCACGCCAGGAAGGAGGCAGTAAGGAGGTCCTGGCCCAAGGAGGACCATGGCAATGACGATCCTGCACTACTCACCAGCATCCTGAACCCTTCTCTTGCCTGTCCTTGTCACCTGCCCGTGGCTGACGCCGCACTGCCGCTCCCAGTACAACCGCTCTGCAGGGCCCACTCCAGAAAATGGGACAACGTTTCATTTTTGAAACCCACCAACATTTCTCAAAGGGGCTATTTTAAGATGCCCAGGTCCAGTCCTGGGAGGTGCTCAGCTCCCAGGGGGACTGCTCCTGCCTGCTCCAAGAGATGCATCCTGCTCCGGATGCACGCTGTGAGGCCAGTTTGCCCAAGCAAATCCCAGCCCAAGCACCAAACCATCGGCACCTGAACGCTTTCCAGGGAAAAGGCCTTCTCGGCTCCAAAAGGCCAACTGAAGCCCAGGACTGTCCTCTCCCCACTGGCTGAGTCGGACATGCTGCCCAGTTACTTCTACCACCTTCCAGCCCCCAAACAGAACGGGTGTGCACCTTCAACCTGCCTTATCCCAAGATGCCACCACTCAGCTGCAAGCCAAAGCATCGCTACAACCATCCTCCACCTCCCCCAGCCTGGGAACCATCTGTGCCCACGGGATGCCACAGGCTGGACCACAGAGAAGTTGCTCTCCTTTTGGGGTTCATTCGGCTCGGCTCACCCCATCACCAAAGCCCAGCAGCCCAGGGGATGCATTGGATGCCAGGGATGGTGTTGGCAGCGACTCTAGAAAAGCCTTTGCCTTGAATTAAATGGCACCGGGGCCACCGTCTCCTTACACCTCTGCCAAGGGACATGCCAGGGCAGTCCCGGTCCCCCAAGGTGCTGCCTCACCCCTCCAGACCGCTCGCCCACCTCCCAAAACACCCAAAGAGAAGGACCACAGCAAGGTGCCACGTAAGCCCACTTCTCAACGGGACACTACAGCATATTCCCACTTCCAGCATCCATCAGAGCTGATGCAGAGCACCTAAAGATACCCAAATGGTACTCAAGGCTTCCCCCACCACCTGGCAGGTCTCCCAGCAGCTCATTATCACCACTCAGCATTTAAAATAAGGTTATTATTCTTACTGGGGGTATTTTTTATAGCTCTTGTAATTCCCCTCCTGGTTAAAGCAGTGCTGGACCACGCGTGGTCAACACTGACCGAGTGATGGATGTATATCCGGGGCCACGATGGATAGATGTGTTATTCCCAGAGCTGGGGCATGGACCACACTCGGTCCCTGCGGGACAGGGCAGCAAAGCTCTAGGCCACCCTCCTCCAACGCTGGTCCTGGGAGGACTTTGGGGCAGAAAACCCCTCTATTTTCATTTTCCTTGCTCCTCCCAAAACCTGGGAGACAGGAGATTGATTTCAGCACACACACACAACCCTCAGCACGGGACCTCGTGACAAAGGCAGCAGCCACATTTCACCCAACTTGGTTTGCAGCAGGCTGGTAGGAATTTAAAAAAAAAAAACAAAACATAATACCCAGTAACTACAGGCACACAGTTTGTGGAAAAATACTTAATCACGTGGTGCAACTAGCCCTGCCGTAGTGAGCTGCCATCAGATAACCATGAGAGCTGTTATCTTTCTCTACCACCCTCCTGCTCTTCCTTACCTGCACATGCCCATCAGACATCTCAGTGCCCAGCCCATGCTAAAATGCCCAGCAGCAACCGAGCATCAGCTTCACGTGCTAAAGAAACCAGATTTACATAGGTTCACCTGCTTTTTTGATTTCTAAATTCAACCCAAAATGGTCCTGCTCGCTAGCAGCTATTCTGGCTTGAGGAGGAAATATCTCCTCCATCCCAGAGCTGGGTTTTGGGTACCATGCGCTTGCCGGCATCACAGGCAGGACGAAGGAGCTGGCTCTCTAAGCAAGCGAGGCTGTAAGCTGGGTTCGTGAAATAATCCACAATGGAGCTGTGCTATATTTCATGCATCCGTTAGACTGAAATTGCGAGGTCAACATCGCAACCCTGCGGGGAAAGGGGACAGAAAACCCACAGCCACCCATGCACTGCCAGCATCACCAGCTGATGCCTATGAACGAGAGCTTGATGCGCCACGTGCCAGATGTCTGTACTTGCTGAAATCAAGAGATAAACCAGAAGATGCCTTAAAACTTGTGGTTTATTCCCCAGAATCAGGTGGTTTGGGGGTTTTCTGGGACATCTCTCCCCTTTCCAGCAGCCCAGGTAAGCAGCAGCACTCGCGCGGCTTCATGGCTACCCCTCCCGTAGCTCCCAGGGAAATAACGCATAACAGCCACCCCCAAAATCCAGGGACTGAGAAGAAGAAAGATGAGACAAAGCTAGAAAATGACAACAAGCCACGAGACCCCCTGCCCAACCTCTGTGAGCCCTTCCTGCACCTGCCCATCCTTCCCTGCCCATCAGGCTGCAGCTCCATGGACCACCCACCATTCCCACCATCCCCTGGTCTCCTGCTCCAGAGGGGCTTCACCTCCCACATGCATTTGGGCACTAGAAACTCAATTTCACTGGTTTAAATATAAGCCTTCCAATGGTATGTAAGGGACGCTTCACCTCTCTGCCCTAAAAAAAAAAAAAAAAAAAGATTTTTTTTCTAGTCAAGTTTTGTAATATCTTACTATAATAAAGCCATCTTCCACCTCAGATCAGTACTGAGGGCAGAGAAAACACTGTCTGGCAGCTCCTGCTTTCAATAAAAATCAGTTTTCAAGAGAACTGGGGAAAAAAACAAGAGGGGAAACATGCTGGAAACCAACTGTCTCCCTGGTGGCCCTGTCTGCTTTATGAAATACTTGTCCCAGGCCAGAAAACATCTACAAAAGGTGATGCTCATCATCAGGTAGGGACCAAACTCAGTCCCACCTGAATTTTTCAGACCCAGCAGCTTAGAGCCCAAGACAGGCACACTGCCCTAACCGGGCAGGGAAGAAAAGCATCTGTTGAGTTCATGTCTCTTGATTATCATATATAATTTTTTTCAGTCTATTGGGGTCATCCTTGACAAGTTTTGCTCTCGCCCAACGCAATCCAGCAGCGGATCTTAATGAGCAACAGCTCCATCAGCGCCAGGCTGGATAAGCATTAAAGAGCTGCCCCAGTTTCAACCAGTTGCCAAGAGCACCGCGGATGCGTCTGCTCCAGTTCCCCTCCCAGCCCGGGGGCTTTGCCTTTGACGCTCTTAAGGAATTAAAATCCGTTCACGTTAAAGCCCTGTCCTCTTCCGCAGGACGAACAACCTGCCGAGGGACGGACCGGGGACGGGGGGAAACAGCGAGGACACATGACTGATACTTCCCCATGAGCTGGGGATGTATTAACAATAGGGATGAATGGGAAATAATGTCCCATCTGTCACAGCTTTTCAAGATTAAGTGGGGGGGGGGAAGAGGGGGGAATAAAAAAAAAGGAGAAAAAAAAAAGATGGGGGAAAAAAAAAAAAGAGGAGGCGCGGGAAAGCCACCCCCTGCATCCCCATTTGGCATTGGGATGAAGGGGAAAACCAAGCCCTGTGCAGGAGCAGGTTGCTGCAGCTGGCCAGCCGTGCTCCCGTCCTCTGGCACCCAAAGCCACCCCACCATCCCCCCCAGCCCCGGCACCCGCCTCTCTCCAGGGAGGGCTGACGGACAGCGAGCAGGGGTAGGCAGGGCATCAACGTGATGCCCAACGGGGCAGAAGGGCAAGTTCACACCACTGGAGAAACTCTAAACTGACAAAAGTAATAGGTAATTAATGATTAATATTCATGTATTATGTTCCTTTTGGCTTTGGTCTCTCCCCAACACCTCCAAACGCAGGTAAGGCTTCACAGTGGTACCAAGAAGCATCCCAGCATACTACGGCATGGATAGTGTGGCCTCAGTCACCCCCTTGCATCCCCCGAGCCGACATGCTGTCCCACATCCCTGCCATCACCCCGCTCCTATCCCCACATTCCCAGTGTCGCCCCTCTCCCATCCCCGCGTCCCGGAGGGTGGCGAAGAGCCAAGCGAAAAGGTGGCTAAAGAAAAATAAACCAACTCAAATGCCACCAGCTCCCAGTTTACTCACACCTGAAAACAGATAAAATGAGCGATGGCATCACACCTAGGAAGGCCGTCTGGGAAAGGATAAGCTCGACGGGGTTTCTCCTGGCCAGCTCCACAGGGAACAGCATCCAAGACCTATGGGAAACCTGCCGCACACCCAGCAGGCAGCACGAGGGGGTTTCCCCATGCCTGATGCAACCTGCATCGCCCTGGCAATGTCATATTCATGTATATATAGATATAAAAATATATAAAGTCTCTTTTTTAATATATATAAATATATATTTTAAAGTATCTTTTTTATATACAGTAGAAGTATATATATAATGTATCTTGTTATATGTAGTATCTTTATGTATATCGTATGTTATAGATACACACAAGATACTAAATACTTTAAATACCAAAAGAGACATTATTAATTTATATAAATATAAAAGAAACTAAAAGATACTTTATATATTTATTTATTTATTTAAAACCCAGACTAGGACTGAGAGCAGCCCCACTTTCAGCACTCTGAATTCAATTTTCAGTCTAGTGTAACCCAACATATACCATACACAAGACAATTTCCAGCAAGTTTAATTCCCTTGGTGAAGTGAAGCAAACCCTCCCCATGCTGCAGCTAGAAAAAAATCTCTTCTTGCTCTTTAGGTTTCTCTGATTTTTCTAAAAATCAGAGATAGTTTTTTTAAATTAGAGATATGAGAACTGGAGAGCCATGGGAGTATTTTTACTGCTCCTCGTGTGTATTTATAGACACGCGAGCAAATAGGTGCTGGTGACTTTTCCTGGCAAAGCAAGTGGTTTGCATGAGGACTTCCTCTCCCCTAATTAAGCATCTCATTGACAACAAACAATTAATAATAAGGAAAGAAAAGATGGGCTGCCCATGGGGAGACAAAAGGGCTTGTACGTTTATTCCGAGCCTTAACGTCACCAGCATTTTGGGTTTAAAAACAAGGGGGTAGGGAGAAATAAACAAACAAACAAACAAAGCTAAAATACGTGGACATGAGAACTGAATTGATGCTCAAGAGAAGAAAATTATTTAAGGGTAATTCCTTTTGAAATAGGAGAAAATCCTGCAGATCCCATAAAATCACCCCCAGCAATGCTGCTCGGGCAGGCATGTTCATCGCTACCCCTCCAGCAACTGCTGTCCGGGGCAAAACCACCGAAGTTTTGCCATTTACTAAAATAGCAAAAATTATTACGATTAATATTATAGATTTAACTTAATTTAATATTATTTTTCCAGCCCAAGCTCTCTCCAACAGCCTGCCCCTCCGTGCTGTTCAGATAGATGTCTCTTGTGCTTTTATTTCTCACAGCTCAAAATTACAGCAGAGGCAGAAATTAAAAGGCACCTTCGCATGCAGGAACCCAAAAATCTCACTGGTTTGGAGACATTAAATGGGGCTTCACTACATCCCCGCGACTTATTAAACTCACCATTTTTATCCAATCCTTGGATAAAAGTCAGCATTGGAGTGGCTGTGTTTTACTCTGCATTTTTCACAACCGATCCTAAATTTTTTTTTTATATCTTTTTTCCCATTAACAGGATTTTCAAAGACCTCAGAGATATACAACCCATCTTTAAGAGGAAAGATGCTGGGGCTTCCTTCACCGCCATGCTCTGGATACAAAATACTCTTGAAGCGGGATTGCATCGCCCTGCTTTAAGCAAATAAAAGTGCTCTCTGCTCTTGCTGAATTTAAAAATCAATTTAAAAATTAATTTAAAATTTTTACATGTTGATTAAAAAAAAAAAGAGGGTGATTTTTTCTTTAATTCTCCAAGGCACAATCCAGCATATACAAGAGAAAAAAAACCCAAAAAACAATCGAGACACTGTTGGATCCTTCCTATAGGAGCCCAAACCATTTGCATGGCAGCAGAATGGCTGATTTTTAACTCATGAGAGGCAGACCGGGCAGGATTCACGCTCCTTCCCACCGCCGTCACGTTTAATTTGTGCCTTCGGAGAAATAGAAACAACCCCCTGCCAGCAACTCCCGGCGGCACCTCGAAGAAATCCCTTCCCCTACCTACAGCAGCGAGATGTCAGAGGTGTTTTCCAGCCCATTTCTTATCGAACCCTACATATACACGTATAAATACATTGGTAAAATATATCTATATTAGATTTGGTTATAAAAATAAAGCACTCCAGGTGGGTGCCGAGGGGAAGCGCCAGGCATCGGCACCTCCTGGTTCCCATCCCCATGACGCAGAAATGTTGGGGGACGAGAGCCGAGAGGGGCTCGGGTTCCCCAAACCTAATTAAAAAACAAACTCACTTTAAATAACTGGGGGATTTTACCATTTCAGCCCCCCCCAAATCTCAGCGCCTCTTCGGGATTCAGCTGCAACTCCAAAAACTGCAATTTTCTACAAATTTAAAAGGGGGGACAGGACTAAAACATGACCACGTGAGGCTCTGTTCCCTGCCAAAAATCACATTATAGAAATAAAATCTATCATCTACTGGAGCAAAGGCATGGTCCCCCTAACCGGATATATTAATACAAGGCAGAATGTATTTTTTTTAACTGTGAAAAAAGGATATCAGCTTAAATTAGATCTCAATAATCTGAGGAAATCTGGGAGCCGAGCTAGAATAGAAAACTTGGAGCCAGCTGAAAAGAGACTGATGCAAAATAAATCAGCATTTATTTCTGGGCTGTTTAAAAGTCTTTTTTCTTTTAAAACTCAGAAGGAAAAGTAGCAGCACCCCAGCCCAATGGAAAATTTAGGTAAAGATGAATTCCTTGTTTACATCCCCTTCGTAGATGGTAAAGGTTGAGTCCCGGGTCCATACTATCTTCCCAAACTCCCAATTTCTGGCTCCATTGCTCTTAAAAAGTCATCGGCAGACCAGCCTAAGGCTGCTGCAGAGATTTAGCTTAGAAATATTACAGCTGGGATTTTTTTCTTTTTTTTTTTCTTTTTTTTTTTTTTGCTTGTTTTTGAAGATTTTTTTAAGGTAAGAGAGCGTATGATCCCCGCCGAAGAAGAAATCCCGCTCCGGCACACGTGATGCCGGGCACGAGCCATTCCCCCACAGAGCCTCAATTACACAACAGCATTTCCCCCCGCCCCAACCTCCCCGTAATTTCCAAATTAATACTCCGACATCAATCATGGGCCAAACCTCCAAGCCAAACAGCAGCAAATTATCCAGCAGGACCATCCGATGGGTTTTGCTGGCGCATGGACCTTTTATCCCAACACATGTTGGGGGGGGGGCGGGGAGAAAAAAACCCGACAACTCTTGCGACGAGGCAGCTACGCAACGCGGTCCCAGGTTTTATTTTCTCTATTAAACAAGCGTGTCCCCATCGGTCTGGCCTCGGCACTCCCCTACACCTGATTAAAATAAGAGGGCGCGCTTCGACGCAACATTGAAATACGCTGAGTTTTTTGGATCCTCCGGCAGTATAAAAGGGGGAAAGAGGCATCAAGAAAGAGCAAATTGCTGAATTACTTATTGAAAACAATATCCTCCGACAGCGCTGGCAGCCCCACTGCTGTGTACCTATACCACCTCCCTCGCTGTAAATCCCAGCCCACCCCCGCCAGCCACCCGCAGGACAAAGTGGGGGTGGGGAAGGGCTTCCCCCCCCCAAAAAAAACCAACTAAGAAACCCAAAAAAACAACAAAAAAGAACTGATTTTCACCCACACCGGCGGGGAGCGCCCGCCCAGGCCCCTGGCTGTCCCGCACCGGGGGGACGGGACGGGACGGGACGGACACACGGGACCCACGGAGGACGCTGCCGCCCCCGGGGCCCCCCGTGGGAGTCGATGCCGTGGGCCGGGAGC
>NW_010972579.1:1701000-1701223 GCF_000737465.1 Haliaeetus leucocephalus | reverse complement strand
GGAGGCGGCTGCGGCGCCTGGCTTACCCGAGAGGGTCTCGATAGCCCGGATGGCCCAGTTTTGGTCCGGGTAATCCACGAAGGCGTAGCCGGACTTGAGCAGGACCTGGCCGGCCAGGGGCAGCTTCCTCTCCCCGAAAAGCTGCTTGAGGTCGTCGGCGGTGACGGCGGGGCTGAGGTTCCCGATGTACAGCTTGTTCATCCTCCGTCGCTTCATGGGGAGC
>NW_010972579.1:1672565-1700925 GCF_000737465.1 Haliaeetus leucocephalus | reverse complement strand
GGTGGTTTGCCTAGCCTGGGCAGAAGGGGCTTCCAGCGGGGACCCGCAGACCCCCGGAGCGGGGTCGAAGTCGTTTCAGGTCATTTATTCCTGGGGAGGGGGTCAGGAGATCCGGCCCTGCCTGCGCGCGCACCCCATCGCCTCTGCCCTTAAACCCATCGCGCCCCATCGCCAACAGTTTGCCCAGCTCCGGCGCCCTGCCGGCAGATCACGCTCTGTCCTTGCTTGAAGCCCCTCGAGGAGTTTCCTTCGGGGAGACGGAAACCCTCTCGCTCAGGAGCCGAGGTAAAAAAGTCAGTAAATAAATAAAAGCCTGTCTTTTTTGGAAGCGCGAGTGCGCGAACCCACCCCGACCGAGGTCCGACCAGCCATGGCCGTGTGCGAGCCCATCGTCCAAAACGCTTCAAGAAACGGCAAGCCAGTGTTCTGACACCCCAGCGCTGAGTTTTGCACATTCTCAGCTCGGTGGTAGATGGCTGCTGTAGCTTCTGGGGCACTTGGCTTTTGGGGGCTCTGCTGAAGGATGTCCTCAAGTGACCAAGACTTAGTGTCACAACCTGCCTCGTGTGCTGAGGGCTGGATGCTGCTGGCTAAATGACTTTTTTCTCTCTCTTCTAGAGAATACAAAGCCAAATCTTCATGAAATTGCATCCAGGCTGTGACTGGAGACTAAAATAAGGTGCAGAAGTTATAATGGCTGATGGGGGTGTGGGGGGGACATGGCACAAGTGTCCTTGGAGTGGAGTGTCATGCCCTAGGGCCGGTTGTCCTTTACTGGGCAGGGGATGAAGGGTGGTAATCAAATTCCCCAGATTTTAAGCTGCATGGTGGGACAATTAAAAGCGATGCTCCCTCCTGCCGCGCTCCATCCTGCTGCCACTCTTCCCCTGTCATGCGGAGGTGCTGGATGGAGTAGGAATAGCAGTGACGGGTACTTGATGCCATGCGTATAGCAAAAATAGATGTGGTTGGACTGCGATGATGCAAAGCGAGAAGAATCCTTTCTCCTCCAATTTCTTCGTCTTTGCTTTCAGCGCAGCTCCTGCTGGGCTGCCATTTAGCAGCGGGGCTGGGGGCTTGTCCATCCCCAGCACCTTTTCCAGGTGCTTTTAGGCTGAAATGTGTTGATAATGTCCTTTTAAAAGAAGCTTACCCTCATTCAGGTCATTAATTCATTCTCAGTGACGAGCTATTGACAGTAATGGGGCAGGGAGCTGCCGTTTCATCATGTGAGGTCATTGCTACTGGGAAGCAGCAGGAGAAACCTGAGGTTTCTGGAGTAATTAATGCCCATAGGTTGCAATACTCACTTATGACTCCTCGCTCAAGTCTTCTGCAGGAGCTGGATGTAACGTAGGAATTCTCCTGCAATTACCTGCATGATCTCATCCCTCCTGCCCCTGATTTTTGGCTTTGCAGCAGGAGCTCAACAACCTTCTTCAGATGTTTTCCCAACCCTATGGAGCTGGTATGCTCTTTCCCAGAGTTTTGGTGGATCGGTCTTGGTCCGGAAGAGATGGTCAAGGGAAGGATGTGCTTTGGGGAGGAAGATTTAAGAACACGGATATAAAATAGCTGGTGAGGCAGCACCCACACAGGCAAAGCTCAGGGTAAACAGTCCTAAAGGTGGTGCAGGACCTAGCAGGAAAGGCAAATCTTCTTCTAAGGGCAGCGCTGCAGGTGGGATGTGCAGCGAGATCATTCCTCTCTGAAATGAGATGCTGACATGGAATGAGTCCGGGAGGTGGTGGCAAGACTGATAAGAAGGGCAAAAAACCATGATAGCAAGGGGAGTTTGAAGGAGGGTTTATTTAGTCTGGAGGAAGGCAAGATAATGGGCTTGTGTGTGTGAAGGGCTGGCTTGAAAAGACAAGGAGAAATTAGGGAAAAAACCTGACTGGTTGATCAGACACAGGAAGAGAAGGGGGTGGTGCCATTCCTTGGCTGGAGGTTTTGGGAAGAGGTAGGACAACATCCACCCTTGCTGCTGGGGCTGGCCCGAGGGATTCCCGAGTCCCCTCCAAGCTCAGGATAAATGGGTTGGCCCACAACTCTGTTTTATCCTGAGCCTTTGGTAAGCCTGACTTAGAGCAGGCAGGTTAAGATCAATGAGGTTTCATCACCCTTTTCTGATGGACTGGTCTCACCGGGACCTGCAGTCAGAGTACTGGTTGGGCTCCTGTTAATGGATGCTTTTGGGGGGGGCCTGGCTGGGGCTGTGTTGGAGCATCCGTGTTGGGATCCCTCCTTGGATCCTGCAGCTGGAGCATCCATCCCCAGAGGGTGTTGGGAACAGGACAGGGAAAGGGAAGCACGGGGTGGGAGGATCCTGCCTCGAGCCAGCAGGAAGGATATGGTGAAGCCATCACATTTCCATCAGTAGAGGGGCTCCAGAAGTTGTGGTGTGCTCAGCAGGGCTGGCAGCAACGTGGACTTGGGGATGATCCCAAGGGAAATGTCCTCCATGAGCCATCCCCCACTGTCACCAGGGATCAGAGAAGCGCTGGCATCCCCCGTGTCTGGAGGGGATGCAAAAGCATCGGTGGACAAACGTTAACATCTGGCTGTGGTCTGGTCAGATCTCTTGGTCAAACCCAGGTGGGCAAAGAGCGTGGTTTTTCTGCCAGCAGGCAAAAAAATCACACGCCAGCTCATGTGTGCCCTAGGGGGTGGATAAATGGGCTACACCATGGGAGGAACATTGGCCAGACCACCCGCTTGCCACGCTCCCCAGGGGCTGCATCAAACCGGTGGAAAAAGCCCAGCTGCTTGGCTCAAGAGGAACCTGCCTCATCTCTCTGACCTCCCATTTTCCCTGAATGCTTAAGGGTATTTTTCACACATTCATCACACAGGAGAAACCTCAGCAGAGCTTCGTCCCATCCCTGCCCTGTTGGTTTCAGGGGCAAGGTGGAATGCAGCCGCTTGTCACCCTGTGTGGGGATGCACCTCTGGCTGCAGAGGAGACTTCACAGGAGAGGCAGTGCCAAAAAAAAAAAAAAAAAGCCACAAATAAACCCTCCCTTACAAATTAACTCGTCTCCTTTATGAAAGGACTTATTTTTTTTCTTCTAACCAAGTTGCAGGGGTGACTTCGTGTGCCACAACACACTGCAGAGAGGGATCGGCATGCCCTCTACCACCGTGTGCCAGGGATGAGGCAGCACGAGACTGGAGCAGACCCAAAATTTAACTCTAATACAGAGTTACTGAACTTCTCGCAAGTGTGTTTTGGCTTTTAGAAACCTCCTAGCAAGAAAACTGAGCAGCTGCTATGGAGAGGACAGAGAAGCAGCACAGAACTGGCTGCAGTCAGCAGCACTGAGCACTGAAGCAGCCCACCTTAGCAGGTTGAGATTATCCATCATCAACAGCATGGTTGAGAAAATAATTCAGAATTTGGTTGAAAACCGCTTCTGTACTTTTCAAGCTGCGTTTTGCTCACTGTTTGCTAGGACACGAGTGAAAATCTAGCTACTAATGGATTTTGGAAGCTTTCGGGTCATCAGCCCTTAACACTTGGGGATGCCGAGGTGCAAGGCAGCTCTCACAGCTGGGTAATTGAATTAATAACTGGGTCTTTCTTAATTACACCTGTACAGGGACTGAGCATGACTGAGATGTAACTCTTAAGTTTTTAATGACGGGAATGGTGGACTACCAACGGCTCCTTCCCAATGGGCTAGAAACCTTTGCTGACTCTGCTAGGGTGATCTTGAAGGTATGGATGCCTAGGACCAAGGTGATGGAGCAAATGCCAGGTGCAAGAGACGGACACCCAAGAGAGCCCTACGCAGCCATACCCATCATATTGAAGCAGGAAAAAGAAAGGGTCAGCTTCTCTTGCCTCTGAAAGCTGCTCTGTTGGGTCAGGAGTACCTGCCTTTCATGTGATTGATTTGCTGGAGCTGAAAAGCGAACCACAAAATAAATTGCTTGAAACCAAATTAAGGAGTTGCTAGGGAAAATAGGATTTTTAGGAACTCATGAAGTTCAGTGGAGAGGTGAAAGCTGCTGCACTGCTTGTGCAAGGGGTGCTAGGAGAGCCACAGCCCTGTGCTCTCCCTTCCTCATGTTCAGTGCCGCACTAGACCCAGATGCTCTTAAGACCCAGTTTCAAAGTTAATTTGTATTTGTAAGCCACCTTACAAGTTGACTTTAATGTTTTTCTGAATATACTAAAACCATGACTACCCCTGACACTATCAACCCTTGCGCACTGATGCTCAGCAGCAACCTCGAGCTACGTCACCCCCCACAGGGACCCTCCTCGCGCCCAGGGGACCAGGGAGATGCTGCAGGGTTGTGCAAGGACTGGAGCATCGCTCAAGCCAGAAGAGGCAAAAACTGACCCAGAGGAAACTCCACCTGCACACAGCGGGGACAGACCAGCAGCGCAGCACAACACACCCCCACCCCACCCCCCCCCGGTGCTTTTAAAAGTTTTCTATTTGTCCTACTCTTGACAGGAAAACAGGTCAGCAAAGGGCACAGCATTTCAGATCCACCCCAGCAGATGTTGCTTTCACAGCCGCCGTGGCAGAGGATGCTTCCCTACCACTGGTGAGATTTCTGCCGAAGTTCAGAGTACCCTTCTCCCCCTTCCCCTGTGATGAATTTGTGTTACACGCTGGCAGAGCATCAGGACATCCAGCAGTGATTCAGCCGTGGTTTCAAAGCACATCACATACCACAGCAATCTGTCATTCCCACGTAACAGGGCATCATTACACGCGCCGGGGAGCATCTGACCAGGGGCTCTTTTTGGACTGACAAACAGTTGGAGTGATTCAGCGGCAGGGAACACCCAGACAAAAGGCTCTCTCCACTGCAAAGGCTATGGCAGCGCCAGAGCTGCTGCTTTCCCAAACCCCAGAAACAGCTTTAAAAGGGATTTTAGGCTGCACCTCTGCATGCTGCCTCCCACTGAGACAACACCCCTGTTCCCTTTTGTACCCTTTGCGGAGGAAAACCTCGCTTTCATCAGGGCTAGAGCACAGCTCCGCAGCGGATCTGAGCCTTACCAGAAGTACCAGGTATCACTGTGTGGGGAAAGAGTGGGAGGATGCTCTTCTGGCAGCAATAAGCCATCAGATGAACTCAGCTGCCAGGAACTGCACCACAAGTTGTGAAATCCTCATTTTACTAAAACATAAAGCAGCTTACCAAAGGACATATGTTCTCGACTCCGTGTCTTGTCAACCCCTGCTGAGTGATTCAAAGGAAGCCCAAGACCATGACTAAGAAAACACAGTCAAAAGAACGAAGAGACTGCCCGCTCTGCAAAGGAGAAAGGTCAGCTCCAGCAGGTGGGACTCTGCCTTCCCAGGGAACACTCCCGCATGCATCCGAACCATGACACCACAGCCCCGAAACACTCGCACCAGGCAAGAACCTGGCGCAGGGATTGGGGATGCTGTTGGCGCAGGAGCAGCACCATGCATCCCACGGGGTGATTAGAAGTGAGTACCAACTTGGCCCCAGTGGGGATGTTACTGCTGGTAGTTAAAAATAATTACTGCTGAAATCCTGTTGTCCATTCTGGACAGTAAAAATGGGTATGGATTTTAAAAATATATCCAGGTATTTGTAAAAACCTTCCTAAGATGCCTGGCATACTGCCATTAGCTACCTTCCTCTCCAGGCAGCTCCAGCAGGGAGGGCTTATTTCTTTGTCTCTTGCTTCATGCGATTGCATGTAATTCATCAAATTGCTGCCGAGAGCAAAAGGGTTAAGCATTTTCTTCCCTACATCAGTAGAGAACCTAATTTTTTGAGTCCAGAAATGAGTATACCAGTAATTCTACACAAAAAAATAGCCTCACCATAAACAAAACATGGAAAGCTCAATGATCTCCTCCAACGTAAGATTAAAAAAATTAGATCAAACCACACAGACTTACCATGCAGGATGACAGATACACTAGGTAGTGTTTACCCAAGAACTTTTAAATCCAACAGATAACTTAATAGCTGAAAACCAGAATGAGTGATTCGGTGCCAATTTTAAAAATGAGAAATGGACATTAGAAGTAGTTAATGAAGAACCTTAAGTACAATTTGGCCTTCATGGAACAGCAAATAACTGGTTGTTCCCAAAAGAAATGGGATGTAGCTTAGACAGTATGCAAGCTCTTACCCTGGAATCACCTCTGGTTTCTTTGTTAGGTGGACAGGACTACTACAGTAGTTCCCACCAAATAAAAATTTGGGGGTAAAACAGGCTTACCACTTAAATCCCGACCTGTGATGGCTTTGATGGCACTTCATAGCCGAGTACCAGCACAGCAGCTCATACAACCTTGTTTTAAATTCTCTAACAAAAGGAAGACTGCAGGGACAGGCTCCTGATCATTCATCCTCTGGTGTGAGCTCTTGGAAGTCGCTGTATAAAGACCTCCAGCTCAGAAGTACTTAAGAGAATCAAAGCAGGACAAGTGTGAGATGGTGCTCAGAAAGAAATTAACATTATGTTACCACATAAACCCACAGTTCCTAAACTTGTGGAATACTGTGTGCCATCCTGGTCCTCCCTTCCACCTCTCTCTGAAAGAACAGACCAAGTTACTGAAAACTTCCATACAAAGATCTAACTTGATCTGAAAACTACAGTAAGACAAGAGATGACGGAGGCCACCGATTAGAAATAGCACAGAAATGCACAGAGAGCAGCTGTCTGTTCCACTACCATACAGGAAGAGGGAAAATCATCAAATAAAGGTCAAGAGGCTGCAGGTCCACAGGGTCCTGTAACTGCTCTCAGTCCACAAAAAAGGTGTGGAAATTGCTACGCAGGGAATGAAGTAGAGGAAGTTCAAAAGCAGAGAAGAGTGGCAGATGTAGCCTAGCGTTTCACCACTCTTGCACCATTTTCTACGTCCTCCATGCACAGTCACCATCAGAGCTATGATACGAGGCTGAGGGAAGTTCTAGTCTGACCAAGTACCTTCAAACCTTACACAGAATTTTCCTGTAGGCATATGAACTTCATGAATCCGAGCAGGCAAAATGGTACTACACTGGTAGGAAAGCATCATTTGGGAGTTTTATTGCATTTTAGCTGCACATGGGGATAAAGACGTACTCTTTAAAAGAAGGACAATCATCAGTGAAGAAATAAGAAAAATCGAAGTAGTCTAAGTGTTATTTCATTGCCTTCTCCAAGTGTATGGTCACCTACATCCACTGAAGCCTTCTCCTTATTTAAAGGCCTACATGTTATAGGTGATATCTGCTAACAGCTTACCCTTCTCAAAGCTCAACAGCATTACCAAGAGTTTATTGCAAGTCTTGCTCCATGCTCCTGCTGCCGCACAATTTGCAAAGGCACTTCCCTACACACTGGGTTTACGTACTTGAAGGTATTGCATTTAGAGAACAGCTACCCAACAACACAAAATTAGGGTCAATTTTACTTCTGGGCTTTAAACATTATTCGAGAATACACAGCATAAGTGTTGTAGTCTCTTTTCAACCTGTAACTTACACTTGGCAAAAGTAAGTAGGAAAAGAAAAAACAAACTTCTTTTTATTTTATTTTTCACTTTTTGAAAGCATTTTACACAGGTTTTGATCTTCAGAATACCTTGGAATCAGTAGAAAAAACTAACTGAACAGTTTGTCTTTACAATAGAAACCTTTCAGGAGTCAAAATTGAGACTAAAAAAATACATGCAAAACATACTCCTTTCAAAACACAACTTGAAACAAAGCACCAAACTACACAAATATGCAGAATGAAACAGCATTTAACATCACAGAAGTAGTCTTCATAAAAGGTGTAAAAGTCACCTATTCACTAGGCACTGTTCACTTGTTTAAACAGAAGAGACAATAAAAATATTGTCCACAAACTTGCAATTTCAACTCAAAGGCTGTAGCTAGAAATTCCTCTACATGTCATGCTTTAATAGCGACCTGAAAGAAAAAACAAAATACATACACCATTAGACTTCTAAGGATTGACAGATTTTTAAGAGTTCTGTCTAAATTCACTGCCACCCCTCAAGTCTGCAATGAATCTGAAAGTCTTACGATTTGTCTATGACAAAGTCCAGCAGTCAGTACAGTTCCGCCAGTAAGTTCCTTTGTGCAGAAAAACTCCAATTCCTGTCATATGCCCAGGGCTGACGTTTCAGCACAATGAGAACTCACATTGTAACTGTTCCCTACGTATCAGTAAAAGCAGTTACACTTGTTTTCATTTGGACACAAAGGATAAACATGAGAGCACAACCTATTCATTCACCCTGTATCCATTACAAAGGGAGTATGCTAGGAATGCTATTGTGTTTTATTAACTTTCAGCCATCAAAATGCAGCTTTATCTTCCATGCAAATAAGCAACTCAGGGGAAAAAAAAGCACTGTTTGGACCTCGGATGAAGTTAATCTCTTTAACAAGTTATGTTGGGAAATTTAATTTCAGTGTTATAATGTGCGAGGCTTGGGAACTCGGCCCTGCTGTCCTAGAGGTAACCCAAACTGTCAGTGTACTACAAAATCCTGTTTTAACAGAGTTTCAGAGAAAGAAACAGTCCGTCAGACTTTTTAACAAGTGGTATTATCTAGTTTATTTTGACTAAATATTTGCTCTGTCCTCGAGGTTGCCAGTTGCTCAATGAAACATTAAAGGGAACTGTGGTTCAAAAAAAAAACTACACTGAAGTCAAGCAGTCTTTATGGACACAAAAGCTCAAAAGAAGTTCAAGCAAAGTGGAAATTTGCTTCTGATATGCAAGCTCTGAGTCTACTTACGAGGTGAATAGGATCGAGATCTGGATCGAGATCTGTAGCCCCCTCGGCTGTAATAGGGGGATGGTGATCTCCTCCTGTGAAAGGGGGCAACAGAAACAATCCCTTCATTAGAGCCTGCCACAGATGAGTGGCAGCAACTTTACGTGGATACCCCTAACCCGATCCTGGTATCAAGAGTGTACTTGGGAAAGCTAACGAGCACATAAGTAGCTGATCAACATTTCCACTGGGTAACAAAGCAAAGATTTGAATTTTCTTAATACTCTTTTTATTACCGTGTCAGAGCAACATTACTCTGGTCTAACAGAAGAAATACAAGCTCTCTTGCATTCACCATTTGACTACATGTGATTTTAGCGTTTCAAGCCAGGAGCATCCCAAACAAGCAGTGCAAGCCAAATCACACCTTAACTTTTAATCTTAATTATTTGTTCTGCAATGAGGAGTTCTCATTTGACCAGCTGTCACTGCTACAACCAACCTCACTCCCAAACCCCTCCAATCCAGGCACTCCCAAGTTTTGCATTTCATTGCCTAGTTCCACTAATCTCCTAATAAAATAAAATAAAAAATCCCCAACCATTCAGGACATTAACTTCTTGGCATAAATCACAAGTTTTTCCTGCACAAAGCTGCACTACCCTGTCCCTATACTAACCTTTGAAATTAATTGCCCTGCTCACTGAAGAGCTGCAAGTACTCAGCATCCACTCAGTTTCTGTTAATGTGTTTAAAGATATCCTAGAGTTCATTCATAGAATACTCAAAACATACGTGTAAGAATATTTCCACTGTTGACCGGACACTGAAAGCTTTCCTATCATACCTGTAAAACTGATCCCTGTCTTGAACAGCTCTCCATCCTCCTCCTCCTCCGCCACCACCTCCTCTGTGAATACAAAAGCAGAATGACTTTTGAAAATTTTAAAAATAAACACAAAAGTTCATTGTACAAGCAAAAAGCATCATCAAGCACAAGAAAATTATGTAAAGACAGGAAAACATTGGTTCCTACACTGGATAATGCTGAATTACTTCCATTATATTCATTTTTAGGTATTCGTGGAATGAGTTGGCTAAACTTGGTGTCAAGGAGCAGTTAAAGAGGACTCATGTTCCAGCTGACCAACATTGTATTTTACAATGTCATACTCTCCAACAAGCAGCAGTTTAAGATCGGTACATAGCCTTCACTTCTAAGGCCATTTCTGTTCTCAGATGCTTACCCACTCGAGGCAAGCAATTTTACTTATTTATTTTTAAATTAGCATGATCAATTCACTGTCCTGAGGAAAAAGTGGATTCCAAGGTGGATGCAGAGAAAAAAACCACCCCCTTACATTTTAACACTTCACAATCATGTTTAAACGAGGGCATTTAAGAATTTGAGGTACAGCTTTTCCTTTTACAGGAGCTGCCTAGAACTGAAACAATACATGATAGTATGTAACAATATTAAGTGGTTGGGCTGGTACCTCCACAGATTTAGATACAGCAAAGCATTACCAGGAGGAGACTAAATCAAGTTTGGATTACGGAACAGTCACTGCCACAGATGCCTCACAGCAACTCAAAAAAGGCCATAAATCACATGAAGGACAAAGAACCCCTAAACACCACACTTTCAATCAGCAGGTCTCCCTTTTAATTTTTTTTTTTTAAAGTCTTCTCCATTTGGTAGATAGCCAGTGTGCAAGTTAAGTTTTTTTAAGGTTATTCTTCAGTTTACAGATAACTCTTCCAGACAAGATTAAGCATCCCATGGCAATGAGGAGAATTAACATGACAATTCCCATCTGAAATTGTATTTCCCTTAAGGCTTCATAGCACAGAGGGCAAGGAAGGGAAAAACACAAAATTGTTACCAATTGGTGTTCTAGGGTGGAGTAGTAGTATGCAATGCTATACTGCATCTTTAACAATTCTATCCTTCCCTTCCTCAAGGAAGTGCTTGTGACATACACAACACTATTCTCTCTCCCTCAAACGACCAATGCCTGTAGGATGCGAAAGTAGGTACCTAACCTGGGCAGACCATGCTATTTTAAAAGTAGCCACACACAAACCATTTATGGCTTACTTTCAATCTTTCAGTATCTGCTATGGAAGGACATTATAAAGGTTCTGCAGTGAGCTTTAAAACATTGGGGTGGGGTTTTTTTTTGTTGTTGTGCTTTTTTTTTTTTTTTTTGTCCCGGCCCCCCCCCCCCCCTTTTTTAAGATGGGAATTGTCAATATTCTGAGTATTTCCACCCCAAAGCCCTAGTTCACAACAAACACAGGATGGGAGAGCGTGTAGGAAGGTCAGAACATCACGCATCACATAACTGTCTCAAAGACCTGGACTGAAGCATGGCCATGAATTCTGATAAAGCTACACTCAGACTAGTACACTAACTGAAGTAGTCCATCTTCTCACATCACGTCTTACTAGTCTGCTCTTCCTCGTCTAATGCATGTACTCTTCTTTTATGTTCAGTCACTACCACAGTCTGCAACTATTCTCACTAGCATGCACCCAGAACTGAGTAGTTACAACTTCTGATAATGTTTTACAAACATCTCAGCCACTGTTTGCTATCAGGAATGAAAAAGGTAACACTTGAGCACTGAAGACTTAGGGTCATGCCACAATCTAAACAAGGAATAAACTACATTTTAAGAACATGCAAGCAGCAAACAACAGATTTCAAGGACAACCAGTACACCCTGACCGACCCTTTATGAAAGAATAAGAAAATCTGTACTATGAAGAAGTGCAAGAAGACAGACCAATGGTGTAAAACTCCCACCAAACACTGCATAGCCCCACATCTTCTACTGGTCCTTAGGTACCTTTGCCATTTTTATAGGTTTACATCAGAACCCCATACAAAAAAATAGAAAGTGGGAGAAGCAAGCTAGAAACACCACTTAACAGATTGCTTAGCAGGCTATGTTGCAAGTCTTTTCTGTTCCCCAACACTTTGGCGAGCTGCTTCAGTTAATTTACCCACTAGATTTCAGTTAATTACTTTTAGTATAGTAAGTGAGACGAGGCTATGTTAAGTATCCCAAGCAAGTTTTTGTACCTTGTGCTCTGAAACAAACTGAAAGTTTGGCCAGAGAGCCATATACCACATATGAAAGCCTACATACAAGTCCTGGCAAAGTAAACCCCAACATATCTTGGTTCTTGTATGCCCAATATCAACTTCAGATTTTAGCTGCTACAGTCCTCCAAAATGTTCAAACCACTGATGTTTCAAGGAAATGGACTGCTAGAGGCAGAGAAGTACCCTAATGACTGCTTCCCAGAAATGTGAGCAGAACACTTGTCTCCTGTGTTCACTGTGATGATGTAGAGCACCTTGATGCCCTCCCTGCCCCCAGCAGCACTGAAGCCCTGTAGAAGCAAGGCAGCTGATTTAAGGGACAACAGCAAGGCAGGGAGGGGAGAAACAGATTGGAAGCAATGCCAACAGCTTGGGAAGGAGAAAAAGTGGCTGAAAATAGTACGAGGGGAAGGAAATTACTGCCCTCAGTCACTAACAATGACCATACAGCTACCAATACAAGTATAAAGATGTTATTTTCTTCTACACCTAGAAAGCAACAGAAGAGTACACTGAAAGCTAAGGTCACAGAATTTATTATTTCCTTTGTCTTTGACCTATAATGTGACAATGCAGTCGAATTCATCTATTTCCATAAATACATGGTTGCCATCAGGGAACAATCATAAATCCACCCATTGCTGATGCATTTAAGCTTTGCAAGCCACTTAGAAAGTATTACTGTAGAATTCTGCAACTACAGGAACGTTTGGTAATTGCAGACAGAAAAAATGAGCTCTTATCTTTGAGTCCAACTTAATAGTGTCCCAGAAATTCACAGGGGACAAGTCTTCTTGGCAGTCGTAATGGAAAATGCAGAAACAAACTTGCTCCGTCACCAAAACCAATTACTTACAAAATCTATTGAAAACATAGTTGGTATCAACTTTACTAGCCCTCTGACAATGTATATATCGCCACCTGAATATTCACCTCTTTTAGCTAACTACTATGCTGTCAAACACAGAAGTTTAGACTGCAGACAGACAGAAATAGGAGGTATGAGTCCTTCAAGTAAAACGCACTCTTTCAACCCGACAGAGTATGTTAAAAAAAGCTTTTTTAATGCACATGTCCAATACAGAACAGGTAATGTTCCAATCCCTGGTTCCTTATTTTTGTCAAGATTTGAGGTGCCATAATTACTAGTAGGGGATACTGGTGACCACTGCGATTTTCCACTTTGCCTACTGCACTATGCTCAAAAGATAAGTTGGCACTGTAATATCAACTCAAATATTAGATCTGCACCTGTATTCCCACCATTTCAATGCTAACAGATGAACCAACAAAAGATTCTTTTAAAATCAGAATATAGAGAACATACATTGTTTTTCAAAACTTAATGCAGATTAGAAATATCATGGACTAACTCATGCCACAGGTTAAACATCACAAAGTATTGCTCAATCTGACCAGTCTGATTTGTACTGAGCAGTCATTTTGGTAAAGATTTCATAGTAAGATTCCAGAATGACAGTGAGTGCAAAAATATTTTGGCATACATATGTAGGATGAACTGCTTAACACTTACATAGGTAGAAATGTAGATGAGAAAGCAGTTTAAAAGGAGTCAAATATTACAAATATTGCCTCACCTGTATGACCTGCTGTAATAGTCACGATCATCATACCCTCTGTCATACCCTCTGTCATAGTAATCTCGTCGTCGTGAGCTGCCACTACAAGTAGTGAAAGAAAATTACATTTAATAAAATATAAAGTATTGTTTGCAGTGCTTTTCAGTAGGCATACAGTCAGTTATAGAGGATATACCATTTTAACTGGGTTACATTATTACCTTGCATCCTCTCAGTTGAAATGATTGTAACCACTCCTACTTTCCCATCAGCGCAGATGGAACAGAACTACTTAAATAATTGCTTTTTAAAATGCTTGAACTTTAAGACAGCTACTTCCCTACTTGGTCTGAAACCTCTTAACCTTTCGGTATCACAGGCACATGAGGAATTCCATTCTGTGACAACTCTTCATTCACTTTTAACTCTCTGAAAACTCCTTTTGGAAGAACTTTCCAATTAAAAAACCAACCTGCAGTCTCAACACAACATCAACTACATAACCACCAGTACCATAAGCTGAAAGTCTTGGGAAAATAACTGGGAAATGACTTGGGAAAACAATTTACATTCTTGGCAACTTTAAGTCAAAAGCGTACTCTATGGATAGGGCAAAATGCACCACACAGCTGCTCAATCAGTATTTGTTAATCCACTCTTGAAAACTTGAGCTTGTAAAAGACATTAATATTTGAAGGTACAGAGGACAACAACAACAACAACAAATCTTACTGTAGACTTATTTAAATGTTTAGATAGCTCATGTCTGGGCTGCATAACTAAGGAACACAGTTCCTGCTCACTGTAATTCAGGCTGACCCTAGATCAGACACTGACAAGTGCTACATAAATTAACCCCTCCTATCTAAAGAGCTGGAAAGATACGCATTACTACTGATGGCTGTCCACATGCAGTCTTTTTTTTTTTTTAATTCTGAAGAGCTTCCTTTATCAGTTGAGTTTTTTAGTTTTCAGAAGCTTTGCCAGATAACCACATCAGTGTTAGCACAGCTCTTGTTAAAGTGACTTTTTTTTTAAAAAAGTAATTAGGCATCGACAGTGATTTTTGTATTTTAGTTTCTAGTACTGAAACATCCACATAATGTACAGCACACAAGTCATAAGCAAGGAAACAGCTTTCAGAACAGTGCATTAATGCAAAAGGCTGATAAAAACTAGGAAATCCACACAGAATCAGGTCTCCTAGAGGAGATACAGAAAAGTTTAAAAAAACCCCACAATTATTACAATTCTGTTTGGAATTCTGTTTGTTTCCTATTCTGGTTTGGAAAAAATCCCACACAGGTAACTTACTAAGTGGGTCTTCCCATATAGATTCCCGGTGTAGGTGTGTGAGGTCTTTTTGTTATGGAGAAGTCTACCCGGATCCTTCTTCCATCCAGCTCCATTCCATTGGCACGTTCCTTTGCCTAAATGGAGTGATAGAATACAGTAAGCTGTAGGTATGAACTGTATTAGCAAGACAAGTTTCTAACCACAGCTTCAAGTATTATGAGAAGTCCTAAAATAGCTCAGTTAGGATGCACATCTAAGTTTCACTTATTCCTTATACATAACACCTAACACAATCAGTAAGACATTCTAGGCCAGCTGGATTTAAGCTTCTGTAATCACTTAAAACATGACTTATATTGCATAAAAAGCCTGAAAGGAACACGATTTAACAATTGTTTCAGTATCTCTGTTTCTAACGTGATTAAGAGGAACCTTTGAACATGCTTATGTAGGGAGATGTAACTACTCCAACACACAACATGAAGCAAAGCATTTAGAAGTTAATAAAAGACTGTTATGTTAAGCTTTTTCTCCTCCAATACATCCCTCAAAACCTACCATAACCTTGAATATAGTAGTATCTGAGTCATAAGCAAATTTGAAGTAAAAAAACCAAAACCATTGGGTTTTTTTCTGCCAAGTAACAGGACCTACATCCAAAACTCCAACCTAACATGGAAGCCTTCATGCCAAATTTGGAAAAGACGACACTAGAGTCTTCAAGTAGGGGAATTTATGCAGAATATAAGCCTAGTTATAGCCCATAAGCACACTGCTCTCCAAGGGCTGGCCTGAGTGTACAATTCTATACCTGGCAAGTATACAATTCCCTGTTCATTCTGTAGCACTTGTAAACACAAATCCCACCATTTGTTACACTGTATTGACATTGCTTCCATCTACTAAATCCCTTTGGGTTTCCCATGGACATTTGCAGGCACCAGGAAGCCATGTACAGTCTGGCCTTTTATTTTCAGAAAAGATTCCCCCCGCCCCTTTCAGACTGAAGCACTAGAAGTCAGCCAAATGCATGTTCGCACTCCTAAAGAGAGCTCTGAAATGGCTGTCTGGTCCACTTTGAACACACCTGTTAGTAAATACAAGATCACATGTGGCATTAGGAAGGAACTCTCATCTCATAATTAAAACACGAGAGACTGTGTTTCCATTTTCTTTTCCCTGTTGGCATAGTTTGCACTATGGCTAGCCTGAAGTTTGCTTTTGTGAATTACACAACAGCTCAGCCTGCACAGGGTCCAGTATTCATGCCTCTTCACTCTCTCCTCTGGTACACAGTAGATATCTTTTGAACTAAGACTCTGACATTTATTGTGAGGTGCCAAATATTTTTTAGGCCCTGAGTTTCCCCAGGCTATGTCCTGTTACAGAATATACATCCCAGCAACTGAGAACACAGCAAACATGTCATACATTCTGTACCCCAACCTACTTCCTTAGCATCCTCAACGTTTTCGAAGTACACAAATGCAAATCCTCTGGAACGCCGAGACTGCTGATCATACACAATGGAAACATCGGCAATTGGACCATACTTGGAGAAAACTTCTCTAAGATCTCTTTCTGTGGTGTACAGACTCAATCCAAACACACCAAGACAACAGTTTGGGTCAGGATTTGCCTAAAGGAAGGGACAGATTGATATTAGAATAAAATTGCTTCTATTTGCAATACAAGGTGTTTCACAAGTTGTGACTCTCAGAGCTTCAAGACAAAAGAACAAAAAAGATACTGCTGAGATTCAGGTTGGGTTAACTTGCTAATAGACACTATTACAACCAAACCTACAGATACACAAGCCTCCTTTCACAAAAATACTTTGCATTTCTCAAGGTACTGTACAAACTACAGTTACAGCACATAATAGGTACTGTATTTAAAAGTTTTCCCTCCAAAGGCTAGCTGGTGACTGTTGAATGTGGAGACACATATACACAGAGGCCTGGATCACATCGTCATTTGTGTTAGTTATCTCTTTTTGCCCCCTACTTCAGCACAAACCACATCACACTCAGCCACCTGAGCCTGTAAAGCAGCTAAAAGCAAGCTGGTTTGCATGCTCATTTAATAAAGACACCATCAAAACAGCTTTTAATGAAATGTTTTATTTTCCCAAGCTTCATAATCAAGAAAAACACAAATGTTTCTACCTCCTAATTCTACCCCCATCCTTCGCTGCATACATTCACTCAGTTATTACTGCAGGTATAATGACAACAGCCTGCACTGGTAGCACTTCTAAAAGCATCTGTTAAAAAACAAGACACCCCCACCCCACAATCCTAAGCAAACTTATGGAGAGCCATGGTTTATCAAAAGTCAAATGGCAATTAACCTCAACATCATCTTTTAAATAGACCTGAGCGGGAAGCGGAATGTTTTTCTGGAAAACCCCAATGAATTAATTCAGTGATTTCAGGATGTATTCAGGACTATGTATGAGTCATCTACTTCTGTAACAGACATACCCTGTTTCCAATATGACGTCTGCGAGTAGACATGGGTGAATGGCTGTGACTGTGTCGTCGCCGATAATCCCGACTGTAAGACCTACTTCTGGATCTCCTATGAGAGCGGGAACGAGAGCGTGATCTTGTGTAGTGTCTACGGGAACTCCTCCTTGATCTAGATCTGAGGAAAAAAAGAAAAAGGTACAGTGTTGCATTCATTTGGTTTTTTTCACCCTTCAAAAATATGTCAGATATTCACAAACAAAAAGCCCAAATAACCATTTTCTAAAAACCTGCAATACCACATGATTCAGCTATAATCAATTTAGTCACTATTCTCAAGGACTGTGTGCCAAATCTTTACAATTACATTACTGTAGATGCTCTCAGAGCATTTCTACTGCAGAGCAGGAACCTCAACTTCCATTTTAGTTAGCTTTTAACTTTCTCTAACAAGGCTATCCTAGTTTGACACAGTATATGCTTAGAATATTCACAGCATTTACAGTAACATTTAAGTAAAAATAGCTGGGGTGGCTTTCTTTTAAAGAACAGAGAAAGGGAACAGGAGTAAATATGACAACATAAAGCACGCACGATTGCGGAGGTGCACACTTCTGCTTATTCTAGCACTGCTTTCAGTGACACTGAAAAGCAAATATACTTTTTTCACATTGCATAATTACAAGCACAGAAGTCTGGCAGATGCCCCTGAAACAGACCTTATCACAACTGAAGAAATTAAGCTGTAGTAGGCTTATTTACCTTCTGGTATTTCAAGAGTTACTTAACATTAGTTGTTCATCAATGTTTACAGGTTCATGCTCCAAGCGTGTTTAGGTAAAGGTGCAACTGCTCACTAATTTCAGCCCAGGCCTCCTCAGAACAGTTCCAGAAATGTTTTCTGACAGCACTAGGTCTGTGGAGATGAGGTTCTGAAACACTTCAATTCCTTCCACTAAACCCTCAGCCCAACACAGACAGCCTTACTGAAAAGCTGGGCAGGCACTTAAACTGGAATATTACACCTGAGCTTGGCCTGCTGATGGCCATCACTGAATAATCTGCATTCCACACAACTACAAAGAAAATTGCTGCAAGGCTAAGAAGTGCAATAAACAGTTTAATATTCAAAGGCTCTTAGTCATAAATTGTTAATCTTCTGACTTGTTTGGGTCTTAAACGTCCTTCCTCTAGTCTGTGGAAGCCAAGGTAGTAAGTACTGACGAAGACCATAAGCCACCATCATTGCACAACTGTGTTTCACAGTAATACCACCACTATGCTAGCAGGAGTGAAGTCCTTAAGCTGAACCCTTTTTTACTCCTGAGCATTTAACAGCTTCTTCCATAGTCAGGATTTCTCACTAGGTTAAGTGTCACCAGACAGCCAAACTGCACAATATACACTCTGTACATCACAGGCATCCTTAAAAAAAAAAACAAAAACAAAAACGCCTTCAACCTCATCAGACATGAGCCAGCTAAGTTCTGTCCTCCTCAACTTGAAACATGTATACATGTCCAGGAGAAATTACTTCAGCATGTCCCATTACGATACTTCTAACTATGTATATAGAAAGAATAAATTATTTTTGGCAACAGAAAGTTTAAAAAAAAAGATAACTTCCCTGAGGTGGGGAAGACAGTAAAGACAGACAGAAATAATAATAATAAGTAAAAAAAAAAGAAGTTCAACACATGCATACAGCCACATTTCAACCACTGACATAGAGAAAAACTGAAGGTAAACACAGAATTGATGGTTCCAGGTAACAGAATGCACCCATTACACTGAACAAGAGCAGGACATTTCCACACCAAGCAATCCATTATGTGAGAGAACAAGGCTTATTTTAAATAGGCACTGCTCATATTGCTGCCTTAAATGTCATACTGCCATTCTCCTTTGCTGCAAAGTCACCGCAGTTGAAAATCCTATTCCTTTGTTAAGAATTGTTTAGACTTCAGAGTCAGCCAAAGATAACAAGCTTGCTATGCTGATGATGAAAACTTCAATAAAAGCAGATTCTTAAATCAAGTACATCCACACCCCAACTGATAAATACGCCAGGACACAGATTTGTTCCCAAATCAAAGTTTAATTTATAAAGCTGGTAACTCAAAAATACATTTGCAACAAACTGCCAAGAAATATGAAAGGTCTCACAATGTTATTTCTCTGGTGAGAGCCAGTTAGATGACCTGCTCATGATCACATCCAAACGCATGACGGCACTGAAAACAGATATAAGTATGTTGGTTCTAAATATGTGCCTTGACACAATTGTGCCAGAAATCTGCTAATGAACAACTCTAACTCTGCAATATACTTCAAGTATTTCCAGCCATAGGCATTTTCAAGACAGCTGTTAAATGCTCAGGAAGCCATGGGAGTCATAAGCTTCTACTTTTGTACATCAAAAAGTCACTTCCCAGGGTATTATTTAAAGGGTGATTTCTTATAAGAGTGAATGGTTTGCCAGGTTTCTCGTAAATTCTAGATCTTGCATTTGCTTCTTCCAGCTTTTTATACAATTTATAATTGCGTTCTTACACAGTATTATGGTTATTCTGCAAGTGAGAAACATGGTGCAAGAATATGGAATCCCTAGGGTTTATGGATTAAGGTGCAGAAGGACATGCTGGGCTGGGTCCTGACTTGCTTGTTATTTTAAAATTACAATGTTCCCCAAAGGTGGTGTGCTGTCTCCATCCTCTGAGGTCTTCAAAACCCAACTGGATAAACCCCTGAGAACATGGCCTGAGCCTACAGCTGACTGCCTTGAACAGGATTTTGGACTGTACCCTTCCTGAGCTGTCCTATGAATCTCTCACTGCTAGCAACTCCAGAGGTCACTGACTTCATACTATATAACGCAATATTACTCTACCAAGTATTTATTAATTTAATTTTACATACTTGCTTTTGCACTACAGGGATTACCAAGTGCATGATTTGACACTTGTGACTATGCCTGAAGTACACAGAAGAGACAAGCTCACTCCTTTACTGTCAAAATTTCCCATGTATTTTCCTTCTCACAAAAGCCTTTCAAACTGATCACTTTGATCGTGCAAGGAGATCTAAACACAGTATTTGATAGTGTTTTCTGTCCTGGGTGATCACTAATAGCACAGTATCTTCCAGCATTGTCATCCTTCCTTCAGCCTGACCCCCAGGCTTTGGCAGGCCTAATTCATTGCTTATATACATAAAAAGTGTATTGTGAACAGCTCAACTGAAAACCCCACTGCTGAAACCCAAGTTTTTTTTAACCCAAATGCTTACGAATGAGTAAAACTATCAACATATTCATTTCTGTAATTAGCACTCAATTATCTAGACTCTTTAGAAAATAACATTATTCACCCATGTACAGGTTTTGCCCTTCTATTCATTCTTTATTAAATATGTACCTCTTACATAGCATATACCAGGTGTGTCATGTAAAGTGGCTAGCAGTGACGTTCATAGTCTTATATCTGGACTGCCAGCATATTTTATGTCTCAGTTATGTCCGTTAACAGTTTCAACAGGAATTCTGTCACTGCGCACAGCATATTTAGCAGATGAGTATAAGGACAGATAGGTAATACAGTGCAAAAAGCATTTTCATACTGTACATTCATGTTGCCATGTAACAAAAATAAGCAAGCTACTTTCTCCGCAACTTTTTTTGAGAGCTTGGAAAGCTGTCTAATCTTTAAAGCTTTCCAGCCTGTTAATTTTCAAGTTAAATTAATATATATTTAAAAGGTCAGAGATGTCTGTTGAAATTCACATTTATCTCTACTGTTTCTTTTTCATGGAATATACCGTTAACTACTCCAGAAATATCATTGCTTCCAGTGAGAAAATGTAATACATTCATGTGACCTAAAATGGAAAATCTGCTGATGCACGTATTTCTTTTAATGCACAGAAGAACTGAGATCTAGAGTTCCTAATGCTTCACACTCAGAAACTGGCCATTACTCTAATGTAATGCCTTAAAAGGCAGACCACTTCCAAACTGTACCAGCAGAAAGCCTACACAGCTGACTACCTCTTATAAAAAGCTGCAAAAAGATCTAACTTGATAGTTTAGCTTTTCAAATCTTGAAACCACACGTCCCCCTTTGGATTCAATGTCCACAGATCACCAATTATCTCTGGAAACAGAATTGGGCTAAACTGGATTTCAGATCACCTCTGACATAATCATCTGACTTGCGAAGAGGAGGAAGAGGTAAAAGAAGTAAACTCACCTGGATTCAGACCTGGATCTAGATTTTGACCTGGAACGCCTGGAATCCTCCTTAGATCGAGATCTTGCAGGGGTGTGCCTCCCCGACTTGCCAGACCCATGAGCACTTCCGCTTCTGGAAGCAGAACGGGATTCCTGCACGCAGATATTGAAAGCCTAATTTGTACACAATTTCTCGTTTACCTAAGGTCTGTAAACAAGCTCCAGTGAAATAAATGGTAAAAATTCATATCTATGTGTCCGGGCAGTTGGCATTAGAACTGCCTAGATTTTTAAGAAGTTTTTTTTTTCCCTGGTAGACACTTCTTTACCCTGCATATACTTTTGCTATTAAACAGATAATGCATGCATGTTTAGCAAAATATACAGGGACACATAAACAGACTAGTAATTACTTAGCGTAGTGCTTTCAGATTCCAGATTACTTCTTATCTTAACTTCATTTTTATTCCTTTTCTTCATTCTTCCGTTTCAAATTCTGACTTCTTTCATCTTCCCCACTTCACACAAATTGCTCAATATTCTACAAGTGGGACTTCTGGTCTGATAATTAGCATGCATTCACTTTCTTTTTTTTCAAATTTCAGCTTCACTTATTCCTGAGCTTCAAATAATTCTCATTTATAAAACTTGTCAAATGGCGACTTCCGCATTTTCCTTCTTCAACATTAACCTTAATAGAAAAAGAACAGGATGAAGAATATTTAAAAACTCCAGGATAAAATCTAGTGCCAAAACTGAAACTAGAAAAAAAATGTTTTGTGGACTTTTACTATATATGCAGTTCAAGAATTGAATCTACCAAATGCCCTACTATTTTATAAACAGATTCAGTCAATTCAGTTTAACTTAGTACTAAGTAACTGAATTTGCTATTTATGCCTGTATTTAATAGCAAATGCACAGTGGATCAACTGAATATCTACTAATGAATTCTAGCATTAGGAAACTCAAAATACTTTGCACTGTCAGCCACATACTTTGACAAAATCAACAAGAAGTGACTTAAGTAAGGTCCCTACTGCAGCCAGAGATGACTAACTGATGTGCTTTTTGAATGCAGAAAGCACAACATGGTTGGTGTTTCAATGACTTACAATTATTTTACTTTTTGGGACATTCTTGCAGTTTAGAAGGCCTAGTTTGAAGGTGTATGAGCACACTCAACCTACTCTTCCTGCACAAGTGTGATTACATACGCAGACTTCACACTCCCAAATCATAATTTTCCACCGACCAAAAATGCAGTTCTGTGCAACACACTCAAACTCTGTTCTGGAATAATACCCCATCTACTCTATTATTTACTTGCAATCTTCTTTGGTAATGATATAACCTAATTACCATTTTCAATATACACATATATATATATGTATTTTTTTTAATCAGTATAATGCTTAACTTCAGTCACATGGCTTAAAACACTTGGTTTGAACACACTAGAAGGTATCTATTTCAAGATATCAGAGAAAATTTAAAATTAAGCAGCAGAATTCTATTTTTTCCTAAAAATAAACAATTCTAAATTTTGTGTCAATTCTGATCAAGAATGCTCACTAACGACACCGGAGTAACAGATTTTTCTCAAAAATCACTTGTATCTTTGTAACATCTCTTAAACATGAACACTCAACTTAATGGGCATTTTGTACTAAGCATTCAGAAATTCATTTGCTAACCCCAAATTTAATCATGCTTAAACCACTTCCATTCAACTTAAAACAAAGTTTAGCTATTTACAATTGCCTACCATACAATACTGGGGAACAGGACATGACTTGCAGGAGAAAGCAGATTTTCAATACCAAGAGCAACAGAAATAATGCAAAGTTGGTCAAGGCCGTATTCTCCTCTGCAAAAATGTTTAAAGAGGTGTTCTGAACTATAGCCACCTCATATATTAACCCTGCAAAGGGCAGTGCAAATACTGAGAACTAATTTAAATTACAAATAACAAATTTAACCTAAACCCACTACTACCTTCAAAAGAAAACAATCCATGGAGATGAGTTCTGAGCTAATGTATTAATTTAGCCATAAGAAGTCTTCAACTCTTTTAAAAAGGGTTAGACAAAGTAAGATTGAAGAAGGGCTAAAAACCAAAACTAAGGCTGTTCTTGATTTGAGGAAAAATACTTCTGTTCAAGAAACATAACTCTCTGACAGATTCAGGCTAGACAGAAGCTGCCATATACTGAAAAGGACAAGAAATGCACAATGGGAGGGAAGCAGCAGGGAGGATCTTGCCCATAAACATACCCCATATCCTTTAGTTTTGAGAAGTCAATAAGCTTTCAAGAAATCAGTAGAGAAATGGTATTTGCATAAGGAAATGAGCCAAGTCCTCACCTATTCAATACATTTATTTGGACAATCTTTGGTATATTATGTTAAGACTGATGTGGAAACTGGACACCTAGGATCTGAGAAGAAACTTAGGAAGAAAAAAACTTAAGACAACTGTATATCTAAATCAGAAAATGAAACAGCTGGCTTAATTTCAACAAGCTCCTTTGGACTTCACAACATTTTCCAGTTTTTAAACATCTACATTTTGTTTCCAGATCATCCTTCCTCAAAGCCCTTATCTTCAATCTAATACATTTTACAGCATTATGTCACTTCTTTATTACTTCCGGCCTCAAAGGAATTCATTGCACCTCGCCTGCTCCAGATATTACTAGGACTGGTAATCCCTAAAATTCAAAGTTGTTACCCTCCCCACCACAACCCCCAGGAAATCCTCCCTACCCAAAGTTTCAAGCACCAGGAGTCTGCAGCACTCCAAACTTAATTTACTCCCCATTATACTGACACTCATTGAAGGGTCACAAAGGCCACTCATTTAAATTGCAGAGTTTCTACTATCTAGTTTTGTTGTTCTTGATACATTTTCTTTCTCTACTTTTTGCTCTTTCACTTTGTGAATTTCAAATTTTTCTTAAATGCCAAAGTAGGCTCCTGTCATGGCATGCAGAAGAGAGAAGAAGAAACAACCTTCTTTATCCTGCCTGTATTCAAACACTGCTGGTAAGCAGATCAAGACTGGCGTTTGCTATTAAATAACCAGGTTTTTTTCTAACCTTGAGTTTGTGAAGCGTGAATTTTAAAAACTACCAGATCCCTTGATCTTTACCAACAGTTCTTCCCCTTCATCAGGCATTACTGGAATTCAGGTGGAAGCCCTTAAGTCTAGGCTTGTGGTTTCCAAACTATTCTTTCCATACTTTAAGCACATTAAAACCAACATGTAATACTGAAGGGACGATACTTTTATTTTAACACCTCTAAGCATATCCATAAAGATGCAGTACAGTCATCTACTCTATAAGCAGGAAATGTCACAACAGCAGGATTATTTTGGGGGCAGTAGGTAGAAAAGGTTTCCAGACAGAAGCAGCTGCAAGGTAATTTAAGCGAGGACCATGTGTTCTTTGCACTTCTGAGAACCAGTTTTTCCTCATGGGAATACAAGTTACAGATTTCAGTTACTTAATGTAAGATACAGGCAAATAAAATTATTAGTATTTTTTAAATCCTAAATCCCTACAAACTTACATATTTTCACTTGTTTTCCTAAGGAAGGGTGCAGCCTCACATTACACATTCCCAAATCTGCAGTCAGGTTTATTCAAGGTATAATTGTGCTATCTTCACATTCCTTCAACCTCTCTACTACTGAATTTAGCAATTGATCCAACAGAAAAATAACACCTTTTGCCTCTCTTCCCCCTGAAGCACAGAGTCACCAGATCAGATCACTGCTGGGGGGGAGGGGGGGGACGACACGGGACGGGACTGCAAATCCACTCAGAGGGAAAGCAGAACATCCCCTTTCCACAACAGTTTCCAAACTCCACCAAAAAAAAGACAAGAATGTGTTTTGAAAAAAATCAAGCTAACAGACCATGAGCATGGAAGCCCAGCTTCCTCCCACCACCTCTGCCACTCATGCTGACCCTGTGGGCTCATTCAGTGCACTAAGCTGGCAAGAAACTATCCATCAGCAAAAAGCAAACTATTATCTGACAACTTAGGGTACTGAATCAACCCACCAAGAAGTCCGACCAAGTGCCAGCTGATGAAGGAGGAACACAGAAAATGACCTATCCTTTTGGTGGCATCAAGCTATCAGATTGTTTCTAAGCTTTTGAAACTGCTTTCTTAGACTTTCTTCCACAACTTAGTAGTAAAGTCAGCATTTTTGAAAATATGTGTTAAGTACCTTGTAAGTAGATCTATAAATTGAGCATTTATACCATTCAAATTACGCTGATTAAAAAAAAAACCAAAAAACCCGACTACCATATTAAACAGTTTCTGATCAGACACATACCAAATAATCACTATCAGTATTAACTAATTCACAGGATGAGACTATTTTTTCCTCTAACTAGTCTTCTTTCCAACCCTTCCATGCCTGAATCACATGCACCTCAGCGAGCACAATTTCAATGAATGAAAACAAAAGTGACTTGGAAAAACGTGGCAATTATTACAACATACTGACAGTATATGAAGTATTGGTAGCATTTAATAATTTAGTCTCTTCAGTTAAAAAAAGTTTCCAGAGTTCAATCCCACTATGGAGTATAAACTATAAAAGAATTTGACTGGGGATTTTTTTTTTCTTTTTAAACTGTGACATAAACCAGTTTAAGTTTGTGTTGCTGCCGAAATAGCAAGTCCCATTGCTTGTGAAAGCACCTGGTATTTCTTCTTCATCCCCAATGCTGATATTAGGACTCATGGCTACACAATCAAGTCAAGCCTGCAAACCAATGCAGCTGGAAACAGAATCAGAAAAAAATTTCAGCTGATTTAATTCCCAGATTTGACTGACTGTACAAATACTAGCACAAGGGAGAAAGCGGGAACACATTTTCAGAAGCACAATTCTTATTGGCTGCATGGACTTGGAACAGCTTAACAGACAGTTGTAAAGTCATATGCTAGATTAGTTATCCAAACACTGTCTCTACTCTGCAGAGACTTCAGCACTTCCAGGTTGAAAAAGTAGAAAGCCATTGACTCAGTAAAATATAAGCCTTAAGTAAACAAAAAATATCATAAATAACACTGGCAATCACATTAGAAAAGCCACTCCCTGATCTAGTCTGAAATAGCAGGCTTGTAGCTCTATGGTTTTATCTTTTGGTTTTACAAACACATACATTGCATACAACTTACCTATTTACGATTCACAAAAGTTCAGGCATAACTCATTTTAAGCCTTGGTGAAGATTGCCTGAACATGATTCATGTATTTTTTTTAATAAAAGTATAGAAAAGATAAAATAGAAAAGTAGGTGGGACAGCAACTGCTGTCCTATCATTCCCTGCACAATTATGTTTCAAAAAGACTGCTACAAAAGTTTTAATACTTCCACTCATTCTGATTGAAAATACAATGCAGGTTATCCTGGCAAACTTGAGTAAAGTTAGGCTACCATCTTAAACTGTTTTTCAGTCCAACTTGCACAATAGCAATTAAATCAACTTTTTAAAAAACCTAACACACAGAAATCCACCTTGAGCAAGTCAGAAGCAATACTCCCTCACTAAAAATATACCAGTTGTAACAGTGACATGAAGACTTCAATGAAAAGATAATACTGGGGGTGGCACGAGTCCATTCTTTCATCGATATATCTTCCATCGTTCATTTCCATCTACTATTTTTAGCTTCCTGAAGACCAAATTTTTCTAACCTAACCTACCTTGAAGTAGAAACACTCATACCATTAAAGATGACAGTGAATCTGAATAAGATATGGCCATATTCGAAGAAAGACACTACAAGACACTGCAATTTTGTGCTCAGAACTATGACTTTCTCTTTCATTTTTTTTGCCACCTCCAGTGAAGGTTTAAAATTTAAACTACTTATCACCTCCACAACTCCCTCTGATGCTGCAGTAAGTTAGAATCTTACAAACTGATGCTGAAAAAATAAAACAAAACACAGTATTGACCCCTGCACTGCACTTGTCTGTTGTTAATAAAAATTAAAGACCTCAAAGGAAAACAAGACTGATTCACTGAAGAAAAAACAACCATAGGTAATCTGTATTGCAGATTTACATTACAAACGTGAAGCTTAGCAGGTCATCTACTGCGATATTAGTAAAATTCCATCCAGACAGTAACATCTTCCAGCAACTATGCAGTTTAAAAGAACGTGTACTGTAGGTTTCACAAAGCAAGGATACTGGCCTAGCACTGCGAGCGTTCAGCTTGAGGTTTAACCCTTCGACTACTGCAATCGCATTTAAATTAAATTAAGAGGCCAAGCCACCTGGATGCAAGGCTGCAACTACATCAAGAAGCTTCAAGAGTTAATATTTTACAAGCAAGCGCGAGGAGCAGCAAATCGGAGCTCTAATTAGAAAGTAGTTCACCAAAAGCGAATTGCAATGCAGCTTTGGAGAATATAACAAAGGCTCAGACTACTACCGGGTCGGCGTTTTCCTTCCCTACCCAGACGTTACCTAACCGGGCTGGGGGACGGAGGAAGAGGCACCACGGCACCAGCCGAGACCGCCGCAGCCCGGCTGCGACCTCGGAGGGGGCTGAAGGGCCGTGCACCCCCAGCGCTGCCGCGGGAGGCACGGGGGAGCGGAGCCGGCCGCCCCCTGCCCTCCTGCCGGCGCTGCGGTGGCAGCTGGCAGCGGCCGCCCAGCCCCACCACAGTCCGTGCCCCGCCACGGTCGGGGCAGGGACGAGGCAGCGCCGGCGGGCAGAGAAGCGCCGGCGGGGGCGCAGCGGCAGGGCCCGGGACGCGCAGCTCCGCCGCCCTCGGCCATTTTGTCCCTCTCCGGCGCGCCCGGTCACCAGCCCAAGATGGCGCCGGGCAGACTCACCATGGAGCGCGCTGGCGGGCGGGCAGCTAGAGCGTCCCCGCCGCGCGCCCCCA
>NW_010972579.1:1672150-1672401 GCF_000737465.1 Haliaeetus leucocephalus | reverse complement strand
GGCGGCCGCGTCGCCCTAAGAGGGGCGGAGGGGGGGGGAGGTGGGGTGCGGGGGCCCGGCCGGGCAGCGCACTCAAGCTCCGTGTATTACCCGCTCGCCGTAGTTCTGCTCCCCGCTGTCGCTCATCGTCCCGCCGCACCGCTCACCGCCGACCCGACCGTCCCCGGCGCCAGCGCTCTCCGCAGAGGAAGTGACGCGACCCCCGCGCGCGCGCCATGCCCCGCCCCCTCCGCCGGGGAGGTGAAGGCCCC
>NW_010972579.1:1663087-1672075 GCF_000737465.1 Haliaeetus leucocephalus | reverse complement strand
GCGGGTTCGGGAGCTTCTCGGTCCCGGGGGGCCACAGCCTGACGAGTGACCCCTTCAGAGCCAGCCCCAGTGTCGGGTGGAGATCCTGGCCTTGGCCGCAGCCTCCCCAGGCCGGGCAGGCAGGATCTCCTCCTTTCCCCCCGGCCTCACCCTCCAGAGGCTGGGCGGGCCGTGGGAACGGTTTAAAAAAATCACTGTGATTGCAAGGGGCTTTCTTGGAGGAGATGCCCAAGAGTTTGAAAGCATTATATTAGTGCAGGTCGGGATTGAATGTTGGGATATTTCTAGAATACCCACGTGAGGGCAGCATAGCGTCACTGAATAGCCATTTTTGCTCAGGCCTTGAATTGTTTCTTCGTAAAACGAGTCCCACTGCGTCTTCGAGGAGTGACACAAGCACCTTCTTCTCCATCACAGGCACTCCGGCTGCCACTGACTGTTGTCACTTTTGTTTTATTTCACCCTGGCAAGAGAAGCAGCACAAGTAAAGCACCATCATCCCCAAAGGGTCAACGCAGCTCTGACTGTGCAGGTATTGAAACAAGGACACCCAAATGGAGTGGACAACCGTGACTTAAAATACACCCCTTCAGTTTAAGCAAAATGCCAACTTATTCATTGCTCTTGAAACCACAGCACTGTGCGAGAGTTGAAGTCTGGAGACAGAAGGAGTCATCACACCCGGTCAGCCCATCCCAGTGTACCGGTTACCCCACACGCTGCCACTGAAGGATGCGATCCCACTCCACGATTGCTCCTATAACCATCTGACATGCCAGCAGCAATTATTTTTCTTCACTTAAATGCATTTTCTGTATTGGGAGAGATGGGACAATGCTCTGCACACCCCTCCATTTCTGCTGTTAAACAAGCAGCAAGGCAGAGAGCTTGAACTGTGGAATTTTTGCTGCTGAGGTTATTCCCAGCACCATTTGCCATGCAAATTTAAGAGTTGGCAGCAAGGTGCTCGAGCAGTAAAACTGAAAATGCCAGACAGCAGGCTGGCAGCAAACTGCGAAGTGAAGACAGCAATTTGACTGACAGCTTTAAATGTCGGCGAGCTCTGCTGTGTGGCGAGCAGTTCTGGCACTGCAGATTTTCAGGTGATGACTCCTGAAATGCCCATGGGGTACTCAAGCTCCTTTTCTATTAGCTTTGACACTCATGAGAAGAGACAAGCTGGAGGCTGCTTGGCTGCCTTCCTTCTCCCTCCCAGTCCCAGAACACAAAGATTAATTTATCAACCAAAGAGGAAGGTCAACAGTGTTTTCACAGCTTTTGCTGATTTAAAGATACCGCAGCTTTTTTTAATGCCACTTTTCAATGGTTTCATGTCAATGCTTTGCTGGCATTATAGTAGAGTTAGTGATGCACTGCACTGTACAAAGTCATAAACAAGGGTGGAAGGATATAGTCGCAGAAAGCACCACTGTGATTATTGAATCACTGAGAACTCGAAGTTCAGAAAAATCAGTTTTCCCTATATGCTGCTTGTAACAGAAGGGGGACAAGGAGCATCCTGTACTGAAGGAGCAGGGAGAGACATCTGACCTGAGCTGTCAAAGCTGGCTAATATTCAGAAGCAGGACATCAAAGTTCAGGGTTGTCTTTAGAAACCATAACACTCACCCAAAATGTGTGGCAGAGAGTTTTGACTGAAAGCACCTGAACTCCTTTGGTTTGCTTTTGTTGCAGAAAGTTTAATGGCCATTTTGTTTTCCAGCCCTTGGTCTATATTTATAAAGCTAGGCAGTCCTCATCCCTCAGAGAGGGTCCTGTGACTGTAAAAGCCAAATCTGGGCCCACAACACTCACTGCAGAAGCAGGCATTGACCTGCAGGGTCTGCCCAACCCTCCTGGAGCTCTTCACCTTCACCAGCGGGCCAAGGAGACACCACTGAGGATAAATCGGCTGGAGTTTGCTAGGAGAAAGGGCCTCTCGCAGATCCCCTGTCCCAGTGGCGACAGGCACCCCTATGCTCCTGAAAATGCTCTGAGTAGGAGAACAGGGTGCATGGAAAAAGGACAGCTGATCAGGGAGCGCTCTGATCCTTTCTATTCACATTTAAACTTGGTCAACCAAGAGCTACGGAAGCAAACCTACCTTCCAGCAAACATCTGAGCCCGCTGTTCTCGGCTTCTGCAACAGTGACGCAGATGTGTGAGATGATCCCAAGGAGATTATCTCCCTGCTCCCAGAGGCACCCAGAGATGCAGCCCTTCCCTTCCCTTTGCACAGAGAGCGCAATTGGATTTAAGAGATGTTTTCTGGTTTGCTTGGGCCATTTCCAGCTTGCATTTCTACAATGTGAATATGCATTTGTGGGACTCCTGACCAACCATGTTCTCCACAGCCATATTCCTGTCAGATTTTCTAAAAACCACTTGTGCAGTAAAAGTAGCAGTCTCACACATGCTACGTCATCTTCAGGTGCAACTCATTCCTCAGAAGAGATCCCTCAAAATCTACAAACAGCTCAGGTTGTGCACTCTAGTTTCATGACTCGGGTTCAAGCAGTGACTATCGTCTCCGTGCTCATTTCCATCTGCCCTTTCAGCAGCAAGGTGAGCCGGCACTAAGGGAAAAAGGTTATTATTCTTAGAAGGATCAGTTCTCCCACCTCCTTCCAGCAAAGAGCTGCACAAGTGCTTGGTCTGGCACAGTTCTGGGTAGCACACAGCCAGGAAGAAGGGGTGCAGTGAGATGGTGGATGGGAGCTCACACCCACACTGCCACTGAAAAGCTGTTTGAGAAACTGGACCATCACCCTTGGCAGCAGAGCCGTCTAATGCCAGTTCACTAATTATCTGCAAGCTGGCTCACTCCCCTAATGTGGTTTCTTGTGTGCTCTCATAAGTGTGTTGGCGTGCTGTGCAGGGCAGTGCGGGGGCAAGACAAGGCGGAGGGGGAGTGGGGAGCTGTCGGGTTGGCTCTGCAGCTGCAGACATGTTGGAATCGGAGTGCGCCGCTGAAAAAAAAATCATTTCATAACTTTCAGAAGTGCGGATTTTTTCATAGGCTGCAATTCAGTAAGCAAATGCCAAAGAATTAGCAATCCCAGAGTGAGCATCACTATTGCTTTTTACATCATAAAGATCTATTTGTCAAAATAATAATTTTTCCTCATCTTGCATTACTCATCGGAGTGGATTTTTCCTTTACTCGAATTACATATGATATCTGTTAGTCATTTGAAGCTGATCATAGGCAGTTCGTCATTCTTGTTCAGCAGCCTTAAACAGCACAGGATAAAAACCTTTATTTTCTGACATGTTTTACAAGAGCTATTGCATTTGTACTGTGCCCAGCGTATACAAATTCCATTAGCATGTAATTCACTAATTTGGTACAAGAGCTGATCAGGAACAGAAAAATACTGATAAAAACATATCAAATATATAGGGTGACTTTCATTCCATCAATCCTGAAAAGAAACTATGCTGGTGGATTTATTAAAAAGTATTCAAATGCGCTTGAAATAACAAATTTAAGGAACTTCCACCTTTGTTTTTTCATTTTTTCTATTCGTCTATTATCTGTTGAAAAAGAACCTGAAAAATTAACACCAAAAGGTCAATCTCGATTAGCATGGATATGGCTAATGCAAACAGCACCAGTTCAAACAATGCCAAGTCCACTTTACTGCAGCAGCAGCAGAACCTTTGGACAGACTTTAGTATGTTGCCCAGCTGGGGAACAGCCGAAAGGTTACGACCAAGCTATGATTTTGAAGCACTAAGAGCAGCCCAGTCTGCTCCAGAGACCTGAGCAGCGTAGACATGAGGCACTCTGCTCCACTCAGGATCAATTTGGGGGATTATATGTAACTACTGCTGCCGGACAGTTTAAGTGCTGTTCTGGAAGCTATTACAGTGGCTCCTTGCCACAAAATGGTGTTTTCTGCTTAGGACTTCTCACTTACTCTCTGTTCTTAATCGTTCATCTTCACTTAAATGTCCTTAATCTTCATTTAATCTTTGTTATTCCATGACACTGACCTCCTGATGTGGGATGTGAGGAAGGAGCGGGATTGAGAGGTGAAACAACTGGGCTGCAAGGGACATTTCCCCTGCAAAGTGGCGTTGTCCTTGGCAGATCTGGGTGGAGAAGACAGTACTGGTTAAAATCCCTTTACCTCCTTGTACCTCCTTGTGCTCTTCTCCAGATCCTTTTTAAAATGTAATTTAAAAACCTACCAGATTTGCCACTCAGTTGTGACTTCAAAATCTAGAGTATTATGTGTGCCTGTAGTGCTGGTTCTGTAATCCACCCATGTCTGCAATGATCAATAAACCCCTTTGAAGGATTTCTCTGATTTTTTCTCTTTTCTCTCTTCCCCCAAACCTGTTATTTTATTCACCCCCCTTACAGTAAGTTGACTGCAGTCGGTCCATTCCAGCTCCTGCTGTGTTTAGGCTGCCTTCTCTCTGCTTCGCTAATTCTGTGGTTTTTTTTTCTTCAGAGATGGGGAAGGTAAGAGGGAGCTTTCTGACCCACCTTAAGTCTAATGTTCTGCCTTTTTTGCATGTTTTTTGCTCCCTTTATAAGGGAGGGACCTATTACCCTGATCGCTTCAGGCCTCTTCCTGTGAATCTCACAGCATCGCACGCTCTGCAGAAAGAAGTGTAATATTTTACTTTGATTATACGCAAATTGGCAGGATCCCAATTCCCATGTAAATGTATTCATACAATGTGTATTATTGACAAAAGGAACTGATAATAACGGTCTCTGCTGAGCACTGAGAGCAGTGGAAATTGCTCCTTATTTTGCCATTTCAGCTGTAACCAGTGACTAGCTCTTTCAACATGGCAAAGCACTAAAATTCAGATTGCAACAGCACGGTGCTGCTGCTGCGCCATTTCTATCTTGGTATAATGACAGCATATAAAACAAAGGAAAGAAATGCCAACAGAGCTCCTGCACGGGAGTGAAGAAGAGTCTGAAGGAAGAAGTATTCCACATATATGGTGGCCTTTGCCTCTTCACTCTTAATTTTGTAGTCTCCACAGTAAATTGAATACTTGTTCTATGCAAATGGCTATGAGGACAGCAAGCTGCTCTGATGAGATTAGCTTTTAATAATATAGCAATTTGCTACATAAATAACTTCCAAGTTCTCAATGTAACTTTATGTTTTAGCTTGACATGATAGGGATGTAATTTTATGCTATTGTTTATTGAAATGGCCAGGTTTGATTCCCTTTTACTGTGGATTGCTGTCTTGAGAATTCGTATTTGTTGGGTCAGATGGGTCTTGGCTGTTGCAAAATCCCTCACCCTGGTCAGATCACTGGACCAACGCGATGTCCCAAGGTGGCTTCAGGAGCACTTGCTGTGGTGTCCACTCCAGTGAAACAGTGCTAGCGCTGGTCTTATCATATGGGAAAATCTCTGCAGGTGGAGATTGTAGGTAGGAGGAGCTTTCCTAGAAGTCCTCTCCAAAGCTCTTTTCCAGAATTTCTGCAGAAGCTCCTCTGTCAACTTTGCACAAACAGCACCCCAGGAGTACTCATCTCCTTCACTGGCTCTGGCAGTGTCTTGTACACACTGGTGTTCCTCTTGCCTGGCCCTTCAGAGGGGCTGAAGAGGATGCTTCCCAAAGAGAAAACTGAGCCTCTGATGGAGCCTGCTTAAGTCTATGGTGGCATGCCTGTCTCCACAATGACAAAATTTTTTATTAGCTCTTACCAAACTATGGCATTTCCTGCCAACATCTAAGCAGTGATCCCATCTGGTGTTGCTGAGCCTGGAGCAGTGACGGTTGCACAGAGGGAATGTCCTGTGGGTGGAATAGCTGCTGGAGGGCTGCCATGAGGAGAGCATCCTCTGAACAACAACATGGTCAAGCTTGCCATGACGCTAAGTTACATTGGAACAGTTACAGGAACAACTTGCTGCCCTGAGATGACTGCTGAGACATTTTCATACAAGTGGGGCTTTCCCAAGAACACCCGCAGAAGCTGCCCTTCCCTGCCACACACCCCGCAGGAGGGGAAGGAGCAGAGGCCATTTCCAGGAGTGCTGACCATCTCTCTGGTAATAACCAGGAGGTTAGAACAGGTTCTCCAAATGCCTCCCCCAAATCTGTCCTGCTCCTTCTACCCCATTTAACAGCTCTTCCTAACCAGGCTTGTGCTTGGTAGGGATCAGCTTCCGGACTACATAAAACTGTTGTCAGCAGCTATCACTGTTGCAAGTGGGGTAGCACCAAGAGAGGTGGCTCTGGTTGCCCTCCCAGCTACAGCAGCGAGGCTGCCTACTGCCAAGACTCCAGAGGAGGGTGTCCGTATGGGCAGTGCCATCTACATGGGGATGTCAGCGAGTACCACTGTGGCCAACGGAGGAAGTAACCGCTGATAACTGTGACAGCAGACACCCCATAGGTGATGGTGGTGACAAGCACGAAGAACGGCGTGGAGGTGTGACTGCTACTGGCAGCAGGGGCAGGTGCTGATCCTGGCAGCAACAATGACACTCAGGACTACTACCAGCAGCACTTCTTGCCATCATCATCAGTGGCAGCTCCCAGCTCCTTCAAATTCCCTTGGCCGTGACTCATACACCAACAGCAATGCCATAGCACGTCTGGGCAAGGTTCGGTTTAGTAGCCAGGATGCTCGGCAGTTCAAAGCACCTCTTTCTGAAGCTGCTGTGGGCATTGCAAGTAAGCTGTGATACCCTGCGTGGAGGAATCACGGGTCACAGCAAAAGCCACTGATCAGAAATGAGAGCTCTTCTGAAATGAGAAAATACACATATGGATTATGGGGAAGAATTGGCTTTCCTGGACCCTCCACAAAGCAATTAAACAAGCGATAATAGGTTCATTATATAAAACACTGATATATATAGAGCTGGGAAGAGAACGTGTGGCTACCATGTAGGGCAGACCAAACCGAAGATACTCTAGATATGAGCCCAAGTGTACAAAGAGCTTTTCGGTCTCTTGTTCATATGGAGCTGAGAAGCGAGCAACAACCTGCCACCATGAATTAATGGGCGAGTCGGACCTCATCATGGCTGAGTACAAGACAAGCTGAGAGCCTGGGGAGGTCGTGGTGGGGAGTTTCAATCTCTGCACCGGAGCCTTGAAAAACCTTTTGGATGACACTGCAGGGCTGCGAGCAGGAGGTGGACATGCCAGGGATTGTAGGTGATCCTACTCAGCCTTACGAGGCTGTGTGGTCCCAGACCTCAGTGGTTCTTTTGTTCTTCTCTTCAGGCTGCTACTTTAACACGCTTCACAAGTCTATATGCATTATTTAAGCTTCCTCCTTTTTAAAAGACCGGGGAGGAGATTTGCCCAAGATTATTGCTGATACTACTTGCAGTATTAAACTAGGGATTAAAATAGATTTTATTTAATTAACCTGAATGAAACAATCTTTTGTGCATGTTTCAGTCGCAGAAGAGTCAGAGCAGACAGAGGAGGATGTGTATGTTTAAACTGGCTGAACTGTAATTTTGTCAGCAAGATGAGTATGAAAACCTCTCTGTGGCACCTAGAGAAGATTCCTTAATCTATCTAGCCTGTTTCAGGGACAGGCTTCGCTGCCAACAGTGGGGCTGGGATTGTGCAGCCGGGCAGCTGAAAGTGTGCTCAGGTGTTTCCATATTCCACTGGAAGTGAAAGCAGCCTGGGATTTGGAGAACGAAAATACTGCAAAGCCGTGTACATTGCTGTTCCTCCTGCGACACCGAGGATTCGGATCCTGCAGCTGCTTTCACTGACACATGGCCCAAGCAGCCAAATCCTGTGTCTCAGCAGCCACCTCATGCCAGCTGGCCTGTGAACAGGTGCATCAGAAAAATCAAGAACTCCAAAAATTGCTTCAGCTGCTTCCAAGTGCTAAAAAACTCTAAAAACCTCAGTGCAACACCCACGCTCTGGCCTCCCAGCCAGAGGTCCCGGCTGGCTAGCTGTCCATGGGTGTGATGGCAGCCCAGTGCTGAGAAAAAAATGCAGAGGAATGATCTGCCCAACGTGTTTATCCCACATTTTTCCTGACAAGTGCATGCCCATCGATCCCAATAAATGCATCTCTTGGCCCTTCACTTATCCAGAAGTGGGGGAACAAGAAAGGTAGGGAGCTCAATGCCACCCCATCTCCTCTCCCCAGCACAAGGCCATCACCACCACCATAATGGAGGGTTCAGTTCCAACGTATTTGAACCGCTGCACCAAAACACCAGCGTAAACAACTAAATAACCGCTAACCCTCTATCCTGCAGTTATTTCTGTTGCTGAATAAGGCAGAAACATGCAGAAAAACACTGGGAAACTCTGCATTAACCCCTTATTTTGGACCGCAAGCCTTTGCTAACCACACCGCTTCTCTGGGCCTTTTCATTTCAGCTACCCCCGTTCAGCCACCAAAGCTGCGTGTTAAGCCCCTGAAGATACAAAATGGAGGCATAGCACAGCAGTTTTACCCCAAATTGTGATGGAGGTCTGGCCTTGGGGCTCCTGGTGTCGGTGCAGTCAGCAGTGCTACCTGTATTTCTATGTATTAATATATAAGGTGGTGTAGAAATATGTGCATGTTTTATTTATGCACACTTCATATACAGATACAGATATAGGGGTATATATGCTCACGTGTGAAGTTAAGATATAAATATATATCCATAAAGGTGTAGCTATGCATATGAAACATTCTCTAATAAGATGTAACAAAACGAATAATAAAACTTACATGTATATATGAAGCAATTATATAAAACTGCACCTCGGGAAGCCCCGCGGGGCGCCCAGCCTACCGCAGGCAAGACAGCTATATTCAGGGTGGGCAAAGCCCGAGCAGCAGCGCCGGGGAGGGGCCTGCCAGCTGCCGCCGCTCCCCGCCTCACGGCCGGCCCTTCCCGGGCGCCCTCCCGGCGGCAGGACGGGAAGGGGAAGGCTGGGCAGTGCCCTCCGAGCTCCGGTGCCTGGGCCCGGCCCGCCCGGGAGGAGCCTGCGTGGGCGGCGGGTCCCGCCCCTGGCG
>NW_010972579.1:1648215-1663077 GCF_000737465.1 Haliaeetus leucocephalus | reverse complement strand
GGGAACACCAGCCAGGGGGGCTGCGGGAGAGAAGCCTTAGCCTGGGCCGGCAGCCGGAGCCGGGAAGGGGATGGGGTTGATGGGGCGCTGAGGAAGGCGCAGGCCTGGGTTCGCTGCCAGCGAGCTGCAGTGCTTTTCAGGATTGATTAGCATCTCATAACAAAAAAAAAAAAAAAAGGGTTCGATGTTGTTTCCAGAGAGCGCTTGGAAAATTCCTCTCTGAAGCCCTGCACGGAGAGCAGGACCCTGAGTCCTACCTCATCTGGTTAGATGACGCCCTCTCGTTAGGAGAGGGCTCTCGGGGGTAAGAGAGATCCCTTCTTGTGTGCGGTGGCTAGAAAACCATCTTGGAGACTGCAGAGTTGCTGGAGCAGAAGAGCAGCGTGATGCTGGCTGGTGTCTGCGCTTCCACTCCTAGGCAGAGGAGCTGCTGACTCTGCACTGACTGTGGCAGCAAATCTCTCTGGTGGTGTTAAGCTTGGGTTAGACTGAAGCAAACCTAAATTCCTGTTATTGCTTTTGTCTTGCTTGTTTGTGATTTAAATTGCTTTTATTTATGTATTTTTTTCTGGGAGTGCCAACTTGCTGTTTCTGTCTCTTCCTGCCCAGATATCGATATGCCGGGATTTGCCCAACATCGAGGTGATCACATTCAGGTGAATGTCAGGCTGCCAGCCTTGGAGGGGGCAGGGAAATCGCCTTTCTTATGGGGCTGTGGCTTGGCCCTTGGTTTCTTACCACCTTTCCGTGGTTGTGTGTCTGAGCTGACTGGCTCTTCATGCCCAATTTCTCAAGCGGCAGAGATGCAGAAATGATTATTCTTCTGCTAGCTCCTCTGCACCTTTCCCTTTGCTACTTGAGAAAATAATCCCTGTTTCGAGAAGTGTTAAAACCTCTTAGGATTGTTGCTCCCTAAGTCCTATTCTGTAGTTTGGATGGGGATCTTCTAGGCCTCTGTATGCGGCCAGTTTGCAGATTGCTTGTTGAAATGCTTTGTGGATCTTGCAGAGCTTTTAATTTCCATAAGCCTCCCTGTAACACACCCATCTTTCCCCAGTCCTGCAGATCCCACGGAGCCAGTGCTATCTGCAAATTTGAGCTTTTTAGCTTGGAAATCTTAATGGGGTCTCCTTCAATGTGTCTGAGGAACTGCTGCAGGAAAGGGTGCAAGTGTGATGGGTGTTTGGAGGAAGGAAAGGCTGTTTGTCATCTTCAGCAGAGAGGAGAGCCTGCTTTTTTAATTCTTTCTTCTGTTTAAAAAGATGAAATGCTATAAGCCATAGGCCCTGAATGTCTTTTGCCATGCCATGCTGTGCTGGGGAGAGGCTCCTCAGTGAAACTGTTGCAGGAAAGGGAGCTGGAAAGTTGCTGTGCTACAGGGCCTGTGCTCCCACCTGAACAGTACAGCGAGGGAGGGATGGGCTTGCTTGATCCTGCGATCTCTCTTCAGTGTGAATGGCATCTCGGACCTAGAGCCGCTGAATCAGTGCCAGAATCTGAGTGAACTCTATCTGAGGAAGAACAACATTGCAAGCCTAAATGAGCTCTTCTACCTCAAAAACCTACCCCGGCTGAGGGTCCTGTGGCTGTCAGAAAATCCCTGTTGTGGGTCGGACCCCCACCGCTACCGAATGACAGTGCTGCGTAACCTACCCAGCCTGCAGAAGCTTGATAACCAAGGTGGGTGTTTGCAGGTAAACGAACAGCCCCAAGCCATGGGCAGGGTGAACTGGAAACCAGTGATGTCTTTGTTCCTCTCTTTAAGGCATCCTTTGACTCTTCCTTGAGTCAGGATGTATTGGAGGTTGAGCCTCCCCTCTGCAAGATCTACCACTTCTAAGCTGTTTTCTCCCTTCCCTTCCCTGCAGAGCTTACACTAGCGGGACTGAGAGTGCCTCGTTATAGCTGAGACAGTACCACTAATTGGCGTTTTTTTAGAGCTCTCTCCTTTGCTGTGGCAAAACAAGGATTCTGTAATTGGATCTGCTGTTGTAAAAAAAATGAGAAGCTTTTCTGTCTGGTAGCAGTAATTTGGTGGCTTTTGGAGCCTTCTCCAGAGGCAAGAAATGGCAAAGCATGTTTGCATCCCTCCCTGTTATCTTTGCCACTTTGAGAGACTGGTGACAGCTGCCAGTGTTCTCCTGTGCAGGTTTTACTGCAGGAGGAGGATGAAAGCAAAAGGCCAGTACAAAGGATGATTTTTGGACCAGACCCTTGCAGTATGGCTCTGCAGCAGCAGTACCTGCCCCATTACAGATGCTGTCTTCCTAGGCTACTGGAGTTCATTGCAGCAGGCTTTTGTTTTGGCTTTTGCAGCTGTGACAGAGGAAGAACTGTCCCAGGCCCTGGTTGATGGCGAGGAGATCACGGCCCCACCAGCGAGGAGGAACGTGGAGAATGGCTGCCCTGAGTCCATTGAATCCAGTACTGCTGAATCCACAACAGAGACTGAGAGTGAACTGCTGAACTTCAGTCTGGAGGAGACAAAGTGAGGGCTAGCTTGTGAGCTGTTAGGATTTCTGGGCTGAACTCGCGTGTAGCATGAAAGGACCCAGCCAGCCAACCCTGATATTCCATGGGGCAGGCCTGCAGCTGGTGCAAATTCCTGTTGTTCCAGTTACTGTGATGGAGCTGTGCTGGTTTAATAGCACTTGTGGGTCTTGTTCTGTATCTGCAAAACAGGCTCTTCTGTAGGTGGGTACTTACTCTCAAGTGTGTCAGCTGCATGTGCAGAGAGAGATGGATCCTCTCTGAAGTATGAGCTCCAGTCCATTCCTGCTTAGCTCTGCTTCTGTGACACGCTTTGGCACAGGTCAGCGCTGTGACACGTGTTCTTCAAGTGCAGTGTTACATGGTCTGCAGTCCCAGCTAGCATCGGGCATGGGTATCTGTTGTCCCAGGTGGGGCTGCGAGCAGACTCCTTGTGGCAGCATGCTTGTTTACATTTTATAGCTGTGAGGCTCTTGCTACATGTGGGAGTTTTGCTTGGGGTGTTGTGGTCTGTAGGCAGTGGTGACATGTGAACAGGTGTGCCTTGAGTCCTTCAGCTAGGTACTTCTTCCATGGTTGCCCATGATTAGAAAGTATTGGCCTGGCAGAGTAAGGTTCTCCCAGCTGGTCATCATAACATTTGCTCTTCCTCCCCTTCTTTAGCAAAATTCGAGAGGAGCTTGGTATGAAGCCTGTTCCCAGGGATAAGTTTTCCTCCTTTTCACCTCGAGAGACAGACTGCAACCGAAAGAGGAGAGTAAGTATCTTTAAAGACCAAATTGCTTTTCATCTTTAAGACGTCATGCAATATAAAGAAAGCCTGATGGAGTTTGTCCTCTTGATCTGTCTGTATACGAGCTCACCTGCCTCCCTGCGCTGTGGTTGCGCTAAGTTGGGCAGTGGCTGAAATGCAGCCAGTAGACTGTTGGCCTGGCAGAGACTGCTGAACTGAAAGCTTAGGTGGTTCCTCAGCCCCCTCCATGGTGTAGCCTTGGATGAACCTCATGCATCTTGGCTGTTCAAGCTGAGAATTGCTGTCTGCTGGGTTCAGTGCCTTCAGTTGGTACAGGAAGGCCAGAGCGAGATCTAGACCACGTTCTGCCTCATTCTGATATCAGTTACCTGCGATCTCTCTTTCATTCATGTTTTAAGCATACTTGAGTGTATTGCTTTGCAGCGGCGTGAGTACTAGCTGGCCTTCGGGAAAAGAAAACATTAAAGAAGGGGAAATGGCTACACATTGTAGCTGGGAGGTTCAGGGTGGATGTTAGGAAAAAGATTTTCCCTAGAAGGACAGTTATTTAGAGAGGCTGTGGAATCTCTCCCTGGAGTTTTTCAAGACATGGTTTGACAAAGCCATGGTCTGGTGTTGGCAGTAGTCCTGCCTTGGTGGGAGGGTTGGGCTGGGGGGGCCTTCAAAGGTTCCTTCCAGCTCTTGCTTTTGCAATTCTACCAGCTCTTATTCCTCAGATCAGAAGGTTCGTGTCCTTTCCCATCCTACATGCGGTCACGCTGGAGAGAGAGGGCAGCTGCTCTTGAATGCGCTTTTCCTTAGAGAAGCCAGCTGGGAGGGTGGCCAGGAGCCAGAGGCATGTGGGCAGTCTGTGCAGGACTGGGTGGACGGGTTTGTCCTGCATTCCAGTTAGCTAAGTGCAGTCTCTGCCCATGTTTGCCCCAAGGGCTTGGTTGTTCTGTCCCTGTAGCTGCAGGTGTCTGTTGCAAACTGCTGGTGGTGGTGGTGGTAGTGGAGTTCCTAGAAAGAGCAGCTCTTTGAAAATCAAGTGTCCTTTTCTGGGCTGGCGTTAACATGCTTGTATAAAGCAGTGTCTGTCTCGTCCCGACAGAACAATGTCCTGAATGCCATCCTGCTTCTTATGAAGGAACTGGATGCAGAGAGTCTGGAGATCATCCAGCAGACGGTGGGGAGGAGGCTCCAGGCCTTGCAGAAGAAGGAGCTGCAGGAGGAGTGATGGTGCCCATTACAAACATCCCTGGAGCACCCGCCAGCCCCAGACTTGCAGCACCATTCTGCCCGCACATGCCTGGCTGCAGCCAAAGCCTCGGTGTTCCTGCTATGCTTCCTCTGCAGAGGGGCTGGGATGGGGTGCTGCTGGCTGCCCCTGTAGCTCCTGACATCACCCCTGGCTGTGCATATCACGCTGGGGCTGGCAGCACCTGACCCAGCTCTCGGGAGCTTTCCTGCTTGCATAGCAGGCTCCGTTAACGTTTGTATCTCGTGTCACTGGGGCTGTTTGATGGGAGCTGCAGACGAATCAGCAACGCAAAAGTGAGCAGGGCTGCAGTGAGAGGTGCTGCTGTGCTGTGCAATCAAAGGCGGATGGCAAAGCCTGCTGACAGCTGGAAAGGTCGCTCCTTGTCGGTGGCTCCCTGTCAGACTCACCCTTGGCCAGCCTGTCTTTGTGTGTAGCAGACTTGAAAGGCAGTTTATGCCACAAAGATTTGTTTTTGTGAAGTCTGTCGGGGAGACACTGCCTGAAATGATCACCAAGAACTGTCTGGTGCAGATTGTGAAGGTCAATGTCAAATTCTTAATTTATCTTCACCTCCTGACTTCTTCTGGTCCTTGTTAGCGCATGCAGCATCTGACTTGGCGGTCAGGTGGCCCAAAGAAAAGCTCAGTGCAACCTAGGTGAAACAGAAATTACTTTCTCCCACATCCTGAATGCTCAGCTGTACTCTTACCCCCACGTGCCCCTGCAGGCATTAGAGCAGCTTAAGGAAACTGAATGTCAGAGTAAAAAGCCCCTGTGCGTTTTGCAGTTAGGAGAAAACAAGTCAAGTGTTGCAGTCCAGCTTGCGCAGACGTCAGGGGTGGCATTTCTCTTTAACTGAAAAAGCTGCATTTACTAAGATTTTGTAGAGCTGTTAAATACAAACTAAAATGTTGTGACATACCAAATAAAACCAATTATCCCTCTAGGATGTGTAAGTTGTGGCTGGGGTTCAGCAAACATAGTGAGAACAACTGACTCTGGGCATTGCTCCATTACGTCTGGTTCAGGGCTTGCATTGTTAACCCTGCTGGAGCAGGAGGAGGGCTGTGGGCCCCTGCGCTTTCCCGCTTCACTGGACCCGTGAAATGGCTCGCCTGCCTCCGGTGCTGGTTGATACTGCACTGAGCTGCTGCAGGGGCTGCTTTTCAAAGGCGCTGTGCTATTTGGGAACCTTCTTGCAGCCACAAGTGCAGGAAGCCAAAGAGATGATGAGCAAAGCTGGCTTGCTCGTGTGGAGGTGCAAAGCCTGCTGGGGCAGGAGGATGGCCCCTGAGACGTAGGACATGAACCCCCTGTGCCGCTGTGGACCCCAGTGCCATGCAGGGCAGTGTGGCCTTTCCATGTCTCCACTCTCCCCTTTTGTACAGGTGTCCGAGCCCCTGTGTGCCAGGTCGTGCGGCTGGGAAGGAACAAGGAATGCTCCTCAGGGATGGTGACAGCCCTGTGTCCACAAGCCTGTTTACTTGACCTTGGTGGGAGGGGGCACAGTTTGACACTCATGGATTGGGTGAAGATTGCTGATGCCTTTAACTCCTCACATGACCTAGTTCTTGCCTTTTGCATTAAACCCAGCTGCATTTAAATGGCCAGTGTGATTTATAATAGACCAGACTTCCCTTGACAGCCAGGGCCCGAGAGACTTACCCGTCATCTTGTTTGTATCTTGCCCTTGTGCTGAGTGCAAGTCCTCTCCCAGGCTCTTTCGGTAGCCTGCTCGGTGGCAGAAGTCGCACCTGGCTGCCTTGTCAGGGAATGGGGGGGAGCTGCAGTTTGGGTATGCCAAACCCCCCAGTTTAGCTGGGAGGAGAGTGATCAAAGCAAGCGTCATCATTTGTCATCGGGGCTCGTTTGTGGTGAAGGTGGTTAATGGAGCAATCGCTGTGGCCTGAGGCTGCTCCCCTCTCCACTGGAGAAGTTGGGCTGTTAATCCCCGATGGCACGACAGTCCCTGAGCAGAGCTTGCCACCTACGTGCCATGCTTGTCATAATTGGCTGGTGCCGGTGGTCCCACTACCAGGCAAGCTGCCCTTGATGCTCCCGACCACTCCTTGCAGGGTGACCCTGCAGCATCCCACTCGCTTTTGGCACAGCCCCGGGGGAGGCTGGCCCCTTTGGCTCACACCTCTTCACTCTGGGGACCTGGCAGCCTTTCTGCTGTGAGATGCTCGTGGCTTTTTGTTCTGCCTTCCCTCTGGGGACAAGGGGAAGCCAGGGCTGGGCTGGATGTACCGGGGAGCCTGGGTGCACAGTCACCATGTCCCCTCCTGCTCATCCTTGCAGGGCACGGGGTGGTTACGCCCCATGGAATGCAGGGGCTGTGCCTGTTCATCTCCCCCCAGGAATTTGGCACTCCAGGATTTTTTTTTTTTGGGTGGAAATGAGGTGTTAGGGCTGCAGTGATCCCTGTCCCCAAGTGCATGCAAATGTACAGCTGGTCCGAGTGTGGGGACACCCCCTTCCCCATTCACACCCTAAACCTGGCTGCTGGAGGGCTGCTGTGGCATGCCAGCCCCTCTGGTGTCCTGCCTGCTGCCGAGACTGCCAGGCTGGAGAAAAGGCGTTCTGGAGAGGAGCCGAATGCCCAGGGCCTGCCAGCTGCACCCGGGCATGAGGCTCCACCTGGGCTACAGTACAACCGCAGGGCTTTTTGGCATGACCTGCTTTTGCCCTGACCTGCCTCAGTGGGGGATATGGAGCGGGAGGGCAGACATTTCCCGGTCATGGAAAATGCCAATGGCTGTCTGCCCGCAGGCACAGATCCAGCACGACTCATGTTCAAACCATCCTCAGGGACTCCCAGAGGCCGATGGTGAGGCAGGCGTGTGGGACCACCGTGATGTGGCAGTCCGTGGCTGATTGGGGTGGGTCTCACTTGGGAGCTGGTTGGGGATCCTTGAGAGCAGCACATGGGATGGTGGAAGAGCCCATTTCCCACCCACTGCCTTCCCAGCATTGGGATGAGTAGCCAGGTCTGTGCCTGGGGTCCCCAGAGCAGATACTTGTCCAGGAATAGCAGCGATGCTGCCTCCATAAGCAAGGTCTGCTATTTCTCTGCGTGTCCAACTCTAGCAGGGAAGATAAAATGATTATAATCTTCCTCCAGAGCCTAAAACAAGTAATGTGGCCAGCTAGAGGAAAAGCACTGAAATCAAGGGGGACTTGTCACTTGGGGACAACTCCAAGGAGGTGAAGAAACAACTGCACGTTCAACCCAAAAGACTGTGACACGTCCTCACGCTGGCAATATCCCAGAGGCTGGAGCCATCAGCCGAAAGCCCAGGAGGAAAGCAGCCTGGGAAAGGGGCTACGCGCAGCCGTCTGGCATCAGCCAAGCGTGGCGGAGCTCAGCCAAGCCCAAGTGCTGCACGCGGGAGCCGGCACACTTGGCAGCTGCCCTGAGAAACTGCCTTAACAAACAAACACATTGCCTTGATAAATCACTTCTGCGCTTTCTTTGAAGGTGGGAACCAAAACAAGGGAGAAGCAATTTTTCTCTGGGATTGCGAAGTCTGCCCGCAGAAGGATGCTGACCTTGCACCCACTGCTGCCCAACCAGGGAGAGGGCACCCGTGATCCCACTCTCCCAGGCTTTGAGGATGCATTAAGCAGATCCTGGCCCGGCATTAATCTGGCTCTGGCAAACCATCTGGTTTTGCTCACCCCCATCCTAACCCCAGGTCTGTCCCCCCATTCCTCCCCATGGGGACTCGGCATGCAACGATCACTCTCCAGCAAGGCAGGTTTGGCTCCAGCAGGTTTTATCTCTAGAGGGGGAGAGCAGCGCCGCGAACGGTACAAGATTTGGGGGGTCACAGAGCAGCCGTGAGATGATGGGCATGGCCCCGTCGGCGGCACCCGGGGCCACACAGTGACAGTCGCAGCCAAGCGTCATGCGAGGTGGCCGGGGAAGAAGGGCTTGCCAAGGACTGGTGCTCTGCGCTGAGCCCTCGAGACACCCCACCGAGCAAACGCCATGGGAGGATGGAGCTTTACCGGGCCTCACAGGGCAGCCAAAAGCCCTCAGGACCAGCCCTTACCCACACTGGGATGGTGCCGCATCCTCCTCAGCTCCCCTCCCACACGCAGGGCGGGCAACTAAAAGCAGCAGTTGGCTCAGGCGGTCAAGCCGCTAGATAAGGAATCAAGATACCCCATCATTAAATAACAGGAATAAACTGTTAAGGGATGATTAAGGGTCTGGGCTGTGCAGCTGGGGTCTAGCAACATCTCTTTTCTGCATCTGCACAGGGACCAGATCCTGGACCAGTGATTTGGGGCAGGATTGTGCTGTTTTGGGAGCTGGGATCAGGCTCTGCCTGCTTTAAGGGGTCGATGGCAAAGCTACAGGGCTACTGAGAACAGGGGGGGACCCGGTGCTCCCCGAGCAGCACGTGGGGATGGAGTGGACGCGGAGGGGGACTACAGCTCAGGCTGGTGGAACTAGAAGCCCTTCTCGATACTGAGCGTGCGGCGGGTGACGTGCTCCATCTTCCCTGAGATATACTCGGTCAGGCTGATCTGGTAGTTGGCAAGCATCTTCAGCATCAGCCGCAGGTTCAGCCACCACTGCTCCTGGGGCAGCCTGTGCCTGTGCAAGGGGGGATGTGGCTCTCAGGTGACCCTGGGGATGACCCAGGAAGGTCCCCCCAGGACCTGGTGAACCGCTGGCACATGGGGACAGGGACTTACTCAAAATCAGTGACTTTCTTGAGCTCTGTCACAGGGCTGAAGGCTACCACCTTCTTCCTGAGCCCGATCACACAGGCAGAGTCACCTGAGTTGGCAAACACGCGCCCTGGGAGGGGGACACAGCCAACCATGGCTACCTCGCCGGGGGCCGAGTGGCCGAGCCAGGAGCAGCAGGGGCTGCTGAGTGCCACCAGCCTCCTGCCTCCCACCCCACCATGGGACCCTCAGCCCTTGGCTCACCCTTGCGGTACACCTCCTGCAGCTTCTCCGACATCCACAGCACCGCCTTCACTCCCAGCTTGGTCCCATAGTTGCGGTCAAAGGGGGTTGGGGCTCCTCCCTGGGGGCAGAGAAATGGTGATGTCAAGCCCACCCGGCTCTTGGGGACAGTGGTTGCCCGTATGGCCCCATCCCCTGTACCTGCTGGAGGTGGCCCAGGACATTAATCCTGCAGTCGAAGATACCTTTGCCCTCGGAGGAGTAGAGGTTGTAGAGGAACTCTGTGGTGTAGTGCTCGTGGCACTTCTCATTGCTGGGGGAGCAGAGGGAAGGGATTGGGGGGCTACTCCTTAATCTGGCATCCCCAGGGGGTCCCTCCATGCTCCCCTAAACACCTTTTTTTTTGCTGTTTTGTAGTCCTGAGGCCCAGAGCCCCAGCCCGTCTCCCCAGCAGGACCCTGGGGCTGGGGTGAGGATGGCAGCAGAGGCATCTAGTGCAGGACTGTCCCCCTGGCTGAGCATGGCATCCCCAGGCGGGATGCCATGCGCCCACCATGCTGAACCCCACTGCGCCCGGGGACCCTCTCCAGCCACAGGAAGGGCTCAGCTCTGGCCTTGCTCCCCGCCACGGGGCTGGGTTTTTCAGCAAATGTCCCCAAGGGTCCCCAACTCACCGCAGCACCAGCCCTCTCTGGATATCCGTCTTCATTTTGTCCGTCAAGTGCTCCACGTTGGCCTGCAAGATGAACACCAGGATGCTGGCAGCCATCCTGGGTCCCTCTGGTCCTCTCGTTCAGATGCAAGTGCCACTAACATCAACCCAGCGGCTTCATGGGGCTTGGCCATGTTCCTCCAAATCCCACCCTGCCCCAGAGCCCTCCCTTTCCCAGTTTTCCTTCTTATTTTACCGAAAATGATGCTGCCAGAAAGCAGCTGCTGTCCCGCTCACCTTCAGGTCATGGATGGTGAAGGGATCTTCATAGACGTAGGCGGCATCGGCGCCCACCGCGATGCCGGTGACCGTCGACAGGTACCCGCAGTAGCCCCCCATCGTCTCCACAATGAAGACGCGGCGCTTGGTGCCCGAGGCTGACTGCTTGATGCGGTCACAACTCTGCTGGGAGAAGGGGAGGTCACACCAGGAAAACCCATCTTTGCTGCCTGGGATGGGATGCTGGTTCATTCCCACATGTCATCCCAAAACACGATGGGAGCTGGCGGACCGGGATGACCCTGTGAGCTGTCCCTCCCAACCCTGTCCCTCACCTCCATGGCTGCGTTGACGGCTGTGTCTGAGCCCAGACTGAAGTCAGTCCCGGGCACGTTGTTGCTGATGGTGGCAGGGATGACGCACATGATGATGCACAGCTCCTCGTACTGCCCGCGGGCCTCCACCAGCTGCAGCACCCCCTCGTATGCCTGCAAGCAGCCGAGGGCTGGGGAGATGCTGGCCCCAGGGCCGGATCCACATCCCAAAAGGGATGGCTTGGGGTGCCTGCACCACCTGGGATGCTGACAGCCCGCCCTGGCCCCCACCGAAACAGGGCTGAGGGTTCCCCCGCACCTCGAACCCCCCGATGACCAGCAGCCCCTGGATGTTGAATTTCCGCACATTCTCCACGATCTTTTCCATGCAGGTCTTGGGCAGAGTCCTGCGGTGGCAAAGGGGTGAAGAGACCACAGGGTAAGGATGGGGTCCCCACAATCCCAGGGGACAGCGGCATCCCCTCTGCTACATCCCCTCGCCCCCCTGGTGCTGTGCTTACCGCTTGGTGCCCAGCATGGACCCGCCGCGTCCCAGCCAGCCTGCCACGTCATGCCAGCCCACCTCACGGATCTGCAAGAAGCAGCGCTCGATTTTGGGGTGGGGGAGCACCCCACCACCCCCCTCCAAGCCCAAACCCATCCCCCTGGGAAACCCATGGCACCCAGGCTCACCGTTCCCCTCACCTGCCCCTTGGACAAGCCCTCGAAGCCGTCGCTCACTACGTAGACGGTGTGTCCCTGGCAGATGCTGATCCGCACGGCCGACCTGACGGCAGCATTCATGCCGGCGGCAGGGGCACCCACATTCAGGATGGCGAGGCTGAAGGGGCTCTGCAGGGACAGGGATGGGGACAGCACGTTGGTACGTGTCCCCAAGGTGGAGACAGTGTCCCCTGCCAATCCCCATCCCTCCTCACCTTCTCCTGCGCAGGTTTCTGGTGCGCCAGCAGCTTGTAGATGTTCCAGTTGTTCTCAAAGCTCCTGCAAGGACAAGGTGGCATGGCCCCGAGGCACACCTGGACCCTGGGGCGTTGCGGGCAGGGGGAATGTCCTCCCAGCTGCAGGAGCCGCTGGTCTGCCCCTTCGAGGAGAAGCCCCCATCCCAGCGTGTCCTTTTGGCCACCCCATAGGGATGTCTCCCCCCATCCCAGTCCCCGCTCCTCACCTCCCACGGAGCTGGATGGCCTCCTCAAACCTCTTCTCATCCATGGCCTTCTGCACATCCTTCGTCTTGGGGTGGGGAGAGAGATGCAGCACCATGACACCCAGGTTTGCAGGGAGGGGAGCGGGACCCCCACCCAGCGGGCTGGCATGCCTGATCCCCCCCCAACCCTGGTACTCACCACCTGGACGCACTCCATGAGCGGCAGCCGTACCGACTGGTTCCCCGAGAGGCTCACCACGCAGGCGGGGGTGTCCGGCGTGGCCTCCAGCAGCGCCATCACCGCCTCCATCCCCATCTTGCTGCTCTGCAAAGGGAAAGGGGCACCCACCGCCCCCCTGACACCGGGGCCACCCATGCCAGCCAGGTGGGATTCTCCCCTAGGCTCACACAGGGATGGTCCCACGGGCTTGGAAACTGGTACAGCTGCTTGTATGCCTGCTTTACAGTCAGAGAGCTGCTGATTTTATTTAAAAACCCATGAAATCTGCAGCAAACGAGGGGAAATGGGCACATCGCTCTGCCCGGCACAGCGGGCCCAAGACCTCAGGGACCGTCTGAGCCTCATCCCAGCGGGCGAGTCCTTTGCAACGGGCAGAAGCAGGGTTGCCCAGCTGCCTGCTCCTTTCTGCAGGGTGACCCCCTCCTTGAATCCCCCCCAAGACCTACCAGCACGCGGTCAAAGGCTGATGGGGTCCCTCCACGTTGCACGTGGCCAAGGACAGTGACCCGCGTGTCGAAGCCCAAGCGTTGCACCACCAGCTGCAGGGAAGAGCGAACGTCACGCCGAGGACCCGCCGGCCACCGTGGGTGCCGGAGCAGGTGCCGGAGTGGGCGCTTACGTCCTTCACGTAGTTGGAGGAAATGGGTTTGCCGCTGCGGTCAATGGCGCCCTCCGCGATGATGATGATGTTGAGCCGCGACCCTCTGCTGCGCGTCTGGCGCGGTGGGGAGGAAAACAGCCACCGTGGCTTAGCCAAAACCCACCGGTGGCCAAGTCTGAGCATCCTTCCCCCCGCTACCCGCTGTTGGCTGCTGCCTGGGGGGGTGGCTCAGGTTCTGGGCGGCCAAGCCCCCGAGCCAGCACTGCCCCTGGCACGCAAGGGCTGGATTTGCGCTCGGCTGAGTGCCCCATTTCACAGGGACAATGGTGGGAGCTCCCGAAGCTTCGCAGGGGCCAGGCACCCGCTGCGGGGCTCAGCCCGGGTGCCTGCGGGGACTCTCTGGGGAGAAAAGGGGGATGGGATTGTAGGACCCCCCCCGTCCCCGCCTCACCTCCCCGAGCCTCTCGCACATGAGGTCTTCCCAGCCGTCCTCTGGAGGGGATTCGGGGATGAAGAGCCAGTCGGCGCCTGAAGCCAAGCCGGACACCAGTGCCAGGTACCTGGGGGGGACACGGCGGTGGCAGCACCAGTCCCGAAATGTGGCATCCCATCCCACTGATGGGCTTCCCCATGCGTAGGGTCTTACCCGCAGTGGCGACCCATCACCTCCAACACGAACGTCCGCTGGTGGCTGCAAGGACATGGGTGGGAGGAGAAGGAAGGTGGGTGCGATGCCCAGGGTGGATCCAGCACCTGGCACCCAGCCCCCAGCCCGCTCACCTCTGTGCTGTGGTGGTGATGGCATCGATCACCTCCATGATGCGGTGCAGTGCTGAGTCAGTGCCGATGGTCATGTCAGTGCCACAGAAGTCGTTGTCGATGGAGCCCACCAGCCCCACGATGTTCAGGCGACAGTTCTCCCGCGCCACCTCCTCGCTGATCTGCCCTGTGGAGGGGGACGGCCGTGTCACCAGCCATTTTAGGGTGCTCCTGTCCCCCCCCAGCATCAGGCTGGATCCTGCAGCGGAGGAGCCCAGCCCTCCCTGGGGGTCACAGTGATGGAGTGGACCTCTGGACCTCAACATCCCTTGAATGCTTTCAGCTCTACCCACCCAGGGGTTTTGGGAGGGGGGTTCACCCACCATCTCGGACCAGCTCCTCCAGCAGCCCACCCCACTCAGAACGGAAGATGTCGGCGCCCGTCAGGCTGCCGTCCCCGCCGATGACGCAGAGGTTGGTGATGCCGTGTTCCACCAGGTTACGGGCAGCCCGCAGCCGGCCTGCGCGGGTGGTGAAGGCTTTGCAGCGGGCGCTGCCAATCACCGTCCCGCCCTGGAGAGAGAGGAGGGGAGTACACAGCTCATCATGCAGGTTTGGGGGGGATTTGGGGGTCCCACGGCTGCACCAGTGATCCTCACCAGCTGGATGATGTTGGAGACGCTGAGCCAGTTGGCTTGCTTGATGTTGTCTCCCCCCTCCACCAGCCCCTCGTAGCCCTGCGGAGAAGTGGGGGGTGGAGGTGAGGGGCACCCCGGCACTGGGGGGGGCCATTCCCCCCTACCTGTGATGGGGAGTGGGGAGGGGGGGCATCCCAACCTCATAGATGAGGAAGACCTTGGCTCCCACATATATCCCCATGCGGGTGACGGCGCGGACAGCGGCGTTCATCCCTGGAAAGGTGAGACGTGAGCTGGGATGGCCCCGAGGGACCCTGTGCCCCACAGGGGACCGGGTCCTATAGGTGACCTCGAAGTGTCCCCTCGAGTGGAGGGAGGGGGAGGGACCACGCAGGCAGAGACCGGGGAAACTCAGTGCACGGGTGGGAGCTGCAGATGAGCAACTGCCCGAGAGCAAGACATATTAGAAATAGCTGCTTATCCCCGGGTGGGGGGGACCCCACCGTGGGGCTTCCCCCGTGGGGCCCGTGACATCCCACGGAGGGTGCTCCGGGGGGGGGATGGGGATGGGGATGCGCCGCGGGTGGGACGCACCGACCCTACCCCCGTGGGGTGGAAACACGAGGGAGGGGTGTCCCCCGCCTGCCCGCTCCCCCGCCTCGGGCGCCCGGGGAGGAGAGTGGGCCGCGTTCCCGCTGCGCGCCCGGAGGCCCCCGCGGAGCCGGGCGGACACGGACACGCAGCCCCCACGGGGCGGGACCGGGGCCGAGCTGCCCCCCCGCCCTTCCTCCTCCTCCTCC
>NW_010972579.1:1573246-1648205 GCF_000737465.1 Haliaeetus leucocephalus | reverse complement strand
CACGCCCCGCCGGCGGCCACGCCCCCGCCACCCCGGGAGGCCACGCCCTCCCCGCTTGGCCACGCCTCTTCCCGCAGTCGTGACGCGCCATACCGTGCCACAGCGTGCTATACCGTGCCACAGCGTGCTATACCGTGCCATACCGTGCCATGGCAGGCGCTGCCGTGTCCGTACATGCCGCCCCAGGCTGTGCCAGGGGGACGAGCTGGATATTTTAATATAAACTTTGTATTCTTTAAGTTTTCATCTCTCATTGGTTTAGGCGTCATTAAAAACCAAACGTCCGGAGCGAGCCCAGCCAGGGGTTTCTCGGTCCCAACCCCCACTGCGGGGGCTGCGGGGACGCTGCATCCCAAGGGTCGCATCCTTCGGGGATTGGGGTCCCGCTAGACCAGCACTTGCCGGGACCACCGGCGCTGGACGTCTGCCCCGGGCCCCGACGGGTACAGCGGGGTGCTGCGAGGCTGCTTCCCCCCCTCCCTCCCTCCTCTTCCTGGAGCTGTCCCCCCGCCGCCCTGGCCTCGGGGATGGGGCCCCTGCCCAGCCAACGAATGGGAAACTGAGGCAGGCGCTGTCTACTTGCTCCCCCACCGGCTGGAGCGGTGCCGTACGGTCCCGCAAGCCCTGGGCTGAGCTCGGAGCTTCAGCCCGCGTCACCAGCCCTGGGTGCTGCAGGGCCCGGCACCCCCGGCATGTCCGGCAGGGAAGGGGTGTGGGTGGCTCGGGCTAAGGAAATGGGAGAGACCTGGCCGGACTCCCACTCTCCTCCTCCCGCAGCCCCACCTCCCCGGTCCTGCTTAATTCCTGCCAGGCCAGCTGTGGGGCCACCATTCCCGTCCCCATCCCTGTCCCCAGGATGCTCTGGTTGCTGCTGCTCTGTGGGGCTCTGGGCTGTGGAGCGGACCAGGCAGGTAAGGCAAGGACACGGTGCTGGTGGGGTTGGAGAGACTTGGGGTTGGCATGGAGGGGACACACGGCTTACAGGGAGGGGGATGGAGGAGCAGCGTGTGATGTCCAGTGTGTCTCACAGCCCCGCTCACCTTCACCATGCTGCAACAGACCCACGTCTCCAAAGGCAGCTCTGTCTTCTGGGGGAATGCCAGCCTGGATGGGCGGCTCAGCCATCTCCTGGAGGGGCTTAATGTCACCCAGGTGCTGCCGCTGGAGCCCCCGGACATCTGGGCCAGGCGGCAGCAGGACGTGACCACCTACCTGTCCTACTTTGGCCAGCTGGTGAAGCTCTTCAGCAAGGAGAGGCCCATAGACTGTGAGTGGTAGTCCGGGGGGCATGGGGATGGGTCCCACTGGGGAAGGGGAGCCCCCCTGCACTGCCTGTGCACAGGGACAGCTCTCTGGGGACACCTGGGCAAAGGGACGGAGACATGGCCACATACAAAACCTTGCCCTGGGCGAAAGGAGCCCTTCTGCAGAGCTGGGAATTTCTTACCTGGAGCCCACCCCGGCAACAGGGTGATGCTCAACCTCCTGCTGTCCCTTGGGAAAAGGGCTGGGGGCTGCAGGCTGGGGGAACAGTGAGGTGTAGGTAGCCTGCCGGCAGCCTGCCTGAACCCTGCCTGCACCCTGCCTGCACCCCACCTGCACCCCACCTGCATCCTGCCTGCATCCTGCCTGAACCCTGCCTGCACCCCACCTGCACCCTGCCTGTACCCTGCCTGCATCCTGCCTTCACCCCACCCGCACCCTGCCTGCACCCGGCAGCCTTTGCGGGAGGTGTGGGATGCTGACGGCAATGGTTTCGTGTTCCTGCCTGCATTGCTCCGCAAACCTGCATTACCTCTGATGTTCCTGCCCAGGGTGTGTTTTACCTTCGTTTTCCTTCTTACCCCCAAACCAGTTTTGCCCCGGCTTTGCATTTCTTTACCAGAGCCTTGGGGAGCACTTTCTCACCTCGGGGTCTCTGGTGTGAGCCCCACACCTCCCCTCGCCCCACACTCCCTGTGCCGCATCCTTCCGTGAGAGCGATGAATAGCTCGCTCTGTGTGGAAAAACCTCCCGTCTCTATAAAACTGAAGCTGTGCTGTACGCAGATAAGGAAAGGAAAAATAAGCCTGGCCACCTGGCCATTGGAAAGGTTGTGGCTGCAGCTAAACTGAGTGAAAACAAAGCTGTGGGTGGGTCGGGTGGCACAAGGCCGAGACTTTGCAAACTCAGTACATGGCTCGATGCTGGTGATGGCAATGGGCTACAAAGGGTGGGAGCGTGCTGACCCTAACCCCCCTCCCTCTGCCCCCCATAGACACCCAGAGCCTGGGCTGCCACCTGGGCTGCCGCCTCTTCCCCAACGGCACGACCCACAGCTTCTACGAGGTGACTCTCAACGGGACGGCTTTCCTCACCTTCCACGTCCCCAATGCCACCTGGGAGCGGCGCTGGCCCGGCAGTGACCCAGTGGCCACCTTTGCTGAGCGGGAGCTGATGAAGTACCCCAAGACCACCCAGGACCTCCAGCATTTCCTCAACACCACCTGCGTCGGCATCCTGCGGGCTCAGAGCGCCAGGATGGGTCCGTGCCAGTGCTGGGGTGGGGGGACACAGTGGCATGGTGAGGGGTGACCCCAGTCATCACTTCCATCCCTCTCGCCTCTTGCAGGAAAACAGAGCAGCCGGTCGCATGCCCCGCTGGTGCTGGGCCTCATCCTGGGGACCTTCGCCTTGCTGGGCATGGCCATGGGGATCTTCTTGTGCACGGGAGGGAGCTGCTAGCGGAGCCGGCAGCCGTCCCACGTCACCCCGTGGAGGCAGGGGATGGACCCATCATCACCCCGTGGAGACAGGGACCGAGTCCGTGCCCTGCAAGGGATGTATCTCCCCAGCACCACAGGCTTTGCTCCCAAAGGACACCGGTGGATTCCCTGCCTGGTCCCAGCTGGGTTGACCCCCCCCCAGCAGCAGCACTTTGCCCCAGGGACGGTCCCCACGCTAGGCCGGTGGGATGCACTGAGACTTAACGCAGAAATACACTTGGCATCGATGGAAAAAAATGGGGAAAAGGGGTGTGGGGAGAAAGCAGCAGGAGAAACAGCTAAGATAGCATTAAAAACATGGCATTGAAACCCTCATTTATCCCTGTTCCAGGGGGCATAAATGCCCGGGTGGGAGGATGTCACACCTTTGTGGCACTGCTTCCAGATGTCATGTAATAAAACCACCCATCAGCTCTCACAGCACATTTGGTTGCTCTCATTTCGCCCCAGCAGCACTGGGGCTGCAGATCCATCACGGGGGGCAGGCACAGAGTGGGGGGGCTGCGGTTGTCAGTGCTGGGTGGGTTTGTCAGCATTGCCAGACCCTGTGTCAGACCCCGGACCATGCACTGAGTTTGCAAGGCCTCTGGAGAGAGGCTGGTGGGGTTTGCACCTCCTGAGCTTATTTCAATCTGCTGGCGGCTTTGGTTTGACTCAATTAAGTAATTTTTCCAATGGCCGAGTGGCAACGCTTCATTGATTTTTCATTTCCTCATCTTTGTACGAGAGACCAAGGTTGAGAACTGACAGCTATAATGGGACAGGTTTTCTGAGCAGATTAACGCATTCACCACTCTCCTGTAAGGATGCTGCCCAGAGGGATGCGGGAGTGTGGGGACGCCAGGCCAGGGGCAGGTGTGGGGCGATGCGCAGGGGATCCCAAGGCGAGAAACCGCTCCCCAAGGACCAGCTAAAGAAACGCAGAGCTGTATTACTAGTACTGTCCAGCAGCATTCATTGCTTTATTTTCCTTTTCTGCAATCTAGCTCTGAGCTAAAAACAGCTCTTTGACTGCTTAGACTTCAGTTATATTAATAATAAATTCTTGGCTGTGTTTCCCTTTCGCCCATAGCAAGATTTTGAGCATGATGCCCCTTGTCTCCACTGCCCTGAGGGCAGGAAGGGCTGGGGATGAGCCCGGAGCTGGCTTGAGCCACCAAAAGAGAGGACAGCACAGGGGCAAGGAGCTTTCCTGGATTAACTTCCAGCTTATTCTTTCTAAATTCCCTTCCCTGCAGCTCAAAGCAAGCAAGAAAGTGTGGGCAGGGGGGAAGATGGGAAAAGAGATGCAGGACAGAAAGGGGATGGGAAGATGACATAGTGGTTGTCCTTAAGGCGGGACAGAGGAGGAGGTCTCCAAAAACCACATCTCATCACCCTGGCCACCAGTCATCACCATCCCCCCCCCACCCCACCCCCCCCCCCCCGCCCCCGCCTTCACCAGCCTCCCAGGGCAGGAGCCAGGGTGCTTCCCACCCTTCAGCAGGCTCCTTTGCAAAAGCGAAATGGCAGCCAAGAGGTCGGAGGATCCAAAACAACAGGGCTGAGGCACATGAACGTCATTGCTTGGCTTCTAAAGAAGCCCCCTTGGCGGGAGCTCTGCTGCAGGCTGAGCACTGCCTGTCCCCGCTGCGGGCATCAGTGGATGCGAAGCTGATGTTGAAGATCAAATGCCGTAGGTTTGCTTCCCACAAAGGGATAAAAACACTTGTAGCCAGCTTCCAGCTAGGAGAAACCACTGCATTCATGGCTCTGCTTTGGTTTTTGGACTTGAGGCATCTCTGCTGCCCGCATGTGGAGGTAGATGTTGCACTGTGGTCCCAAGACCCAGAGTGATTCTGATGCCAAGTCCTGCCCCAGGGCTGCAGCTCCTTGCTTCAGCTGGGAGGGCAGAGCACGGATCCCACAGGAGAGCGATGCCCCAAGGCTGCGATGGTGTGTCAGACACAGACTGGCAGCAGGAATGGCACCTGGGACAGACCCGGGCTGGAGAAACTGGGGAGGTCTGGAACAACAGGGCTCATTTTGCTTTATGCTTCTGAAATGCACCATCTTTTGGACAGATGAGGAAGTCTCTGCTCTAAACAGCTCTGGAAAAGCCTTTTTCCTGCCACTGGCCCCCCTGTGCATATCGGTTGCAGCAGGAGAACATTCCAGAAAGGAGCTGACTTTGCTGCTGGTCTCTTGAGTCTCTGCCAGCGATCAGAAGGGCATGGGGCAGCACCCAGCAGTGGGGACCCCCCCCAAAATGGCAGGATCCCAAGAAACAGTCTCATCTTGAACCATGCCTGCAGGCAACATGCCCAAAGCTGCCACCCCCAACCCCATGGCCACCTCCCTGGTGGTGACCAGCACCAATGCCACGGTGGCCAAGAGCAGAGGGATTATGGCAATAGCATCCGACCCCAGCACATCGTAGCCCCCAAATTTCTCTTCCTTATCCCCAAACCGCCTCATCACAGGGCCACCAATGTCTGGCCTGGTGCAGCGTGCTGGCGACATGTGGCCTGGTTACCCCAGCCCACAAGTAGGGCTCCCTCCCCACCACCACTCCAACAGGCACCATCTCTCCAGCAGCTGGTAGCCACATCCATGGCCGATCCTCTCCCAAATTTGGCTATTCCGCCCTTGATCACAGCTTAGGACAGGCGCCAACACTTAACCGCGTATCCTGTCAATCGAGGGTTGTTTTTAATTTTGTCCTTGGGTTGTTTTTTTTTTTCTTTGATTTCTGCAAGAGCGTGAACAAACCCGCACGCAGACCTTTGGAGGCTTTAACCAACTCCCCCCCGCCCCCACAGCATCTGCCCCAAAGCAAACCAGCCTGGTTATCCGCACTGATTGCCACATGAGGCTTTGCTTTCCATGCGCTGCATGGTTTCCATCACTCAGCTCTGCTATCGCTGGCTTGGATAAGGGTTGAGATAAGACACCCAGCCTCGAACCTTGCTCCAGTGAGTAAGATGATGCCGATGTGCTGGGAACTGGTTTTCCCCTTTGCCCATGTCCCACGGGTGCTTCAGAGCTGCAGGCACATTCCCTTCCTGCCTAGCAGGGACACACAGTCCCCCAGGCTGCCTTTCGGACATCAGCTCCCACTGCAAGGTCAGCATCCCTGACGATGTCCTTCGGGATCTTCTGGCTGCTCGCACAGCATCGTTGGCTCTGTACTCCAGGCGGCAGCCATGGTGTCCTACCCCTCCCCAGGGGCAAAGGGCTGGATGGTTCCAGGAGCTGCCCAAAAACCACAGCAGTGGGGTCCTGTGCCTGCTTGGGTGGGGATGGGGAAGGCAGCAGCTGGGGGAGAAAAAAAGAGGCTGATGGGATCAGTGCTTATCAGGAAAATGGGTAGCACCAGATTTAAGTCTGGAAGACGGGATTATCCTTGTAAACACCCCTTATGCACTCGGTGCCTGTACTGGTGTCACCATCACTTTTCTGGACTAAACAAACTCCGTTCTTCTGAATTCCCCAGAGGTCACATTGTCACAGCCTCAGATGTTTTCACTTCTGGCATCACCAGCTTTGGGACATCCTTTTTAAGCTTGGGGGGTGGACTGGGATGAGGGGAGTTGCAACATGTGGAGCCTCTGGCCAGCCCTCCCTGAGCAAGGGATGCTTTTTTAGGGCAACAGTTTTGGGGGTGGAGGCTGTCGAGTATCTGCTTTCTAGCAGCCTCCTGCTCCCACACAAGAGCGAGCAGGTCCCTGGAAATATTTAACATAAGAGGAAAGGGCTGTGCTGGCGAGTCCCTCCTCGGAGGGCATACAGGTGACCAGAACCCCTCACTGCCCTCTTCCCTTTCCTCTCACCTCCCAGGTCAGCATGCCTGACCAAGCCAGAGGAAACAGGAGGAGAAAGCTGGCTGCTAGCCACAGCTAACACTGAGCAGGGCTATGCAGCAGTCGGGATGAAGGGAGGCTCCTGGGCAGTGGGATACCACCAGTCCCACCACACCTCCCACCCTGCCCCAGCCAGGCTGTCCCCTCCCTGGGGACTGCTTCAGCTCAAGCAAGCCATCCCTTGCAAGATGCCCCACCACTGCTCGTGCAATGCTGCTCATCAGTCTGGTGGCACAGGAGCAGAGATGGGGGCTGCTATCTAGAAATCACATTAAAGACTCCAGACAGATGTGGTCTTCAGACATTTGAGCAGATGGATTCAGGAACATTGCAAAGCTATGTGTGTTCAGAGCAATTTTATCCTGGCACCAGTCACTTCTCCCCTCCTATCTCTGCTGCCCATCTCTCAGAAGCAGAAAAGTTTAGATATAGATAAGTACTTTAAAATAACAAGCTCTTTGGAAAACAAAACAAAACAAAAAAAACCAAAACCGAGCCAGCCTGCGCTGTACTCACAGAGAAGTTTCCATGGAGAAGAAACCGTTAGGGAACACTTTCACCCCCTGCCCGGACTTGGGGAGGAGGGGATGCTCTGTGCAAGCAGTGCCACTTGCTGTCGCAAGAATTAAGACAGCAGCGGTCCTCTGCATGGCTGAAGCCATCAGGAACAAACCACTCCCTTGGGCCAGACTGCTCCCCAGGACCCACGTACCTAATGCTGAAACCCCCACGTGCAGCCCCAAAACTTCCACCATCTGGTCTGGGATGGGCAATGTGGCTTTAGATGCAGCAAGCCCAGACTGCGGGGGCACAGGAGAAGCAGACAAGGCTGCTAGGGCATGATGCTTTCTGGAAAAGCAGACCTGAACCCTGAAAACATCTGAAAAGGAAGTTTCTTCACCCCCATCCTCTATCTGCTATGGAGTCCTCACCCCAACTGCTCCTTCACTTCTGGGATGGGAGGGATCCAACCAAAGGGTGGTAACACAGTGCCGATGGAGGCAACAGTATCTTAAAGTTGAGCCTGTGGTGAGGCCTCAGAGGAACAGACACAACTTCTGGAGGTGATCAAAACCACCGCAGAAATAAGTCAGGATCCCATTTTAGCCAGGCAAGGTCCATGTGCTTGTTTAAACACCACCTTCTCAAAACATCAAGGACTTCTAGGAACATGTTTCAAGGACAAGTGTTTTGCTAGAAGGATTGAACAACATACCTATATCTAAACCCTCAACAATCCTTGACTTGTGCAAGGATTTAGGGTAAAAGGGGACCAGTTGTTTTTTTTCTTAATTTTTTTTTTCATTTGATCCAATTTGGGAACACCAGCATTGCTTAGAAGGGGCTGGAAATTAAGCCTGTGCATTACAGGATTCCCAGCTCAGAGGTTCACACCTTCAGGATGCTTGCATGGTCCCAAACAAAGAAGAGGCAATGTGAACACCTAAACCTCCTAAGAAGCGTATGAGATAAAGGAGTCCACATGCACTGTGACTCACTCACACCAGCTAAATGTTACTGAAATAGGGGACACAGGATGTCTCCAACACTGAACAGCTTCCACATCCCCCCAGCCAGACACCTTGGGGCCCTTGGAGAGAAAAACCTCCCTATGATCCTAGAAGCAGCACAACTTTCCCAAGGCAAGCAGACCAAAGCCAAAACAAGTGGAAGTATTTGAACCAGACCCTGGCAAGCACTAATGTATGCTGCTGCCTGGGAAGAAAGCATGAAAACCCTGGAAGCTTTGTCTGAAAGTGGGAAAGGTGGAAGATCCCAGCTCTGCACACACCCCACATTTTCCTTCCAGGAAAATGGAAGGAAGCAGGGTTGCTTGGTATGATTAGGGGCTTGCTTTTCTGTTTTTCTTCTCACCCTTGTAAATGCTGGGGCTTTGCAGCTATTGTTGCTGTTCTACATAGCACTGGCTTCTCAGAGTACAGACCCACAATGAAAAAAAACCAAACCCCAACCAACCAACCGCAGGAAGGAAAAGAATTAGCAGGGAAAGGAAAAGCAGCAGCAGGAACAAGTACTCATGCCTGAAATAAATGCACTGCCTGCTGCTAGGTGTGCAGGTAGAAGTTACATCAACTTCTCCTGTGGAGAGGCTGACTTGGTGTGACGTCCTGGCTTTTTGGCTTTATTGCTACAGGTGAGCACTGGCAGCATGGTTGTGCACCAGTGGAACAGGAAGGCAGAAAGGCAATCATCAAACAGACCCTCGAGGGGCTAAGACAACAGCAACCAGCCCCATACACAGGGATAGCAAAAGGAGAGTTTCTTTGAAGTCTGAGGCTTCTTAAAAATCTAAGCTAAGGGGGGAAGCAGGGGTAGAACTGCCTACAGACACCTGGAAAGAACTGGTCATCAAATAGGCAGACACTCAAAGTAGCAGCCTCAGCTGGGATTAACGGCTTGCTTTTACAGATTTTGAGGAAGATGAGCATTGAGACCAAGTGTTTGGCATCCCAAGCTTGTCTTGCCCCTGTCTCTCAGCTGTTCCTGAAGCCCCTGCTTTGCTCTGCCAAGGCAAACGTACAAAGGATCCAACAGGAAACCTTCCCGGTGCTGCTGCTTCCGCTGAGTCAGCTCCCGCTGGAGTTTAAGGGCAGCACACAAGGGCTGGGCCAGAGCTCTCTCCACCTTTCTGAGCTCAGAGCTGAGCTATTTAAAGTTCACAATGAAGAAAAAGAAAAAAAACCCTGAACCACCCAAAACTACCTTGAGTCTCCTGCTACTGCTCCCCAGCAAACATTTGCATGTAGAAAAAACAGATTCCATCCACTTCCCAGGCAGGGGATGAGGTATAAGGCAGCAGCTGTAAGGATCCCACTTCATAGTCCCAAAGAGCCCAGACGGAAGGAGCAGAACACCTTCCTACATGAACAACTGACTCATTTCTCTTGCTGCCTATGTCCCTGTCACAGTAAAGCACAAGTCTGACTGACACAGGCAGCTCTGAGAAATTGTTTAGGTACCACTCCTGAAGAACATGTGGAGATGAGAGTTTCTCATGGGGATACTTAAAGCATCAGGGTCTTCACAAAAGATACCAGAGCAGAACTGGTACCTTCCTGACAGGTTACAAGGCCCTTAGTTCAAACAAAGCAGCAACAGAACTTTTGCTGGTATTAGCAGCTGTAGTTTCACCCTCATAGCTTAGATGACTGAAGGGACCATTCCTTGTTAGTCCAACAACTTGCAGCTGTCCCAGGGCAAGGGCTGCTGAAATACATAACGAGGTAGTTTTTGCCATTCCAACTGAAACATCTTTATTTCTGTGCTGTTAGCTTTACCTATCCTCACAGAGGACAGAGTGCAGGAGGTAAGTGAGCTTTTCCAGACAAGCTACTGGTTACATTTGGGGGCGGTGAGGAAGAACCAAGGCCATGAGGAGCCATTCCCATTATTTTCCAAAATCCCACCATGGCAGTCTGAGGAGTCTTTGCTAAGCTGTTGTGACTTCAAATTTAAAACCAAGCATTCACTTTTGGGACAAGCAGACTACTTGGTAGTTAAGAGCCTCTTTCCTCCCTGCTTTCCCAACCACGTGTCGGGCCTAAAATAGCCCATAAGGCTCTCCTGCCAGTCCACTCCCAACAGCACCTGTATTCCTGCCCCAGAAACGCAGATTCTGAAGCAATACCACACTCTGGACTCAGAGGGGAAGGAGGGGAAGGGCTGGGATTAAAAAAAAAACAAACCCAAAACCCAGAAACTCAGAAGACACTGACACAAAGGACATAAAAAGCAGGAGAAGCTATGAAAATATGTTGAGATGGTCAAGAAAAGTCACATGAAAATATATTTAAAAAACAGAAATTCCAATCTGTGTGGAATTTAAAACTCCTTTCCCCACCTTTTTTTCCTGCTCAAGGAGTCTCTTTGTTGTTCCAGGATACGGAACATGATAGGCAGCACCAGTTATGTCCTGAAAAGGGTAGTATTTCCCCCGACTCATCTGAGCACTTCCACCATTTACAAAGAAAAAATTATATATACCTCAACAATTGCCCCACCCTCCCTCTTTTCCATTCTACAGTAGGCAGGAGAAAGGACTGCAAACAAATCTGACTTCTCATTTTCAGTTAAGTCCAATTTTTCCACACATCAATATCCCTGCAATCCATTGTACACCTTCTGCACCGATCCTTGTTTCAATAACTGTTTGAGACCTGCAAGAGAAAGGAAAGCGTTAGTGCACAGCACAAACAGAAGGACTCTGCATTTGTGGTTCCTGCTGCATTTACACATCTGGCTTGTAGGCCTGGTGGCACCAGCCTTTCAAGGCTGAGCCCGTGTATCTGAATAATGCAAACACTGGTACTCTAAAAGCATCATTAAAGAAAAAAGAAAAAAAAAAAAAAAAAAAAAAAGGAAAAATTCCCCCAAACTCAGTGGTGCAACAGCTTTACTCCTGCTCCTTCAGCATTCCTACAAGGCGAAACAGGACTTAGGTTAGTGATGCTGTAACAGTGCTTTCATGCACTCTTGGGACCACACAAGGCCAGTGGTTCCAGGGACAAAGCCTCCCCTGCTACAAACTCAAAGCCCAGCGCACCACCTCAAGATCGTCACAGTTCTGTAAGGGATAAATCCGACCCCCAGAGCTGCTTTGCTGTTGAAGTTGACAACAATTTTGTCATCTTAGGTACAATGCAACAACAAACAACTTGCTGAGTATTTCTGGAGTCTAATTCATCTAGCTCATCTCCCTGGGCTCCCTCTACAGCCCGAGAAATCTGCTAGCAGCAGGCTTGGGAAGGCTACGCTCGAGTCCTTCTGGACTTGGCAGCTACAGAAATCCACATGAGTAATTAGAAAGCACAGGTTTTCACACTGTTATGAGGTGCCTGGGGACACTACTGTCCACTAGAAGTAGTCCCTGAAGGCAAGTAAGAGGAACAAACTCCTATCTGGGGGCTTAAGTATCCTACTGAAGACCTGAAAATCTTAAGTTTTTTTGAAACCCACTGTTTCACAATTTTCAAATGCCATCTTCCCCACCCCTGAAAGCCCATTCATAAAACATTTCAAAGAACTGCCTGCTCTGAGGTCCTGTCAGTATCAAATTCTTACCAGAGCAGGATAAGAGAAGAGTGAGTCAGCCCTTAAAACCATAATAGCTCATCTACTGGGGTCAGCATGGTCAGGGAAAGACTGGCAGGTCTTCACTGCTATTTAAAGAGCAAGTCCACACAAAACAGAGGAAGGAGACTGTCAAGAATGGATGCGTTGCACTGATTTGCCAGAGATAATTGGAGGGGATTCCCTTTTTAAAGTCAGCCTGGTAATACACTGCCAGGACTCCCACTGCCCTGGCCATGGGGCCCCTCAGGGAATGGCAGTATCTCTGTTCTGATCAGCACCAGAAATCACTGAGCCTGACTAGGGGCTGTCAGGACCCAAAACAGAGAGGAAAACTCCCCACAACATGGGTAACTTTCAAATAATAATAAAAAAAATTAAGCTAAACTGCTATAATTCTGCTGTTGGATGTCCCCCAAACAGCATCAGCCTTGCAACAAAGCATACGAGCAGACCTCTCTGTTCCCAGGATATCTGTAAAGGCGTTGTGAGCAATTTTGACAAACACAGAGGCTTCTGTCACTGCTCTTTGTCCAGTTTCTTCACAAACTGCCAAGAGCAACAGCTAGAAAAACCTCATGTCTGTTTGAGAAGTGCTGTCGCTTTACAAAGCTTCAAGAAGGGCAGCAGAGCCTGGAATGAGACTTCACGCTGATGCGGTCACTGTGCTCCACAACCCTCACTGGGCACAAAACACTTGCAACAAGCAGGAAAGCACAGGGGGTCAAAACAGGTTCACTCAAAGCACAGCCCAGAGGCACAGACCTCACAGCCCAAACACCTGCAGAGAGAACCACAGAACACCAGTCAACCCTGAAGCTGCAGCTCCCAACTGGGCTCCAAGTGGTAGCTAGCCCAGCATTGTCAACACAGCAGTAAGTGCCATAGGGCTGAGAAAAGCCCACCCAGGGCTTGGCTTCCCTCTACAAACTTGAAGAGTCCAGGAAAGCTGCACATTTGGCTCATTCCACGAGGGCAGCTGCCAGAATCCACTAAAAGGGCACCTTCAAAAGAAGTATGTATGATAGCCATGACCAGGAGGAGAAGTTCTGGGGCTGGGGATTTTCTGAAGAGCTGCACTGGTACATGCCAGGAGCTTCTTTGCCTTGTAGCGAGGATGGGGCCTACTCTGATGCCTTATGCAGAGCAGCAGAACCTACCGCAGAGGCTGCTGAAGCAAAGAGGAATTTCCAACTAGAAGTATAGTATTTACCCTCCTGCCAATTCTAAGATTTCTACACAGTTCATCAAGTTTCCATTTGAGCACTGAAGCTGAGAAGCAGGTCTCTCCTACGAAATATCTGCATTGCACCCCTCTTCCCTATACGACTGCAAAGCACTTTGGGTAGAAGGAGATGTAGAGAGGAACAATCCTTTTCTTAATGCTGCATGACACTGTTTACCCTAGACAGCAGAGGGATTTTCACAAGTCTTGCCTCCAAGAAAGTAGAAACAGGGGCTGGAAAACTGCTTGTGATCCCACTCCAGCAAAGGCAAAGCAGACAGAGGCTAAGCCCAGTAAGTCTTTCAGTTCAGACAGATGGCCAGCTACAAAACAAAGCACCTGCAAACTTGCCAAGTGCTACATTCCAGCAGTGGCACATCCCAGCCTAATCTCGTTCCCTACAACTGCAGCAGCCAAGCTCACTTGCCCTGTGATTAACTTCCATTTCCCTTTGAAGCATCGGCCAACTGTGATATGTTGTACAAGGGGCACAGGGAAAGGAGAGCCCCTCCTGACCACTGCAGGCCATGGGTTCAGTTGTGCCAACTTCTTATCAGCTTTGGTGAGAGGTCTGTGCAGCCTGCTGCCGTGACAGAGCTTTAAAACACGCACCTTCCCGCTGTTCATTTGTCAGCTGCTCTTTGGGGAACTCCACATCAAATGTTATTATTAGTGAGCCTTTGATATTATTGTTATCAAAATTTGGAAGACCTTCTCCTTTCTTCCACAGTTTGGCCCCGGGTTTCGTAATTTTATCCCGAGCAACGTGAACCTAGAGACAAAAAAAATTTCAGAACATTACTAGTGTTCTAGTATCCCAATACTCCCAATGCCCATTCCAAAGCACTGGAAAGCTTCAAATGGTATTGATCCCTTGCCAAAGTCAGTGACATTCAAGGGGTCCAGGCAGTATTACTGCCAGGACACATGCCAGAACTAACACCACCCAAGATGGCACATGCAGTAACTGCTGTGACAGCCTGGAATTGAGACCCACACTCTGTGCCCCTTGTACAGGGCCTGTTTTGGCTCCATGGGAATTGGCCTGGAAGGCTCTAGCAGAGGGGATACTGTATACAACCAGCAGCTGCACAGACCCCAAGCAAGCTAACCCTCAGCACAGGAGACCTGCAGTTAAATTTTGTTTACACACAGCAAGAAAGCAAACCATTGCCTCACCTTGTGCCCATCTAAGTGGGCAATATCCATTTCAAAGCCTGTAAGTGCCTCGACCAGCGAGATTGTCACGTTTGTGTACAAGTCATCTCCTCTTCTTTCAAAGACTGGGTGCCTGTGGAAATAAAAGATGTTGGAACTTTTCTCCTTCCCCATAGGGGAAATAGGTCCTCTAGCTTCCTCCCCTCTATTTGTGAGTTTGGAGAATTCACAAGTCAGAGAGGAAGTGAAGAATGCATGAACTTTAGCTTCATTTTCTTGTGCTTGAGGTATGTACTACTAAATAACCTTTCTATTTCTAGTGCAATGAGTGGTGAGGCGTGTCAAGAAGTTGTGACTCACAAAACAATGTTGTTAGTAGTGCACTTCCTTACAACAGAGAGATAGTATGTTTATGGAAAAAGGAGGTATTTCTTGTGATTCACACAGGAGCTCCTAATGCATGCCAGAATTCAAGCCAAACAAAATAAAGTGGAATTATCACAGCATCTTAATGGTGAATCCAGCTACTCTAGCATCATCAGTGTTGAACATCCTGCACAGCCCTGAGTACCAGACCCCTGGCTGCACCAACTCTGCTGAAGGGCAAGCTACATGCTAACCAAATGGGCAACACTAGCCAGAAAGTTGTTTGCAAGCTTCCTTTACAGCAACCAGAAAGAGTGGTCTAACTAGGCCAGTTACTTACTTAAGAACTTTTATTCGGAAGCGCAAATCACCTGGCTCCCCATCCACATGGGGTTCACCTGTGAAAAACAAAGAGCTCTGTTTAATGGAGGTAGTTAGTAACAACTGAATAAACAAGCAGCCTATTAAACACAATAGAGATTTGCAGCTCACATGTTAAAAGGAAAAAAACCCAACTGGTTGGTCTTTACATGACTAAAACCTTGCTTACACATAAGTGTTATTAAAGAGCCTAGGACTTTCTGAGTATTGCCTCAATGAGCTCATACCTCTCTGCTGTTCTGAAAGACTTGCCTGCGTGTTAATGATGTCCTGTCCTTGTTAAAGGACTTCATCTCCTTGGGCAGAGGGGATTCCCTCAAATACTCAAGCCTTGAACAGATGCTCCTACTCAAAAGTTATCTGAAATATCAGATTTAGAGGTTTTTTTTGTGTGTGAGCCCCCAGTACCAGCAAAGGGACTGGAACTCAGAGCATTATCCAGACTTGGCAAAGAGTATCCTCCTGGATTTCAGCAGCATGCAGAAGACACAGCACTTAAAGCCACATGTGCTGATCAGTTACCCAGAGCTGGGCTTGGACACTTTCACTGCCATGAAGACCAGCCTCACATCACAGAAAAGGAGCAAGTCAAAGCTAAGCAGCAGGGCAGCGCCCATTTACGTACCTTCACCAATGAAGGGATACTCCATACCATCCCTCACGCCTGGCTCTATTTCCACTTCTAGTGTTCGCTCCTCGTTCACAAGCCTGCAAAGGGAAAGAGCAAGCAAGCGCTAGGTTTTCAACAGTAGGTGGTAGCACCTATTTATGTTACTGGGGTAATGAGAAGACCCCCACAAGTTAACACATACTCTCTCCTTGCTCACATCTAAAACTGGAGGGCAAGTGCTGCCTTTGTTGTGTGCTGATACTCATCTAGAAAAGAAGGCAAAGTTAAGCTCCTAAATGCACAGTCAGCATCTGGATGCGTGACTGCAACACAGTATTCCACGTCCAGCTGTTCCCAGCTGGAAACCGTGGCCCTCCCTGACTTTGTTTATTCAGATTTAGTTGTGGAACTTCCACTGTAGTAGGACCGATTGTTCAAGGAATAAGAGGCTGAAAGAGCAAATTGGGGAGCTCTACATCTAATAGAGCCGGCCATCTCTACTGTAAGAATAAAGACTGGCTCCTTGGAAATGAGAAACCTGCACTAAGTTTTTCCAAATTCCCCAGGTCTTAGTGGTAGTACAGGCACTTTCCTCCATCTAGTGGTAGGTTTTTGAATAAACATCCACACAGCAGTAAAGAGCGTAAAACTCACTTGACATTTGGACATTCATCACAAACAACTTCTTGAGTCATCTGGAAACGTCCAGGACCCAACTGGGTGGTCCTCATCTCCTGCCGGCAATTGCATTTCCGTTTGCCAGGCGCCTGTCTTGCCACTGGCTTGTTCCTGACAACCTGCATGGAAGATGAAGAGGTTGATACCAGCACACAGGCCAGCACTCTTGCGTCTCCACAAGGGTCTGGATTTCTCAAACAGCCTGAACACAAGTTGGTTTTGTGTGCTGCCTCCACAGTAGCTCCAAATGTCCTCAGCAAAACATTCTGACAACAGTTTTCACCTTGTATCCCTTGCTAATCACACATTAAATACCAGAAAAACCTGCTCTGACACCATTACCATCTCCTTTTTTTTCCTGCGCACCTTTCTAAATAAGAAAGGCAAGACTATGATGAAACACCTGACACTGTGGTTACGACAGCTTCCTTGTCCCACACAACTGGCAAAATTGTCTGGAGTTCCCTATTTACCCAGGCACTCGCAGCACAAATACAATCAATACAATTTCTAATACACAGAATAGCAGGGATTGTCAGCACCACAAATGTAGTTTGCTTACAAAAATAAAAAAATAATTAAAAGGCCACCATACATTTGCCAAGTATGCAGTCCAGAAATTTGCAGTGACATGTTTGGCCATTTAAAGAGGCTATGAAAAATCCTGAAAATAGTTTTGCAAGAACTGCAAAATGAATTTGAGGCTTATGAATGGGCCCTCAAACATCACTAAATTCTACAGAGAGACCACTTACACCTTTTCCAAGCTAGCTACTGCAATAAAAAAGCTATAGCTAGTCACTGACAGCCAAGAAATAAGCTATTATCACAGAAGCATCCCTTTATCAAGAAATTGCAAGACAGCAAAGATGAATAAATGTATTGTTAACTACTAGCAAATAGCATCACAACATCCTCTACTGTCACTGCCAGATACTAAGAAAATGAGCATCTATTTTAGTTCTATTCTTTGGGAGTAGATATCATTCTAAGCAGTGGCCAGGCCAGGCATCTCAAACCTGATAACACACTGGAGAGACTGACAGGCAAGCAGTCAAACTTACTTCTACGAAGTTTCCTGAATACACCTCCTCCAGTGTAACCTCCAGGTCCACAATGATGTCACTTCCTCGGGGAATGTTCCTGTCTTGTTGGCGAGGGTTACCTCCAAACATGAATCCAAAGTCCCCAAAGAAGCTGGAGTAAAGCACATCAATTAGTTTAGGAAGGAATTCTGATCAAACGAAGCTTTGACAAAGACAGCCATCCAAGGCAGCAGCAAGGTGCTGCTTGGCAAATGCTTCTAGTCCCCTAGAGAACAGCCTCCTCACAGTACAAAAGCACCATAGTAAATCCAGATACCTCTTTCTGCTCTTCCAGGACACAAGCTAATGCCTTCGAACAAAGCATTCTGTACTAAAGAAAAGCTTTGGAGCAGGAGTTGAATGCCAACACCTCGAAATCTGACCACTGCCTAAAGGAAGTCCTCTCTGTGCTGCACTGCTGCTCAGGTACCATCACCACAATGTGCAAACTCTGAGTAGCACTCCATCTCTGGCACTGCAAGTCAGTACTAACAGGGCAGTTTTCAGTAGTCTGAGGACAAGGGGGATGAGAAAAAATTTCCTAGCAAGTCTACATATTTTTCCTCAAAATAGACCAGCAGACAGTGTGAGTTCTCACCCAGAAGGGATTACATGAGGTGAGCAACTTCAGGAACTGTTTTAGTAAATTTGTGCCTAGCAGAACCAAAGGGGCCTTAAACATAAAATCAGCTTCTGCCTCAGCAACATGCAAGTGCCTTCAGATTTTAATGATCCAAATTCTACAGTTGCTCTGAAATGTACTGTAAGTCACAACAGCATTACTTTGCAAAAGAAAGAGTGACCCCCAAAGGGCATGCATGATCTGTGACAACAGGTTAAACATCAATCACATACCAGATAACACAAGAAAGTTCCTACATGTTTAATGCAACTGCAGCACCTTACAAATCACCCATACTGGTGACACAGCTCACCAAGTGAGCAAGAGCTGCCCATGTGGGAAGACAGCACTGGTTCCTACTCGCTGCTCTTGAAGCAAGGACTGATGCAAGACAGACAACTGAAAACTGCACATGGGATACCCACTGTAAATATATTCTTCAAATTCTCAACTGTAACTTCAGATCAGTGCCTCTGTACTGGGTAACATAGAATTTGCCCACATCAAAAACGCGCACGAGCATCACAAAATTAGAGAACCAACTGTAGAATAGCCTGAAGTGGCAAAATCCCCTTACTGTGAGAATATGTCTCCATGGGAGCTCTGGTGCCCATCCTTCAATCCCTCCTCACCGTACGCATCATACTGCTTCCTCTTCTCCTCATCTGACAGCACCTGGCAAAGGGATGCAAGCAGACAAGACATTCACCCACAGCCGAGCTGAGTTATTTAAACAAGGCTCTGAGAGGAAGCTCACCAGTACTCTTCACTGAGGGACAAGCAGCAGTGCTTTACATTACAGAAGCACTGGCTAGAACTTGCTTACTGAACTAGGAAAGTTAAACATTTACCAGTTAAACCCATAAAAAGTACAGTTAGTTTATTAAAACAGCAGAAGCAAACCAGAAAATATAAACAATGCTGAGTTTACCTTAAGGATTAAAAAAGGACCAGAAGGAATAATTCAAATCAGTTTCTACAAAGCAGGACACACTAATACCACCCCTGTTTCTCAGTTTGTTCTTCAAGCACACAGAATGTGTATTTCTCCGGCTACTATTTCTTAACAATTACCAATGATGGCAAGTTTGCCTACCAAGGTGAACCTCCCAAATATGGTAACTCTGCACCAGTTTGAATGCTGGCCCTCATCCCTAAGGGCAGCAAAAGTTAGACCTAACTTCAGTACTGAGACAGAATAACACATCCCAACACACATGACTTTCAAGGCTGTAAAGCTTCAATTTTAATTCCTAAGTATTAATCTTTGCTCTTTCCTCCCCCAGAGATCCAGAAGTTTCCGGTCACATTTAATCTTCCTTCCCCTTCCTCCCCTATTGATCATGTTTGGGAAGGTTAAAATTGCCAGGTTAGCTTTCAGAAGGCTAGAGAGGAGTGGAAACAGGTGGAGAAGCTGGCTAAACGATGAAAACCAGCCTGAATTTGTAACCAATGACAAATGCTAGCAACCAGGAAAAAAACCCAACAGCGGCTTTACTAGCTTTATCTAGGGGGTAAGAGTTCAGTTCTCCCTTTGCCACTTCAGATTTTGCATTAACACACACATTTCCTAAAACCAGGATAAGCTCTCCATGTTGTGATCTGTTGGCATCAGAGCAAAATTATTCCAGTAAAGTACTGCACAGTACCAACAATACCAAAAGCAGCAAGAAAGGAATTACAAATACAAAATATTTGCCTTTCCATTCATTTTCCTTCTTTCTGCAGGCTGCTGGAGAACACATCTCAACTCCAAGAACACAATTTCAAGCACTGTGAATAGAGTTCTTGTTTGTTGTTAGGTTGCCTTGAAAGCAAAGCAACTACAGTAGATAAGTTTAGAAAAAAAAACCCCACCCATGAAAATGCCACCCCAAACCCATCCTGAGGCTAATGACTATACCTAGAGGAGCCTCAGTTCCCTCACATGGGATCAGTCTCCTTTCTAATTGAAACAGCTGTGTTCAGACCACACAGCTGCAGGGTAGAAATCACTTAGACTGTTAAAATGAAGGAGACAGAGTAGTTTAATTAACCTACTTTCCCCACAATTTTTTTTTTTAAGACTTGGCTATAGATAGTCTGCTAGCCAAACCCTGAGCAGCGGTACTACTGACAGTGGCTGTTGTTTTATGGCAAAAAGCATCCTGGTTTAGGTTATAAGGGAAACAATTCCAGCTCCCTTCTGCCCAAAACAATCAAATCAACACACTGCATCTCGTTGCTAGTTTAGCAGAAGTATTTGCAAGTTGTGCTGGCTAAACAAAGAGACAAAGACCTTGCAGGACATCAAAATCTTACTTCTTCTGAACCTATTTTAGAAACCATGCACATCAATACTGGATTTCAATGTTCTGGTGCATCTCTCTTCAGCAAGAAGCACATAAATGAAGAATTTGAAGGGAGGTTTCCTAGTTTAATCTTCACTAGCACCTGGTGAGAGCATGTTGCATTTGTACTGTCTGTGTTAGCACTAGAATGCCACACTTGATGTTGAACACAGACACTGTTGTGCTTCAATAATACCCTGGTTAGGGGGAAGCAGACTCAGTCACTGCTCATAAAAGTTAATATTCAGCTACTCCTGCCACCACATCCCCTGCTGATTTGATTTTACAACCATTTTCTCCCCAATGTTTTTAATAGAAAGAGTACTCTCAACTGTTACTATGGCAAAGACTGAAATAAACTGGGACTCAGGGAAGAGGTACAGAAATGCTTCCCATGCATAAAGTACTGTCAAATGTGACAAGATCCCAATTCACAGAAATGACACCAAGCTCACAGCTTTGAAGTAAACTGCATGCATCAATCTTCAGATGCTGCAAATCACAGGTAAAAAAATACTTTTTTCCACAAAAAAATTCTTTACACTCACTGGTTTCCCTGTGATAGTTCAACCAATTTATTACAGAATAGATAAGTCTGAGCTAAGAAGAGGTCCCAGCTCTGATAGAAAACACATTGTTTTTGTTTCTGACCAAAGAGGAGTGCATTCAAGCTGTTTCACTTCCTCAATCATTTTATATTTGCATATCTGAAAAGCAGAGAAGCATCAGGGATGGAAGCAGGAGTCACGCTACAGCTGTAGGCTGAGCGGCACTACCAGACTGCAGCTGGAATGCAATCCCTTTCCCCTCTTGAAGCGCAGCTCCTCAAAGAGGACACAAACCTCCCACCCAAACAGCCCACCAGTGCAGGCAAGCTCCCAGTGGAACTGCTGCTACAAATTCTTGCTGGTCAATGCCATCTTCCTTGGGGGCCCTCTGCTCTATGGGGGACGGCAGGAACAGATGGAAACCAACAGTGACAGAAGGGAGCTAAAAAGGACAGAGAATGTAGGAAAAACAGATCCTATCACCCTACCTAAATTGTGTTAACATTTACGTATGTGGTGGAGGAAGTAGGCTTTGACTTAATACATTTGGCTAGTAAAATAATCTATATGTGATTTATATAGTGTACTCTGCTGTTAGCATCAGGTATCATTCGTATGCTACTATATTATTACAGAAACAACAGGAATCCTTGTGCGTACGTGACCCACAATTATTTTTCCCACCTTAATGTCTTCTAAAAGGCAAGCCAACCATCTTTTATCTCCTATCAACTCGGACCTACAGCCAGGCCCTATATATACAGACACATGTTCCTGTGCTAGTAATTAGAGCTGATACAACTCTATTTCTTCCTCAATAAGCTATTAGTAAATACCAAATAACTTTAAATTACTGCCTTCACTTTCTCCTGGCTAAGGGAGCTAAGATCTTTTATTGTCCTCTGACAGAGGGAGCCCTCTATTCAACCTGGCAGCCTCTCTACCTTTGCTTTTTATTTCTTATGAAATTCGATATTGTAACAGGGGGAGGACAGATTGCACTTGTGCCTTATAGAAGGACTTTACATTTCCTAGAAGCCCTCCTTTCTCCTTCCCCTGAATGTTACAGGATGAAGCCTCATCAGACTACTCATTGACCAAGCTCAGCTTCATGCTCCCTGCATGTTTTACCACAAAACCCGTCCACCCTGGCAAGGCCTGGGAGGACTCAAAGTTCTCCAAATTCTTCACAACAGGGTGCACAACTTCACCCCTCTCCTTCCCCAGCAGCTACACCGGGCCTCCTTACACCGCAGGTAGTGGTGCGGCGAACGAGCACGGGGTGGGGGGGTAAACCGCAGCCCCCGGCCTCACCTCGTAAGCAGCCCCCAGGTCCTGGAACTTCTCCTGCGCCCGGGGGTCGTCGGGGTTCCTGTCGGGATGGAGCTGCAGCGCCAGTTTCCGATAAGCCTTCTTGATGTCCTTGATGGAGGCGCCGCGGGACACCCCCAGAATCTTGTAGAAGTCCCTCCTGCCGGGGAGAGGGGGGGGGGGGAAGGGAAGCAAGGCCCCGTCAGCACTGCGGCCGAGGAGACAGGCCCGGCGCTGAGGGAACACCACACACACAGGCCCGGCGCACTCACCCAGCGGCGGCCTCCCCGCAGAGGCAGAGCAGCAGGAGGCAGAGGCGGCCGAGCCAGCCGGGAGCCATGGCGAGGCGGCCGGGCCTGCCTGGGGGGCGGCGGAGAGGGGGGGCGACGCTCTCCGGACGGGTCCGCAGCGCCGCAGCCGCCCGACCCGGCCCGGCCACCATTAGACGTGAAGCGGGACCCGGTGACGGCCGCCAGCCAATAGGAGCGCGGCGCAGCCCCGCACGCTGCGTGCCGCCGGCCTATCGGCTGCGAACACTTCACCGCCGGCTCGACGCCGTCGGCCAATCGCGTGCCGGGACGTCGGCTGTGAGCATGTCGGACCAATCACGACTCAGGGCGTCACGCCGCGCCCTATCCTATGGGCGCTCCGGGCCGCACAGAAGCATGAGTTCGCCCTGCGGCAGCCAGTCAGAGGGTGCGTCGTTTATTCCCGCCTCCGCGCTGGCTCGAGTAACCAATCGAAACCGGCTCCTTGGGAGGGGGCGGAACTGCCCGGCCCAGGGGAAGTCCTCCATGGTGTGAGGGAAGGGCCGTCTCGTTATTCCGCGCTGCCGCCGCTCTGCGCGGGCACCGGAAGCGGGCGGCGGCGGTCGCCATGGAGGCGGCGGCGGTAGCGGCGGTCCCGGTGCGGCTGTGGGTGAAGACGGAGCCGTTCCTGGTGGGGGTCCTGCCCGTCCCGCCGCCCGCCCGCCTCGGTCCCCACTACCTGCGGAAGATGGCGGCCTACGCCCGGGCGCGGGCGGCCGAGGGCTGCTTCCCGCGGCTGTCGTGGCCCCGCTGGCGGCACATCGCCTGCGGGAAGCTGCAGCTGGGCCGCGGTCTGGCCTGGCTCTACTTCGAGCTCTTCCACAGCCTCCTCCGGCGGGACCCGCCGCGCCGTCTCGAGTGGGCCGAGGCCGAGGCAGCCTGCGCCAACGCCGACGAGCTGGAGCGGGAGCGGAGCAAGGCAGGAGCCCCATCCCGAGCCGAGCGGGCGTGAGGAGAGCCCAGCCCATCCTAACGGCTCTTTTTTTTTTTTCTCCCGTCTTGGCTAGCTGTCGGTAGACACTCTGCAGTTCCTGCTGTTCCTGTACGTCCAGCAGGTGAACAAGGTTTCTCTGCGAAGGTCTCTGATTGGGGAGGAGTGGCCCAGCCCCAGGACCAAGTCTCCTAGCCTGACTGGAAAATCTGCCAGCGAGAATAAGGTATTTGTGCCTGTAGGAGTCTCCTTGCGCGGTCGTGTGGGGAAACTGCAAAGGCCTGCCTTGAGGTGGGTTGAAAGGTGGCTGGTTTGTTCCTCGGAGGCTGTAACCCTGCCTGTGGTAAAGTCTACGCTACAGTCAAATCGGAGATGTGTCGCTCAGTAGTAAAGGAAATGAAGTTGGTGTATTCTCTGCAGCTTTACCAGCAAAAATTGTTCACGGGAATTTCCTGCAGTCTGAGACCAACTGTGAGAGTTCTCTCAGAGACTTGGCCATTCTTCTTTTGAGAAGCAACTGCCTCTCTGCGTTTTCTGTTAGTCAAATGGGAAACTTTTCTTATGTTGGAGGCTGCTTCCCTGTGATCCACTGTGGAGTATTAGGATCCCAGGATGATCCCTAGCATTAGGTTATATTTCAGAGACGGGAGTTGGTTGCTCAGCTGTAGATCAACCATGTGGAAATGCTAATGTTTCCTTTTGAAGTACTGTTGAAGTATTTTGAAAGAAGAGAAGTGAGTTGAATGTATTGGGTGCAGCTTGTGGGCAGCTCTGTATTTGAGAGTGAATTACAGATTGGCAACATCATTATAAAGGCCAGCTGCAAACCTCAGTGGATTTGTGTCATGACTGTGATGCTGTGAGCTGTATGAGCTAGTGAAATGTAGCTTGGGACAAGCTGAAATAATTAGAAATAGGAACTGAGTGACTTTATACTAAAAGACTGAACAAATGAAAAAAGAAATGAGAGGAACTGACACAGGGCTGTGAGTTGGGTGGCCATGGAGCATCCACTGTTATTTAAAAGCTGATGTTTTCTTTTAGCTGTAGCCATTACATAAAACGCTGGACAGGACGGAGATGCATCTTGGCTGCCATGGTATCCCTCCCAGAGGTTTTGGTCCTGATGGGACTGGGGCTGTCTCCACTGCTGTTAGTTTTTTCTGTGTGATCGGGTGAGATTTCCCCAGCTTCAGCGATGCCTGATGTGAACCATGCCCCCTTTTGAAATGGTGCAGCAAGGCTTGTCTGGTGTGACATGGTCCCTGTCCCAGTGCAGGGATCTCCAGCTGCTGGACAAGACACTCGCAGCTGCTTGTTAAGCCCTTTTGGCTACAGCCCTCACAGATGGTGAGGGCAATGTGTAATCACAGCTGTGTGTTGCTTGTTCTGCAGTTCGCAGACCAGCAAAGCTTGTCTTTATTAAGGTCTGCCATAACTTGTCTTCCTCTTTTTTTTGGTCTGGAGCCCTTTAGAATTTGAGCTAATGATTCTTTTAGAGGTCATTTGGTTTATTGGTCCGCTGGCTGTGAAGAAATGACCCTCTGCTTTTTTCCCTGCAGCGCCTTGGAAGGCGGCACTGAATCATATTTGAAGGTCTGGAACAGATGCAGCTATTTTCCAGTAGACCAGTTGCAAGACCTTGACTGTCAGTTATTGATTTGTTTCCTACCTTCAATTGCCAGCAGCAGCTGGCTGAATTTGTGTGGGAAGGATTGTAGGAGAGTCTGTTTCTGCTTTCTAGAATGAAATATTTGGTACTTGGAGTTAGAATAAAATGTTTTTTTTTCTTTTTGGGGGGAGGTTGCTTTCTGTGTTTTGGAAGAGCAGAGCAGCAGAAGCAGTGAACAGGACAGAGCACCAAGTTTGACTTGCTTTCCCTCTTTTAGAATGAGTGTAAGCAAGGATGTATTGTATAGTGTCAGTGGAGCTTGTCAGCTCTGTGAGAACTCACCACCTTCTTGTGTGTTTTTCTGCCTGCCAAGAACTGGAACGATCAGGACCACTGTGCCTTTGTGCAGAGCCACCTCTCGGATATGCTGGAACTGCTGCTGGAGCCAGAGCAGCTCACTGCCTCCTCCCATTCTACCCACAGTAGCTTGGTGTCCTACGAAGCTGTCTGTGCCCTCAGCTTTCTTATTGAAGGGACCGTGAAAAAATCCAGGACAGTCCGTCCTCTGCATGAGCTTGCCCTCTGGCAGCCCTGTCATGGGCAGAACGGCTACTCAAAGGTCTCCAGAGCCTTCTCTTTCCCCAAGCTAGAGAGCTGGCTGCGGTTTTGCCTGACGACAAACCCTTTTGGAATGACTGCCTGCCTCAAGTCTGGGAAGAAACTCGCATGGGCACAGCAAGGTAGCTACAGGCCTTGGCTTTTATTTTTAGAAAGAACTTTCCAGTCTCAGCACCTCTTGCTGACCAGGGACCTGGCAGTGGCATGGGGGTTTGCCTCCTTTTCCTCCTGTTCTCAGTGGAGATGGGGAAAGTGACAGCTTAGAGGCGAGTCTGGGGGACTAGAGGGTGCTGTGTGACATCTGTGTGTATTTTTCCAGTCCTTGGATCACTTTTGTGAGCAAACATTAATGACTTTATTGTCAAAGGCCCCTCTGAATGAGATCAGTATTACTACCCTCATTATTCAAGTACAGCTGGACACAGAGAACAGATAATGTGATGTGTTTGTGGCAAAGCTGAGAACTGGTCTAGGTTTCCTTGTCTTAAATTGCAGCCCCTCACCTGCAGGGACATAGCAGTGGAGCCAAGGCATCTTCCACCTTAGGAGAAAAAAATTCAGATTAGTGTTTTGTTTCTCTGACTGCACAATCCTAACAGTGGCAGCACGATAGCTAGGACAGTGAGGTTGCTCAAGGATTGTACTGTAGAGGGAGCATTTCACTGTCTTAAAATGTACAGTTCCTGCTTTTAACATAAAACTTGGCCTAGGGATCTTCCTGCCAAGCTAAGTCTTGTGTTCAGGAACAGACTTCTGGAAATGGAGATGCCTAGGTCAGGGCTGTCTGTAGCTTGTGGGAGCCTTTGGCTGCCCCTTGAATAATTTTGAAGTGTTTTTGATCTTTCAATGTGCCCTGACTTCTGGAGCTTCTGACTGCTAGGTACTGCTGACCTGCCTAGTAGGCATCAGTGGATGGTATGGCTGGTGTGTGAAGTGATGCAGTTTGATGGTACCGTCCTTGAAGTTTTGGGCTGATTATTTTCTTGAGGGATTGCTGAGTGATGTGGACAGTGAACCATCATATCTGTGTCTCTGTAGGAATCATGTGTAGACTTCTTTGTGCCCTTTTTTTTTTTAAATTTTAAATGCATTGGTGAACTTTATTTTGCAGTTGAAGGAACAACCAGGAGAGCAAAGATTGCCTGCAATACTCATGTGGTGCCTGAGGTGTTCCCCATGGTGATAATGAGCCAGGTGTACAAGCAGACGCTGGCTAAGAGCTCGGACACCTTGGTGGGGGCTCATGTAAGAATTCATCGCTGCAACGAGTCCTTCATTTATCTTCTCTCTCCTCTCCGGTGAGTTTTTGTTCTCCTGGGACACAGCTAGATGCCTTTTCAGCAAGTTTGTTCAAGCGCTGAGTGCTTGTTAGATGGACTAAGCAGTGAAAAAGTTCTGGTTTTGCTCTTTCCTGCTCACTGTGTCCTTGCTCTCTTGTTCTTTTGCAGATCTGTGACCATTGAGAAGTGCCAGAATAGCACTTTTGTCCTTGGCCCTGTGCAGGCGTCTGTTCACATCCACAGCTGTGACAATGTCAAGGTCATTGTGGTTTGCCATCGTTTGTCCCTTTCTTCCACTGCTGGCTGTACTTTTTACATTCTCACGCCTACCCAGCCTCTCATCCTCTCGGGGAACCAAGCAGTCAGCTTTGCCCCTTTCCACACCCATTATCCAATGCTTGAAGACCACATGGCTCAGGTGGGCTTGGCTACTCTGCCAAACTACTGGGACAGCCCTATGCTGGTGTGCAAGGAGAGTGGTGACACAAGTGTCTTCCACCTCCTGCCGCCCTCGGACTTCTACACCTTCGTGATTCCTTTTGAGATGGAAGGAGACACCACAGAGACGCCAGGTGGGCTTCCCCATGCGTACCAGAAGGCGCTGAGTCAGCGAGAGCAGAAGGTACAGATCTGGCAGAAAACTGTGAAGGAAGCAGGTCTGACCAAGTGAGTGCTACATCCGAACAGGAATGTGTGAGTTGTGTTGCAGCTCAGCTCAGGCATACAAACAGAAGATTCATTTGATGTGGTTCAACAAAAATAATGCTTTAATAATGGGTTGATTTGCATGAGCCATGTCTTGCATGCCATTTCTAGAGCATTAGTAATTAGCAGTCTTGGGTTCCTGGTCTTTGGTATTATTATAGTGAGAAGAATAATGCTCACAATTGTAACTCTGAAGGAGGTGCTTTGTCACGATTGCATTTTGCTAGCTTGTGAGACTCAAGGAAAAGCATGCCTAGATGCTATTGAGGGCTGAGGTGAGTGATCCACCCTAGCAGTAAGGGTTTACAACTTATCTCATGCTGGGTACTGTCTCTCTGCTGTCTCTGTTCTGCTTGCAGTGTCGCATGCTGCCGTGGGTGAGATCTGGGTGCATGCCCTGAACAACAGCTCGACTAATTATTGGCCTGCAACTGATTGGTGGTCATTCTTAGCCCAACCTTTACATTGAGATTGAAGCTTTAAATTACTGTCCCATCTGTTATTGAGGTGAGCTTAGAATGTGCATGTGAACCTTTACAGTAGATCACCTCGTGGACAGTAGCTTTTAAAGTCCTCTTTATCAGATCGCATTGAATCCTCTGCCCAGCTTTTACTGTGCTAGCTAGGCCTGTCCTAGCCCATCTCATGTACTGAGGTGCTTCTGTTTGCTTTCTCAGCACCTGTTGTGGAGTTCTGAAAAAGTTCAGCTTGCTTCCTTTGTCAGCGTGCTTTCTTCTGCAGCCAGCGAGACAGGGCAAGGGTACAAATCTCTGCTGGCTTCAGTTTAGCTGCTTTTATCTTTTTGTGAACCATTTTGATGCAGCAGCCTGAAGGACCTGGCTTCTGTTGCAAATACAGAATGGGGATAGAAACCCAGATAGTCAATCGTAAAGACTTGAAGAGATGAGGACAAGTTTTGTTCCCTAAGCTGTACTTAAGCTGTATAGATTTTCTTTCTGTTCTGTACTCAGTCAGAACTTGTAACAGGTGTGTAACTGGGTGCTGATAAGCAGTGATCCTGGAGGGGTTTATCCTGTGGGGAGCACAGAATATGAAAACCTCCTCTTGGGTCAAACTATCAACAATTCCCATCATACCAGGCTGAGGAGTTTTAGTCCATTTGATCGTTCATTGTTTTGAAGGAGCTCCCTCTGCTTCCCTTGTTCCTTTCTGAAATGCAGGTGCCTCTGTACTGAGCATGGAGGAGCCTGCAGTTTGAAAGAACTCTAGACTAGGAGAGAAAAAAGATTCTGGGGCAGCATTTTGCTACAGGTGGAGGGTGGCTGAGCAGTAGTGACCCAGTAATGGTGACAGAGGTGTAAAAACCTTCAAAACTCTCAGCCCTGAGTCTTCAAGGGAAGCAGAGAGGAAAGTTACAACTTCGGCCCTTGTGCTAGGGTCATCCATTCTGTCTATCAGCCTCATCTAAGGTGCTTCCCCCTCCAGCCATTGTCCTCCCAGGGCTGCTGCTTCTCATCCCTGGGTTTTGTGAAGGTGTTTGGCCTGTCAAATCTTACTGTTAAAGAAATGTGAGGTAATACGGATGATGTGCTTAGATTTAACATCCTCTACCGCAGTCACAGGAGGCCAGAGCTCACTACTGCGGTGGCTTATTTCATAATAGGGGAAAAACTGTGCCAAATTTAGAAGCTTGCTGAAAAGAAACTGGGCAGCTGACAGTGTAAAATGTTTCGGTCTTCTGCAGGCAGGGAAACAACTAGGAAGCTTAGAGCAAACAGGATATCAGACTTGTAGAAAGAAAAAAGCTGCCATGCTTGAATGGGGAGGTGAAAGAGAATGTTAGAAATAAGAAGACATCTTTCAAGAAGTTGAAGTTGTCTGAATGAGGAAAGTGGGGCAAAAAAAGAATGTAAATCCTGCCAGGCTGAAAGTAAAACCCCCGTAAGACAGGACCAGTAAGACAGCTTGAGGAACAACTTGCAAAAGCATAAAATCCTGTTTATTCATTTTCTGAGCATATCAGACAGAAAGTCTTTCAGGGTCAGTAGCAGATCAAGGTATATAAAAAGCACTTGGAGAAGATAAAACCATAAGGGAAGAAAGAAGTGACTGCCTTTGTGTTCACGTTCACTAGGGAGGAATTTAGGTTAGCTTCTGTCCTAGAACCCTGCTTTCTGGGGAATGTCTCAAATGAAAGCAATAGTACAAAGAAGAGCCTTTAACTTGAAAAAAGGGTCTGGGTACACCGAGCCTCTCTGAAGCTGAGTGGCACAAAAATTAATAGGGTCAGTTTGCTGCTTTTCCCAGTACAGGATGGGATCAGCACATCAAATTAGGAATGGGTTCAAAGCAAAACCACATAAAATCTCCACAGGATATTGAAAGTGTTCATGTTTTATGTGGGTTCAGAAAGGAATTGTGTAAGCTCACAGAAAAAAGGTCCATCAGGAGCTACTCAACACCCATGCCACCTTTGGCTTAAGAAATTCTGGAGCTGAACTCATCACAGATGGCTGGGATGCTATTCCGGAGAAATACTGCCGTGAGCCTGTGCTGCTCTTGGGCATCTGATCGGTGCCAGAGACAGAGAGCCTGAGCTAAGTGGTATACCCTGTTATTGCTGGTCTTACCAAAACCACCCCCCCAGTTATTTAGCAGTAATGGGAATTATTTGAGTAGTGTTGTTTATAGATGCATTTTTTTTCCTGATCTCCATCCTCTCTCTTTCAGATGCTGTCAGAACAGAATTTTGTGTCTCTAGTGCTTGAGCGCTGGTTACTAATCTTCTTTTCTCCCTATTCAGACGGTTTTTAATCTGTGCTCTAAGAGTAAAGCGGAGGCAGCATTGTAGAGCAGGGTTGCTGTGCTAGTGGGATGGGGAGGTTTGCATGACTTCTCTAGCTCCACCAAGTTCTGTCTTTGGGGTTCATTATAGTCATATTCACTTGGTAAAAACATTTTCTTCCTGGTACAGACAATTCAGGAACCAAGCCCAGCCCTTAGCTGATATATATGGAGGCTCATTTTGGTAGTGAAGGTGAGGTTAGAAGTATAATACTATAAATAAGTGTGACCTTTACATACTTCCCTGCTGATCTTCTTTTCATTTCAGGGATCAGAGGAAACAGTTCCAGATACTGGTAGAAAACAAATTCTATGAATGGCTGGTTCAGACAGGGAACCGTCAGCAGCTGGATAGCCTTGTTCCTCCTGCAGTAGGTTCCAAGCAGGCAGCAGGATAGCATCATGTTCTTGTGCAGCAAAAGGAAAAGAAGGGTGAGTAGAGGGCCTGTTTCTCTTGGTTGTTCTCTGTCTAAAAGAATTGTCCCATGTTTGTGTGCACAGCCTAGGCAGAGGTAGGAGAAGTAGGAGGCTGTTCAGTGGACATTCTCCCAAGAGCCGTGCATTTGGTTTTAGTTCTTATTTTGCAGTCAAAACCTCTTTTCAGTTTGAATCTCTTCCCTGTGTACTCAGCACCTCCCTTGTTCTCTGCAGGTGTTCTGTTTGATTTGTCGGGGACATCTGTGTGTGTCTGTAAAGGCAGATATGCATATTGTGCATAATCTGATGTAAAAACTTATTTGAGTAGCTGCTCTTTCAAAGAGGCTGTGTGCATTAATATCTGTACTTACCTGTCTCACTTTTTGCTTAAGAGAGTCAAGTGAGACTTACTCAAAAGTAAATAATTCTTACTCTGTAGTGTCTTTCTCTTCCCAAGCTGAAGTGATTTAGGAGCCGGAGGCAAGCGCTTATCGTGCTTTTCTGCCATTGCGTGTTTCAAACCATTAGAAAGTTGTGGGGAGTTTTTTTCCTTTTCTTTAGTCTTTGAGTTGCTTTTTTTTTTGCTAGTGTTGGGAGTAAAATTTGCTCCTCTTATTTTGTTACAGAGTTCTGGGAACAGGCAGCAATACACTGAAAACAGTTCTCATTAAGAGTTTGCGGCCATCCTGCCTGAACACACTTGATGTGGATCTGACACCCAGCCTCAGTGTGGATTGGACTGTCTGTCTGCTTTAGGATTTCTAATCACTGCCATTTTTCCAGGAATGTGCTTTAACTATTCCATTAGTAACTGAGAAAATGCATGTTGCTAGAGGATGATGAAGTATGCCTTGTTGCAGATCCTTTAGTGGGGAAGCTGTCATCGTGGTTAGTGTCCATGGTGTGCAATTATCCAGCAAAAGAGCCCTTCCTGGTGCAGAGCTGGATGCAGGGCCCTGGACATCGTGTGCATCTTTACGGTACGAGCCAGCTGCACTGTTTTTATAAATGTGAAAAAGAAGTGTTTGATTTTTTTAATGAATTAAATTCAAGGGATTTTTTATATGAAGAAGGCACTTAAGCAATGTGATTTTTATGGAATTAACTTTTTTACTCGTTTGCATTGTTTTGACAAATGTCAATAAAACAGAGTTCTCAAATAAGCCTGGCACGTGTCCTAGGGAAAGTGTTTTACCTGTACAGTGGGTGTTAGAGGGTCACAGCATCTTTGCTGCTTAATGAAACGTGAACCAGTCAGCTGAGAGAAAAGTGCTAATTTGTTAGTAGCCATGGAGTTGAAGGTTTTGAAGGCTGCCCTAGCACAATATTTTGATACAAACACTGTTTCCTACCTTTAATATTTCTTGTAAAGAGTATCAGCTTGAATGAGTACCATTTTCACGTGCTAGTGGAACCTGTACTGGGGAGATGTGCTCGTAGCTGAGCACCTAAATAAGCTAGGCAAAATAGGCAAAGGCATTGCATGGATGACCAACGCAGCAGCCTTGTGAAGAGCTATCCAACCTAAGAGTGAGAGGAAGGCAGGGGCATTTAGTGCTCTGGTGTACACAGCTGTTGTGACACTAGGATTTTTCTGAAGGTCCCTCTTGCCTCCTGGGGAGGCAGGTGATGCAATGCATGGTGAGTTTATTATATTTAACTGACTTTTAAAGGAGGGATGTGCAAAGTGACTGCAGTGGAGCTTTGAGGTGTCCTAGTGAACCTACTGGGTTGCCTTTCAATAGGACCTGGATTGTGGTTGAACTCTGATCTTCATAAGACAGCATTTGAATAAAAAAGGAAGTAAAATCTAAGTGGCCTCACAGCTTTCTAGCAGTAAGAGCTGTAAGCAACAGCACTAGGCAATTCAAGACACCTAAAATGGGAGGAGGACGAGATGTTGCTGAGCATGTCTATCTCAGGGTGTCATACCTGACTGCATTTAGCAGAGCTGTGGCAGTGTACATGGGGTGGCACGCAGAGCTGCTGTTGCGAGACTGCTTGTCCTGACAGATTTGAAATAGGGTCTGTGTGTTTCAGGCGCTCCTGTGCCAAATTTGTTTCCCTTTGTTTTGCTAAGCCTTTGGGCTGGTGCAGTGAATAGCTGCAGAGGTGTTTTTTCATAATGCACTGGCGGGGGGGTGTGGGTGTACATAAGCCAGCAATCCTCACCCTCCCTGCTCAGTGGGCCAGAGTGTGGCTAAAAGAAAAACTCTTTTGCTCAAACCTCAGACAGTGGTGTAAGAGTTTTGAGTTGAATTTGTGATGCTAGCAGATATGGTCAGAAATTTGGGCATTGTTCTTTCCTATTTGATGTGTGAAATTACTCACTTTGGGGGTGTGTGGCCAGACATACTTCTTTTCCTCTATGTCAGGCACCATATGGAGCAATATAGCTCAAGCTGAGGGTGTGGTATAAAAATACACAGTCCCTTTGCTGCACAGATATTTCCATTGTGAGCTTCTGAAGCAGAGCCTCTACACAGAGGCTGGTCTTTGCAAGCGTGTGGTGTCTGCCCTGAACACGTGTTGACCGTTTCCTAGCTGCATCCTTTGCTGCATGGGAATGTTCTCTGATAAATATTGGGTCTCTTCCTTACAAATGGGGATGGGCCTTTTAGAGCTGATGAGGATGCCTTCTCATTTAACATGCTTGAAAGGGAGAGAGCAGCCAAATTGTCCCCCGTCCTCCAGGACTTGGCAGGGGGCTGCGTGTTTTGAGTGCGTTTGGCAGAGTTTTGGTGTTCTGACTCAGCAAATGGTAACAAAGGGAGGATGGCGAAGCCTTCCTTTATTCCATAATCCTGTTTGCTTTTCTGGAAATCGGCTATAGCCTCAGAATCACTGACTCAATTTTTGGATCCTATTCTCATGACAAAGCGGCTGTCTGGTTTAAAACAAGCCCATTATAAAAAGGGTGCCTCAGATCCAGGCTGTTTGTAACAGCTTCTGACGTTCCTCCAGCACTGGGGAGCTTGGCTGGAACGGAAAATGTCCAGAGCTGGAACCAAGGTAAGTTTATTTGCAGCCTATACATGATTGTGGCTAGGAGTACAGAATTTATCAGGGGTAAGTTGTGGAGAAACCTGGGTTTCTTTGTTCTGCTGACAGCCTCCCCCTCTGTCAGTCTGTTGGCAAGAGGAGATGCTTGAAATCCCTCCTCACATGGAGGGAAGCTGAAGCTGAGCCCTCCCTAGTCTTTTCCCAGATCTAGATGTGGCTCTGCGAGAGGATGGAGTGGAACACAGTGACTGGCGAGGGGATATTTTAAAATGCACCAGGACCTGATGCCTTGTAAATTGACGGCAGAGGCTGCTGTGCCAGCAGTGAATGTGACGAGCTGCATTTGCAGAACAGAGCCTCGTGGAAGGCTTCCTTGGGAGGACCTGAGTCCCAACACCAGCGGCAGCCGCCACATCCCCTTTCCATGGTGGAACAAAGGATGTGCTGCTGGGACAGAAAGATGCCTGAATGGTGATCATAGCACCAAAGGCAATAGCATTCGGTGAGGGATGCGAACCGGCCTTGTGATTTGGTGGAATCGGCAGAGATTAATTTAAACTGGAGAAGGAGATAGATCAGAAAGCTCAACTTCAGCTAGAGTGGTGTGCATCAGGTGGCTATCCAGCTCTAATGCTGTGTTCTTCAGTCTTGAAGTTAGCAGAGCTGAGCTGGTCATGCAGACCTTGTTGCAGGGTTGGGACTGGGCAGGGGTAAACAGCTGGGAAAGGAGGGTGACAACTTTGGGCTACTGGCCATTTTCTCCTGTGAAATGTTAAACAACTGTTAAGAGGCTGTGGACAGACGTATATCTTTCCATTGTGTGAGTTTTGCTTTTGGGTTACATTCCTTTTAATTGTGGAGACTGTAAGACCTAAGGGGGCAGAGGGCTCAGAAGCAGAGTGACTTTGTAGTCACTGGCCGATGCTATGGAAGATGTGGATTCAGTCTCTGCTTCCTCGCTCCTTTTGACTGTCATCTTAGCTCGAAGTGGTTTGACTATTTATGAACAGTCTTTAGAAACCGAGGATGGTGTGCTGCTTGCTTCTAACATGGTGGCTCTCAGATTGCAGTGGTACAGTCTTTATGTACCCGTGCATAAAGAAGGTGCTGGGGAAATGTAACTGATTCATGCTTGAGTCTCCTGTCTGCTTGAAGACTTAAACATATACTGCCTTTACCCCTGCTGAAAGCCGTGTCCACTGTGAGTGTGCTACAGGGAATTCGTTGGTTATGGGCCGCTGTGGTGCGGCAAAATGTCCAAGAGGAGTTAAGTAAGTGAAAGACTGTGAATCTCATCTTTTTTGTATGTCATGCTCTTGTCTAGCACATTCCAGGGAGAAGAAGAGGGCAAAGGAGAGAATTAAACACTGTTTCTCACAACCTAAGCAAGCGGTCTGCCCTAGAAGGGGATCACTGCCCCCATGCTGCTTACTTAGAAGGCAGTGGGCACTACTAGTTATTGTTTACAGTTATTGTTTACAAGCTTCCTTCTAACAGAGCTACTGTTGGGAAGAAATAGAATAACTGCTATGAGGTGGCCAAGGGAGTAAGAGTTCTACAGTCCTGTAAGGAAGATCTGCTATGGCAAATCTATTATCTGCCAGGTAAGCCCCAAAAAAGCAAAGTGTGGGCGGTGAGCAGTTAACAGGTTAGTGGTATAAGCAGAGCAACTTGATGGCTTTACTGAAGGAAGGTGATTTGCATTAGAGTAAGATGCGACGAATCTGGAATTGAAATCTGTAATTCACCTGTCATTATCCTGCAGGTGAAAAACGTCAGTCTGGTCTGTTTGTGCCTGAATCATTGGAGGAAAGCTGAGAAGCACTGAGTGTGAAGGTCTGAAATGAATTGAGGGTGTGTGCAAAGAGCTGTGATGGAGAAATGAGTGGGCAGGAGCCCTCTCCTTAAGTCTTCCTATAAATGGTCTAAGAGTAAAACAATGAACACCACTTCTGGTTGGTCACTGTTCTGTGGGAATGGCCATACCCTTAACGTGCTCTTGGATTTCTTTGGCTTTGTGGCTTTATAAGTACAGGGAAAATACCCTCCTAGGAACACCAGGTAGCTTTGCCAAATTGGAGTTCATTTGTGTTAGGCTGGGTGGGGAAGGAACATCAAATGAGCTTTTCTTTTCTGTTACAAAATTAAAGGCCAACTTAACCAACTTCATGCACAATTGCTGTGGTAGGGCATTGCAAGAGGAGCTGGTGCTGCTGGATGCCAGCCACAAAATCAAGGCAGCTCATGAGGAACCAGGACCAGAGGTGATGGACACCCGTTCTTTTCCTACTGCCAGTCACCCTGCTGTGAAGCAGAAGGCATACCTCTGCCTGGGCAGGCCACTGCCTGCATGGAGACCAGACCTGTGGTCTTACAGACGTTGGGCAGGGTTCATCATCGACCGTGCTGGATGCTTGCTGCGTGGACAGGAGTGGGACTGCAGATCAGAAGGCGCTGTAGAGCTTGGGGAGAGAGGTTGAAGAGGGTGAGAGCTCATCAGCTCTCCCAGTGGGGAGGGTAATGGCTGAGCCGCGAAGAGATGCATCCCTGTGTACTGCCCTGTAGAGAGTATTACAGGGGTGCTGTGGCTTCCTTGACCACTGCCTTCAAGAAGAGGATTACTGGTGGTAAGTGACTGCCAAAACTCAGCGAGCAGGGCTTTCGGTATCGCCTCTGGGCTCATGTTGGCAGATTTTTCAGGTGATACCTCTAGGGACAAAGATCCAGAAGCAGCATCCATAAAACAACAGCAGGGTTGTGGCTGGCAAGGACTGACCAGCATGGTTAACTACCCAATAGTAGCAGTGTGGGAAAACAGGAATTGGACATTTTAGTGCACACCTTTTTACAAACTTCAGTCACTTGCTGGAAAGATGGTAGTGATCTCCCAGCTCTCCATTGCACTGAAGATGGGAGGAGCTTGCTCAGGAGGGAGAGACATGGGGACAGGTTGCTTTGTATGTGCTGGCTGCTTCGTAATGGGAGATCAGTCTCTTGAAAGTAAGAGGAAAATGTGAGGGAAATAACATTATCCTAATAAAGGTCTACTAACAGGCCACAAGACCAAGGACATAAATCCTCTGGCATGATTAGTCTGACTCCACAGGTACCTGGTCAGGCTGGTGGGACACACTGACCAACCAGCTCTAGGAAAACTGTGGCAAACTTATTTTTTAACACAAAGTGAGTGGGGAAAAAAAAAAAAAAGAGTGGGTTGTCCTAGATTTGAGTCTATCTCCTGGGTTGAAACTGTGACAATGAACAGTATTTTTAACAGCGGTGATGTTAGATGAATACCAGTAGCCAAAGCACGACAGGTGAAGTACAACCAGCTAGGAGCAAAAGGTGATCATGTATTTTAATACTCAAGCTATGGAAAAACTATGGGGAAAATGGATTATGGAGTACTGCATGTTAGATGTTTAAATCCCTGTGGCCAGAAAAACTCTCTCCAGAGCATCTGGGGGAATTGGCTGAGGCAGTCATAGGTGCTACCAAATAACCCAGCAGCATGTATGGGGCTGATGCTGTACTGGAAGGCTGGAAAAGGTGAAACGCTGTCTTGAGTATGCACTGCATTGGATCAACTAACTTGCGCATCAGTTGATTCAATGCAAGGCTCTAAAAGACATTGGAGTAAGTAATCAAACTCCTGTTAAGGTTGAAGACGGGCTGGTGGTTGGGTGCAGCTGAAAAGGATCTGCTGAGATGGATTCACGTCAGACAAATGTAATTTTTGGCATGGTCTGGCACCACATCATAAGCAAGCAAGGGATATAGTCAAAATAGACATGATGGTTTGGGAACCCTTACTGCAAAGAGCAGCTTTTGATGAATAATTGTCATCTGGAAGGATCTAAAAATGGGGCTGTACAAAAGACTGGTCTGGGTCTAGGGCTTGGCCATATTTCCATGAAGGTCTTTTTGAACAAAGCATGTGTCGCTGCTCTAGGGCTGGCTGGGTTGGTGATACCTCAGGCAAGAGGAATGGGATTTGCTCACCAGCTCTTGAGATCATTTTGAAAAAGTTTGTGATCAAGTCAGGAAAAGTGTCCCTTAGCAAAGTGCTTTGCAGTCAGCTGCCTGGCTGTAGAGCAGCTCTTGGGAAAGAAATGTGGTGGTAGATCGGAAATTTGTCAGCTGTATAGCAAACTTGCAGCAACCAAAATGGAAGAAGCCAACTGCAAATGCAGAAAACAGAAAAAGCCAACTTTGGATGTCTGAAGAACTGTGCTATCCCCCACATATGTGGAGCGGTCCTTCAGTTTTTCTTGGCACTGGTAAAGCTCGCGTGGTGTCCAGCTTTTGGTGTTGATTTTTGAGAAAGCAAGCTGTGGACTCTTAGAGTGGGAACAAGGAGAACAATCGCAGTGCTAGAAGACGTGACCCAGGAGGAAAGAGACCTCACCACCCCCTTATCAGTATAGGTCTAACTGCAAACACTAGGTAAGCCAATATAAATGAAATGCTACTTAGTACAGTCCATTGACTACTTATGGCTTCCTTGGCCATAATCTAGTAAATACTGATCTGGAGAAGGTGGGAGGGAAATGTATTAATAGTGTTTTGCTGCAAAGAGGACAGGGACTTCACCAAGGGAGCTTTGGGTTGGATTGGGACAGAACTAGGTGCTGGGAAGGGCAAGACGTTGGTGGCAGCTGGAGGCGTTGGGGCCAGACTGGTGAATCGGCTGCCAGGGTTAGTTGGGATGCAGTTGATCCTGCTCAATGGTTAGGCTTGATGACTTTTTGATATCTTGAGGACTCTGTTTTCAGGTACTTCACACCATGATGCAGCTAGAATATGGATGCAGGCATGTGCTGGGGGATGGGGAACTTCCTTGCTTTCCTTCCTCTGCTTGTGTTTCAGGTCACCTTCTATGAAGACAAGAATTTCCTAGGCCGTTGCTATGAGTGCGACAGCGACTGCCCCGATTTTCACACCTACCTGAGCCGCTGCAACTCCATTCGGGTGGATGGAGGCACCTGGGTGGCCTATGAGAGGCCCAACTTTTCCGGGAACATGTATGTTCTGACGCGTGGGGAGTATCCTGACTACCACCACTGGATGGGCCTCAACGACCGCCTCGGCTCCTGCAAAGCCGTCCAGATAGTAAGTGTGACCTCTTCCCAAGGGATGTTTTAATTTACACACCTATCATTAAAGGGTTTCAGTATGCTTGTGGGTGGCCCCCATCTTCCTGGGGACCCATGGCAGCTCCCTTGGAGAGGATGGCTATAGGCGGTTTGCTCCCACAGTCCTGCTTCAGGAATGGCAAGGTGTTTGGTGAGTGGAGAAGATAAATCTCTTCCACTCGACTGCAACTGGAAAAAGCAAATCCCTTTTGAGTGCTTTGTAGGTGAGTTCCATAGGAACAACAGTGGAGTTTTATCTGCATGTTCATCTAGAGACTTCAGTGTCCAGGCAGGTCGCTCTGAGGCTTGCCTCTTGTCTTCTCCCCTGGTGTGCTGCCAGCTGATCCAAATCTGATGGCAGGCCCAAGGCTTGTAACAGTGGGATGTAGATTTTGCAGGAGCACTCAGAATGAGGGGCAGTTTGCCTGTCTAGCAAGCCAGGGCTCCCTTCTGATACCGGGAACTGAATCTCAAGCCCTTCTGGGCATGGGGAGAGCAGCCACAGGTGCAGACCTGGAGTGACCAGGAGCGGGAGGGATGCCTGAAGCCCTCCTTGGGCATGCTTGGAGCAGCCTGGTGTCTTCTGGTATTAGGACAGCACAGAGCAACACGTGTCTCCCCGCTGCAGCACAGGACTGTGCTCATCCCCTCCTAACTGATGATGGGAAGGTGCTTCTGCAGCCTCCGGCAGCACCTGTCCTTCCACCAGAAGGAGATGGGATAAATGTAGGTTGACAGTGAGCAGCGTTTACACCCTGTGGAAATGCTGGTGGGGGAGAAAGGAACAGAGAGAACGATTCCTTTGGGAAGCCTATGGGGAGAAGCACCCTTTAAAACTGGCAGGGATGGGAGCGTGGATGGAGTGTGGATTGGGATTGAGACACTGAGTGCTGCTGCTGTGTTTTTGCCAGCAGTGGGGCAGACATCGGTGGGGATCTGTGCATCGCTGACTTGAGTAGCACAGCCATGGATTCCCATTGCATGGAGCAGGTCTCACAGCTGAGAAGGGGTTTTGCTTTTATGTCTGGAGGTCTAACACCACTTTGAGCCTGTTCTGGGTTTGAGCTAGGTCTAATTCCCTTTGCACAGGACGGGGAGAGTTTCCGGCCAGTTCAGAGCACTGATCTGGCATAAGGGTTGGAGCCAAAACCCGTGGGAGATGTAACAGCAGCACAGCTTCCTCCATCAGGATGAAATGTGGAGGCCTTATCCTGCATGTCCGCCTGGTGCCTGGCTTCTCCTTCTGCGCTTGAGGAGGTTGCACGGTGACCCGCTGTTCGCAGGTGTTAGGTCAGAGTGCCCTAGAGAAGCCGCAGCGGCAGTGCACAGATCTGAGAGACCCCACAGAGCTCGGCAGGGGCTGGCAATGAGAGCGGGCTGGGGCGGATGGGGGAGGTGGGGGAAGACGGTGTCCAGGCAGCTGCAGATTAAAACTGCCGCAGTGCCTTCAGGCAACGCAGTACTTCAAATCACAGTGGAAAATACCTGCGCTTCATTCTCCTGTAATACAACCCAGCTGGGGTCACCAGCTCATTAAACTCCTCATTGCCTGGAGGAGCGAGGAGTGGAGGGGGTCTGTCTCTTCTGATGCTTGTGTGGAGTGGCTGAAGGGTTCAAGCCAGCAGCGGGATGGGCAGGCTGCCTGGGATAGAGAGCCCAGCACTTGCTGATGTGGCCTTATCCCTCCCTGCAGCCTTCCTGCCTGCAAAACTGGGGCTGCGGTGAGGGTTTGAGCTGAAGGTGCTCTGCCCCAGCTCGGTGCTTTTATGCCCTCTTTGCACATGATGCTCGGTCAAGATTTACCCCAGCTGCCTCCCCCGCTGCACTTTTGGGGGCTGATGTGAGCTGTTTAGCCCTGTCCTGGTGTGCTGGGAGGGGTGCGGTTTACACCCGATCTGAGTCTGACCGTGCCTCAGCGCTGCTCCCATCCGCTGGTGACTGTCAGAGCTGGGAACATGTCAGTGCCTCCCTCCAGTGCTCTGCCATTTTCTCTCCCCTTTTTCTAGCCAAGTGGAGGCCGGGGCCACATCCAAGTATTTGAGAAGGGAGATTTTGGCGGGCAGATGTTTGAAGCCACCGAAGACTGCCCTTCCGTCATGGAGGAGTGGCACATGCGCGAGGTCCATGCCTGCAGAGTGCTGGAGGGCGTCTGGGTTTTCTATGAGCATCCCAACTACCGAGGCAGGCAGTACCTGCTGCCCAAGGGGGAGTACCGCAAACCTGTGGAGTGGGGAGCAGCGAGCCCCGCTGTTCAGTCCTTCCGCAGCATCGCCGAGTGAGGCAGCCCATTGACTGGGTTGCCAGAGGCTGTCAATAAAGCAACTGAGTCACTCAGCTCAGCCTGTCCTGCTTATTCCTGGGGTCTGTGTGCGAGTTATCCTGCCCTGGGGGAGCTGGTGTGGAGCTGAGCCTTTTCTAAGCCAGCCCTGTCTGTCTCCATCTCCTCTGTCATCTCCTTCCTCTGGGTTGGCACCCTCCCCTCCATCCCACTGCTCCTCTCCAGGGAAAAGCCATCCTGAAGCTGGAGCTTGTGCTCCAGCATTTGGTCCCACTGCTCCACTGGACTGGCCACCTGTCCCTGGGACTCCAGTTTTTGGTGCTGGCTGTGGGCAGCTCAGTATGTCGTGACCCTGGGGAGTCCCTGCTTGCTCTGCTGCTGCTCCGTGGTGGCTCAGGAGAAGGGGCTGCTGGTGGCTGGGGAGAAGGGATGAGGTTTGCATCTGTGCCACGTGCAGCGAGACCCCTCCAGGGAGCCTGAGCAGGCAGCAGATGTCCTGTTGCTGGAGGAGCATGTCGCTCTTGTGATGCACGGGGCAATGGGACCGGGGCGGAAAGTGGAGATGAGAGGCAGGCATCCCAGAGTGGGCAGGACGGAAAAACAGCTGCTATCTCCATGGGGGGTACTGGGGACCCTGGCAGCCCAGTGTGTCAGGTACAGGATGCCCCTTGTAGGTGTGAGGCAAGGGGTCCGGCTGCTTAAAATGGGGCTAAGCACTGCATCAAGCTGGGCAGCTGGAAGGGGAAGAAGAGGCTGGATGTGGACAGAGATGGTGAGTGCCTCTGAAAGCTGCCCTGGGGTGGGAGGTTGCTGCTGAATGATCTCGAAGGGCAGGAAGAGGTCCCTGGGCACCTGAGGTGTGCAGGGAGCAGAGGGGGCCATCAGGCTCCCAGTCAACCCAGTTTGCCACCAGCTGGAGCACCCCATTTTGCCCAGTGCTGCTAGATGTCAGGCTGGGTCCACGCTGCTGCCGCATGCCCATGCGCAGCCTCCCGCACAGGAATAACTGATGTCTGCTGCACAGGGCACTCTCCTCCCGGGCACCCCAGGGACCCGCAGCCTGTTTGCATATCAAGCCAAGGGGCCTTGGGATAATGACGCTGGATGTAGATGCAGAGCCCTTCTAGCCATGCTCACGGTCTCTTCCTGGTTGATATATGAGGTTATTACAGAGCAGGGAGGCAGGTTAAGTGATGCTTGTCAAGCCGTGGCGTCGCGACCCCCCTGGGAATGCAGCTGCCGGTGGGGAGTGGGAAGGAGCTGCCGTGAGGGGCAGCTCCAGCCCCACGGGCTTCCCCCAGCACAAAGGTGGGCTGAAGAGAGTCTTCCTTCTCCTCCTGCTGTGACCCTGCAGTTCACCCCCCCAACCTTAGCCCCTTGCCCTGTTTCAGCTCTTTGCTGCAAAGGGTGATGCATCTTCTTGACCAACTTCTGTCCTGCCTTGCCTTTCCTCTCTGTCACCTCTCCATCACAGGTCAGCAGGATGGAGGAAGCAGACAATTTGGTGTTACGGTTGGGTCTTGCTGAATTTTTCCCCAAAATATTTCTCCAGGACCAACCAGCCCTGCCTGCACCCATCTCCAGCTCCCTTTTTTTCTCCCTGCCTCCTGGCAAAGCTCTCCAAGCACCTCTAAGGGCTGCCAGCTCCTGCCTGTGCAAGGCACCAGCTCAAGCATGGCCTGGCTGCCGTTTTTTGCAGAGAGCCTGTTGCCCATCCCCATTTTGGAAGGAAAATCTCCTGCAGGTAGGCTTTCTCTGGCCAGTACATTTCCAACCACCTCTCACCTTTATTCTGGGGAGTGTCTGCCTGGGCAGTGTGCTTCCCCATCCTATGTCCCCTGCGGTGGGATTTGTCCCACCCTGCAGCGGGTGCCGGAGCTGCAGCAGGCAGGTTTGGGGTGCTACAGTCCCATGGCTGCTGGCTTATATCCACCACAGAGCATCGGAGGAACCAGACCTGGTTCTGGTTTGCCCTTACAGTAATATTTCCTCCCCACGTCCTTCCCTTACATCGCTTGATCTACCCACCGCGAAAACGCAATTATCCCAACTCTTTTCCCCCCTCCTCCTCCGGCTGGCTCTTGCCCTCCAGTGAATTTTGCATTGTGCCCTGAATGTTGGCAACTAACGTGAGTAACAATAAAATATGCTAGTTGGGTGGGAGTTTTTTTATTATTTTTTTATTTTATTATGATTCTAGATTACTTTTTCCATCGGGGGCTCCCTTGTCACAGCTGCACGCCGAGCAGAGTGCATATGGATATGAGCGGCAGCGAGAGCGAGCAGGGAGCGCAGGCAATCCAAACCCAGCCTGCTGATGCCGTTTTTTGCTTGACAGCTAATTTCCATTTTTCAGTATCAGGGGGTCTGCTCTGGTAATTGGCATGCAGATTGTGTCTGATGGGCCTGTTAGACACGAGAAAAGACTCTGCTAGTTAGAATAAGCCAACCCCAGGCTGATGGATGGGGTGCAAGGAGGTCATTGCGAGAGAATATACAGATGCCGGCCCGCATGCACACACCTATGAAATTTCACATTTCGTGCCCTCCCCCCACTCCTACTTTCTTTATCCAGCAAACTCTAATCTATCATATTTCATTGAGACAAATCCTGCTCCATTTCTCTCTCCTTCCTTTTTCCCTTTAAGGGAAATGTGATGGAACCTACTCCTGGATTTAATAAGAAGATGGTGCAGCGTAGCAGGAATTAAAGCGGTGCCATGCTTCATTAGCAGCTGGGGATCACATGGACTGGCCCAGATGTTAATTACACTTTGGGAATTAATTGGTATAAGGCATTCCTCTCCATCATCTGTAATCTGACGGCTGTGCGAGGACTTCTGGAAGCGGAGACTGCCAGGCAGGCATCTGTTTCCCCTCCTCAGCCTGTCCAGTGCTGGCTGTGACTGAGGGGCACTGGCTGGCTTTGAAATCTTGAAGCCACCTTCATTTCCATCCCCTTGGTGCCCAAAGACCTGCTGCTGTTTTTCCCTCTTTTCCTCCCTGTACCACTCTTCTCCAAATGTTTTCTCCAGCTGCTGGGTAGAAGCAGGTCCAGGCGGGACTGGGGAATGGTGGGAAGTGGGACCGCTTTGAAGGGGGAAAGGCTGTCCCCCTTGAAGCTGGCCGTACCCAGGGGACCCCAGGACATCCTCTACGAGGGCTGGTGGGATGGTAGCTTCCCTTTCTCCTGCTCCCCCACCCATCCTTGCTGGCCCATCCCTTCCCTCCAGCTCTGCGTGCAGACCCACGCTGTTCCCCGCACCACATGGGAGAGCCTCAATCTGCCCCTGCAGCACCTCTCTGCCACTGAAATCTCCCCAGTTCTTGAAGGAAAATGGTCTCCAGTTTCTTCCCTCCCCTTTTGCACCTTGGATTCAGCCCGATGAAATGCAAAAGCTGCTAAAAAGCTGGGTGGGGGGGCTTTTTGCCAGAGGACAGAAGTGATATGCTTGGAAATGAAGAATATTCCTCTGAATACTGCCAATTTGTTCCTTTTCTGAGCTGGCTGGTGGCGGCCCAGCGTGGGGCATGGTTATCTCCGCGACGGAGCATCACATCTTCAGGTTTCTGCCTGGGCTGGGAGAGATTGCTGCGCAGCCCCAGTGGGATGCTCTCGCTCAGCTTTGCCCCCCCCAAATTGCTCCCAGGCCCTAATGGTGCAAGCTTGCTGGCACTGCAGCCACGGCAGAGGCTTGGTCGGAGCTCTCACTGTGATGGGTGTGACACAATCAACCCATGCTCCTGTGTTTGCCCCCCTCTTCCAGGCTTTCCAGTGGTGATGCTCCCAGGTAGCAGCCAAAATCCTCCTTGCTGCTTGCTGTGCGCACAGCCTGAGCTTTCGTGCTGCCCACAGTGCTCCTCAGGGTTTTGTGGGTCTTCTCTTGGTGTTGCTGTTGCTCTTCAGTCTCGAGGCGTTAGCAACTTGATGAACCTTTCTTCTGCCAGCAAAGGTCATTTAAGACGCTGTAGTGTCCCTTCAGGGCGACGCTTCATTGCCATTTAGTTCCCTTGGAGCTCTGCTGCTTTGGATCCTGCAATTCCCATCGTCTCCTTGCTGAAACCAAAGGCCCTGTAGGTTCAGCCACTGCCTTAGACCATGCCTGGGCAGTCTCTGAAGGTCCTCACCAGCAATTACAGCACGTACTTTGGTTTTGCCAGTGCGGCCCTTCGCGATGTCCTGTTTTCCTCTGTTTTATGCATGAACCACCCTACACATCCCCTGTTGATGCCGGCTGAAATGCAAAGGTTGCACAGAGCAAAGCATGTCAGGAGGTGATGCTCAAGACTAGCTCTGTCCAACCTGCTTTGGGCTTGTGGGTCAAGTCTGGCCCAGCTCTGGGTGCGCAGAGTTTTGAGCTGTGCACAAGTAGGTGCAATAACAGAGCTGAGCTGCTTCTTATCTCGCACATGTCTGTGTACCCACATGCACATCCTGGAGACCCCTCCAGTGTCATGCACATCCTCTCGGCCAGATGTGCTGGCCATGTGCGGGGTTGGCTGTGTCCACAAGTGGGTGTGCAGTGCTGTGGGTGAGAGTTGCCTCTCTGGGACATGTGAGTGGTGATGAGGGATCACTGCTGCAGGGAGGGGTTGGCACCCAAACCTGTGGTTCTGCGTCTCCCCTAAAATTGCAGAGGGATGACGGAGAGGAGAAGGCACTGCCCAGGGGATCAGCCTTCCCATTGACAGTCCCCAGCAGAGGGCAATAGAAGCAAATGGAAGAGACAAGACCCTGCAAGTGATGTGCAAAGAGGAACAGCTTTCAAGCCAGAGCAACCTGCAAGCAGAGCGATGTGCAAAGAGGAGCGATGTGCAAGAGGGGGCAATGTGCAGACAGAGTGATGTGCAGTGTTTGAGGGGGGCTTGAGAAGGAGGTCAAAGCAAACCAGAGCAATTCAAGGACATTTTGGTAGAAGTTAAAGCGGAACAACGCTTTCCTAAGTCCAAAATTAATTGCTTTGGGTTTAGATGGAGAAAGAAGAGGAGATATTTAACCCTTTTGTTTAAACTTTCTTTGATTTTAGATCAGTTTTTATGTGAAAAGCTCTGCCTTGACAGGCATGGCTGAGCACCTCCAGTGAATGGTACTGGAAGGAAAGGATCTGAGAGTTCCCAGCACTGCTTATATTCCACCTGGTCAATTCGTGCCACTGAGCTGAGCTCAATTTCTGGGTCTCTTTCTGGATGCTCTTGGTCTCTTGGAGAGCAAATTCTACGATAGCCACATGTGCCTGGAGACTGTGTGCTGGCCTCCGCCCTGGTCAGAGGGATGTGTTGGGCTGGGGCTGGTGCTGCTTGCAGGCTCCCTTTTGCCCTGCAAAGGGAAAACCGCAGTGGGCTGCGGGGGTGGGGGGGGAGCAGCAGGGAAGAGGTGGGCAGAGCATCCCTTCCACCTCCCTGCTGCTGGACCAGCTTGGGCAAGAGCCTCTGCCCCGTTGCATTACTGCTCCCTGCACGGTTCTGCGTGGTTTGGCAGGTATTTACATCCCGCTTACAGGTTTCCTACATATGGTTTTTCAGCTTTTTCTTTTGTCCCAGACTACTTGGAATTACACAGGGGTGTTTTAGCAAGGAAATCTTTCCATGGCAGGAACATGATCCTATAGATGCCCTCCCAGCCAGGACAAGACATCTGCACAGACACTGTGGTATTCCCACCTGGGTGCAGAGCCAAGACCTGGTCTTTTTTTGGGAAAAAACACAATTATTTGAAAAGGAAGGGCAAAATCCATGTGGCAGGGAGCTGTGAGTGCTGGGGAGCAACACCCTGCCTGGATGCAGGGTGCCCAGCAGGGCCGGACACCCCAGCTAGCAGCTGGGAAGGTTATTTGGGCAGAGACCCACACCATGGTGCTGCTGCGGTATGGGGCTGGGGGCAAAGCCTTGGGGAAAAGGACGGTTTTTGGGGAGTCTGGGGTAGGCCTTTTGATGAGATGCTGCTGCTTGGAGAGGACACAACCAGACGCCAGCCCTAAAGGAGAACAAAGGGGGCTCCACCACCTTTGCTCCGTGGAGCCCCCTGATCCGCCTCATTAAACCCCTCCTTACTGAGACAAGCAAGGCACAATCTCCCCATCTTGGTGTTATCTCCCCATCTCCCTCCTCTCCTGCCATGCTTCCAGATGCTCCTTATCTCCTCTCACCTTCCCCAGAAACCCGGCGTGCTTCTCCCGCTCCCTCAGCTGGAGGCAGAGACGGCTGCCCGTGCTGAGACTCTCTACCTGTGATCTCCCTGGCTCTTATCTGCTGCTGGGAGTTTTGATTCAGCCCCTGTCTCAAAGTCAAACGGATTTCTGGCAGGGTGAGCATGGCGAAGGTCGGCGGCAGGGAGGCAGGCTGGGACCATGCTCTCCCCCTCCGCCCTGCTTGAGCCAATTCTCCAGGTAGCGCCTATCCCCATTTATTCTCCAACATTATCAATTACATTTGGATTATTATTACTCATTCAAGCCAAAGTGAGTCGCAGACAGCTATTTCCTAATGGGGAAATGTTACAGGCAACTTATTAACGAACAATGCATCATTAAGGGGGGAGAGCTTCAAAGGCTCATAAATGCATTTCAAAGGACACAATGTGAGTGGAGCCTGCAATCGCATATCTGGGGGACATGGGCAAAATTTGTAACAAGGAATATACTGGGCCCAATGTAATTAACTAATTCTTGATCAAAGGGGTTTTAGAACTGAATGGTCAGGGAATTCAATTATGGGTTTCCTAATGAACCACTGTGTGCCAAGGCAGGGGGATGTTTTCTCCTGGAAAAGAAGGGCTGAGGATCAAGACTGGGATTTCCAGGGACGTTTGGGGAGAGAAGCACCAGAAAAGCTCATCCTGGGCGGATTTGGTGCAGTGGTACAGAGCGATGCACCACAGAGGGAGGCACCGTCCAGATCCCCTGTGACAACTGTCTGTCCCAGAGATGGCCCACGTGGTGGGACATGTTCACCCTGAGTCTGATTTTTGGCAGACTGACAGCTCTTTTGAAGCCAAGGCTGGTGGAAGGGGTTGGGGGAGGCAGCTCCCCAGCCCCTAGGAGGGCAGGACTTCTGCCTTGGGGCTTGCACCAAGTGATCCCCTCCCTGGAAAACCTGGGCAAGGGAGATTTCCTCCTCTGCCACCTGAATCTGGCCTCTGGTAAAAAGAACATTGTTCTCCATTTATGAAAGTAGCATCTTCTAGTCTTCCACTAGTTTCTCTTATTATAGGAAGTTGGTTTGCTCACTTTACAAAGGGAAATGTATTATGAATTTTCCCTTCATTCTCCTCCTTTTTTTCCCCCGTTTAACAACCGATTTGTGTGTTGCATGAAAGTTACACAATTCTTTAGATGCATTTGCTATTTTATTTTCTTTCATTCAAAAATATGTCAGTAATCTTTTTGTTAACATGAAAGATAAAGGATTAGTAATGCAAGATGCAGTTTTCTTGTAACCTTCTTGAAAGCAGACTATAGTTTCTTATCTGGCTCTAACATTCATTTTCCTGAAATGAAAAAAAAAAAAAAAGACTTCTTAAAATGAAATAAACTATATTCGATTCAGACGAGCAGTGCTCGCAAAGAAATTTATTGCAGCTGGCAGAATGGAGCAGCTGCACAGAAGTCCTTCTGTTGCAGCAGTGAGTACCTTTCCAAGAAAACAGCATCCACGCGCGTACACACGTGCATAGCCTGCGTGGAAAATGCTGCTGTGAAGAGAAAGCACCAGGCTCAGGCCTTGCAGTGCTGCCACAACATATCCCAAGAGATACCTGTCCAGTTGACTCCAGCAGCTGTGATCCTTGCCTCAGGGACATCGAGGAGCAGGATCCTGATGGCATGGCCCAAGCTGGAGATGGGCCACCCATTTCCTGGGCTTGATACTCATCGCAGATGTGCAGCAGTGGGCTGCCTGCCTGCTACCTGCTGTGTGCACCACCGCATCCCTTCTGGGTTTGGTCCAGAAGTGCTTGTAAACTGGGGTGTCTTTTGGGGCTACAATGGCGTTTGGTGTCCTGCAAGCCCTGGAGACCACAGAGGCCAAGAAGGAGGAAATTGGTGGGGTTTTGTAAGCTGATGATCCCTTGAGAAAGGTTTCTGATGGAGCCATACATGTGAAGGAAGGTTTTCTCTGCCATGGGTCTGGCAGGTCACTGTGGTGGTCACAAGCACAGCCCCAAACCATCTGACAGGCAGTGGAGCATCGCAGGGTGCGACATGTGCAGGCAGTGCCCACTGCAGCCTCCTCCTGTTGACGATACGAGGCATGGTGCTCTAGCCAGTGTTTGCAAGCGGAGCTGTGGTATAAAGTCACTCTTTGGCCTCTTCTGGGCTGTCTCTGTCATCCCTGTTAGGCTCCAGCAATTTCTACCTCAGCATCTTCTGCTCGTGGCTCATGAGAAAACAGGGTTTTGCAGCACTGCCAGCTCCTGATTGCTTATTTGAGTGTCGCTGGGTCTCTGGAAGGTCCCGCCTTGCAATACCCCACTTGTCTTGGCTCAGAGGTTCCTCTCCTCCCTGCCAGCCGGGGACAGGAGCTCCTGCTTTGGGCTGTGCAAGCTGGTGATGGCAGGCAGGGAGGAAAGGATGCAGAAAAATGCCAGGGAGGGGAAAAGAGAGATGGGGACAGTGCAAGGGGCTACCAGGGATCAGCAGGTCTTCAAGCATCACCTGCTGAAGCAAACAACTTCAGTTTGATGGAGTTGATATCTTTGTAGACACAGAGAATGAAAGCAAACACAGGGCAAGCAGGGGCTGTTTTTCACAGCACCGAAATCTGCCCATTAAAAACCCACTGTGGCAATAGCAGAAGGGGGATGCAGTAAGCCCAGGAGGAGAGGTGGTCCATGCAAGCACACTAGCATGCCTCCCTGCCCACCCTGCCACTGTGTTGGCTGCCCTCTTCCATCAGCTTGACAGCTCCACAAGGGTTAAATCATTATATAAAATGCCAGATTTCTATGGCAATTAGCTAATGGGTCCTCAGCATGTAAAACAAAGTACTTTTCCCTCGTCAGGTGGATTTGGTTAATACTGAGTTAGCATAATAAGGAGCCGGCGTTTACAACTTTGTTTATAACCTCATTTGCAGGGAATACTTTGTTTTGCTCTGTAGAAACTTGATATTTTCTATTGCTGATGGAAATAATGATTTCTGTCACACACAGCATGGATTGCATTCTGTTCCCTTTGCAGGGCTTAACAACTCAAAAAAAAAGAAGAGCGTCATCTTTTGGACTGAAATCTTCGCCTTTAGTGTTTAATGGGTCTCTTGTCCTATGCTAACAGATCTGTGGTTTCGTTTGAGGAAAAGTGTGTTTTCATATCAAAGGAGCCCCCCCTCACTGACCCAGCCTTCCCTTCCCCCTTCTCTGCCCCAGCACACACGCTATTTTAATATTTCATATATTTCATAAGCTTTTATGCCTCTAAAAGAGAAGTGAATTTGTGGAGAGTTGAGCTCTCCAGAGCTGTACTTCAGAGCTGGGAAGTAATTCAGGGTGAAGCCTGTATTAATCTCAGGTGAGAGAGATATTTAAATTCAGGCTACCAGTGTGAATATAAAATGGGGATCTCTTTACAAAAATTTCAAATTGTAATATGCAAAGCTTAAAGAAAAGAAACCCCAAGGGAACAGCTTTCTTCTAGAACATTTTGTTCCAACCATCATCTCTTTACCTATATTTTTTTATTTAAAAACCCTCCCTTTGCCATTTTGTATTTTTAAATTAAATCTTTCAGTTTTTAAAATGAAATTCTTTATTGCTGGGAGATGGTGGCGGGGGGGTGGTGGTGCAGAACGTAAGTGCCTGGCTGTGCAAAAGGGTGCATGGGCCCAAGTTTTAGCTGGAGCAGCAGGAATAGTGACCAGTGGGAAAATAAAGCCCTACCTGGTTGGCCCCATGCGTCCCCAGGAACATGAGGCCACCTGCCACCTCCCCACCTGGGGAATGCTGCCTGCACCCAGCTTTTGGGGAAGCTGCCAGGCAGGAGAGGAGCCGAAATCGCTGCTTGGAGGGAGGGGACAGGCAACGCAACGATGTCCTTGCCGTCCTCCTCCAACAGCCCTGGGGCAGCACTGGGCTGAGCTGGTCCTTCCCCATCAGTGCCTGGTGCACGTTCAGCCTTCTCCTTCTAAGCAGATAAAATTTTAATATCGATTTGTGATCCTAGGCAGCAGGCAATTTATTTGTGTGCATTTTGGTAGGGGTGGGGATCAGCTTGCAGATGTCTGTGCCTGGTGTGTTGAGCAGTATAACCCAAATCCCATAGTACCACTCCTGGGAGAGCCCTGTATTTGCATCCATGGCAAAATCCTCAGGCTGCAACCAGCTCCCAGGTCAGGAGAAATGGTGACAGATGACATGCTATTATCAGCTCTGTCAATTAATTAAATTATACATTATGCTTATGAGGGTGATATACTGAGCCACTCTAGATTAAGTGTCTCAATTAAGTCTTTAATTTAGATTTAATAAGTAAGTTATTATATGTTAATAAAAGATCAATTAGTTGTTAAAAGAGCATTGATCCAGGTACAATAAGTGTGTCAGGGAGACATCAAGCTGACACTGAAGAGACTGGTTGATCGCATGCACAACACGTGTACAATTAGGTTTGTAATATAGTCAAACTGGAGTGGACACGGAGGCATCTAGCTGGCACTCAGCCGTGGGTTCAGGATATCGCACCATGCTGTGAAACCTGGCTTAGCCCAGGCTGTAAGAGCTGGGACAGGCAGGGCAGACCCAATCCTTTGGTCTCAGTGAGAGCAAGCGTTTCTCGTCTCCGGGATGACCCCAAGGAAGGACCTTCCATCACAATCAGAAAAGAGGTGTCTCCAAACCAGCTGTTTTTACTGCTTGCTCCTATATAAACGATGCATCACAGCGCCTTTCCACGTGCCTGATGCACCTCCTGCCGGGACCCCCTTCCTCCATGATCCCCGGCTGAGCCTGCTCATTCCCACCAGGAAATTTTGGGTGAGCGCAGACCGCTTGGGAGCCTGCGGCTGGGCTGCCAGGGGGAGGGGAGGGAAGTGCTGGGCTCCAGCAGAGCCGAGATTTCAGCTGAATATGGATGACATCATTATACGGGTGATCCTTTCAGCAACAGCGAGCTGGGTTTTAAAGTAGCGACCTACAGCATACAAATGATGGGTTTAAAGGAAATAAAAAAAGAGGTGATTTGAATAGCATACATTTATAGAAGAAAAGCCTTCCCCCCCTTCCATTTCTAATATCTTTCTACGGGGCAGGCGCTGTGCATTCAAAAAGAAATTAAAACACTCCTCCTAAATACACTCCAGGCAGTAACAATGGCAAAGTTAAGAAGGTTACGAGACTTAGTTGTCCCAGCAACATGTCATCAAGTTGAAATGAGCAGGAAACACAGATAAGGTAAGAAAGAGGAGGGGGGAGGAGAAGAATAAAACCACAGGAGGAAAAATGCCAAGAGATTGAGAAAGAAAAGGGAAACCCCTTTTTATTTGCTGTTTCGTTAGGATGAATCTGATTTTATAGTCTCTAAAAGAGGCTAAAATATAATCTCCTTTTGTGTAATGCGCGTTAGGAAAATGTGTCATCAGCAATTCTTCTGTACACTACAGCAATATTCAAAAAATTAGCAGGGATATTCAAGTTGAGCTACAAAGAAAAACAAACAGAAGACTCACATTTCAAGCCTGAGCTGTCATTTAAGAATGTTTTCAACTTTTTTAACCTTTTTGATTGTCCCTTATGGTTTTTCTCTGCCACAGCAGAAGAGGTCTGAGGTTCAAAAGGAAGACAAAACACACAAGAGAAAGAGGTTTGAAATGCAGCTCTATCTGCCTAGCAAGCCCAGGGCTTTCTTGACTCTTCCAGCATGGCAGGTTTTTGCGCTTGGCACTGTATGTAGGCACAGGGAGAAACCACGCTTGCCTTGTGCAGTGCAGCACCTGGCAGAAGATGGAGAAGCGGTGAACAAAAAGAACCATAAACCCAAATCTGCCTGGTATAGGCTAGTTATCCTTATTCAAGGCACCAGCCCAGTGCTAAGGCTGTATGGCACATCAACACCAGTTTTCTTCTATTTAACAAGGGCAAACACAAGTGTCATGGGAGTCTACAGCTTTTGGTGGAAATCTCCCCAAAGCCTTGGGGGGGTTGTATGGTGCTTATCAGTGTCCACCATGCCCATGTGCTTCACATGTACGTTGGTTTGGGGTGCCCCAGAAGGACATGTGCCCGGTCGTTGACTTCACGTTGACATCTCCCCCTGATGTTGAGGTTTGATCCCTGGCTAGGTCACTAGGCAAAACTTTAATTAAAATAGTAATTAATCAATCAATCAAGTGGTCACCCTCATTGGCGGTTGCTGCAGGAGACTCAGGGCTGCTGAGAAGCAGGCTGCTTACTTTACTCCCCAAACAGAGGGCACTGAAGTGGTTGGCAGCTAGTTCAGTTACAAGGGGTTATTGATACTGGAAGAAATGGGGCTGAACTGGGAGAAACTTAAGCTGACTGTCAGTAACCAGTTTCTGATTGCAGAGTGAGGAGGCTGTGGAGGAGCCCCTCTACCAGCGTGCAGACCACAACATCCCTCAGACTGAGCCTTTCCTGGAGAGGAGATAGTTTCATGCTGAGGTTGGTGAGTGATGAAGAGGATTAACCACCAGCATTGTTCATGCTGTGGGGGAATGGACTTCATGGTCCCAGAGAGCTTTTCTGGTTATATGTCCATAAATGTAGACTGAGGAACGCAATTTTATGCACTACTTTTAAAAATCTTGATCCATGCATTTTTTTGTGTGTGTACCTCCAAACTCATGACACCCCTTAAGTCCCTTAGCTACATTTTAAAACTTCAGCAGTATGTCTTAGTGTGCTCCTTGCTGAGATATTTTTGGTGCTTGTACGTTACATGCAACCACCCAAAATTATTCTGCTTGCTGATAAAAATCTCTCCTCTCTCCTTCCCACCCTCTTCTTCCACAAAAATATTTATTTGTTGTGCTTTTTTAAAAATTGTCTCTTGCTGTGACTTATTGTTGTGGTTTATATTTTAAAGCAAGAATTGATTTAGTTAACTGATGGAGAGCTTTGCCTGTGAGGATTTCATAATCCTTGCTATTTTATCTTTGCAATAATTGCTATGTTTGTGATTATTTCAAAGGACTAAGAAAGAGCAGATGACAAGAAAACAAGCTCATCCATTCCTATTTTTCAGCTTCTCCAGGCACCTGGGTGGGCTCCTCCTCTGCAAGATGTTGTCTGTGCAGCAGCTCAGGGAAGACAACCAGGCAATGCATGGGGTGAATTGCTGGGGAAAGGTGAGGACCTGGGGACCCAGGGCAGGCAAAGCTCTCTCGTGAAGATCACTTAGGTCCTCGGTGTCATGGTGACACCGACAACTGAAGGCCATCCTTCTGGGGGAGAATGGGGAATAGCCACCAAGGAGACCTCAGGACCCTGCAGCCATGTGTATAGCCACACTTGGCCAAGGATGTTGCCATTGTATGACTGCACTAAGGTGAAGGGCAGTGAAAGTGATGCACCCCTTCCCACTGCCTTGCTGCTGGGATGACATTGTCACAACCTCATGTGTCCATGCAACAAGGGTAAGGGCCTGCCCCATGCATCTGTACCATTTCTGGTCAGAAAGGGAAAAGACTCATTCCTGCCCAGGCAAAGGCAAGTATGATGGTGCTGTTGAAAAACTGCCTTTTTGGTAAAAAGGGTATAATTTATGTCCTTCTGGCTTTGGGCCAACTGTTAATCCTTGTTAATCCCCAGGGATTAGATCTGATGGAGGGGATGATGGATGGTGACATGCCACACGAGGACACGGGATGTAAAGCCATGCTTGTGTTTGCTGTGGGACTTTGGATGTGAGGTCATGTTGGTGTTTGCCATGGGATGTCAGACGTGAGGCCACACTGGTGTTCACCGTGGGATGTTGGATGTGAGACCACACTGATGTTTGCTGTGAGGCCACATTGATGTTTGCCGTGGGATGCTGGATGTGAGTCCAAAACAGAGTTCACCATGGGACATCAAGCATGAAACCACACTGGTGTTTGCCATGGGACATTGGACATGAGGCCACACTGGTTTTTGCTGTGGGTGACTGGATGCACAGCCATGCTGGTGTTGTTTGCCAGCTGGCCGCTGGAGGCTGCTCCTGTCTTTGCAGTCACCGGCAGCTGCCTGCAATCCCTGAGCACCCACCGGGAGCTCTGCCCGGCAAGCAGAGTGTAGACATGAGGTATGGTGGAGGTCACCTGGGCCTCCTCCAGCAGCCCAGGGCTGAGCAGGGCCGGGAAGCATCATCCTCCCTTGTCTTTTTTTCCTTCATAGGAAGGAAGGCAACAGGCTGGGAAGGGATCCTAGGATGGGAGAGAGGGGGGTCTCTGTGCCACACTTTGAAGAAGCAGGATGGTCTTCTAACCTAGCAGTGCCCAGCTGTGTTTTTATAAGAAATAGAGGCTTTTCAATACTCTCTGTATATTTTCTTGGATTTAGAAGCTGTTAAAAAAGTGGCACAGCCCTGGTATCATAGACATCCCTGGTATAATGCCAAGGCCCTAGGTGTACTAATACACCTTAATTTCCCTGAGCAGGCTCACCTGGGACCCTGACCCACACACCCTGCTGCCCATAGGCTCAGGAGCTCCATTTAAGCTCAGACCTAGGCTTAGACCATACTGTAGGTGTGCTTGTCTTCAGCCTTGCCTCTCTCCTGGGTAGGTCTTGACTGTATGTTGTATTTAGCTTGTTTCTGCCCTGTTTTCTGAGAGGACTCTATGGATGGACCTTAGACCCAGTTCATCCTCTCAGTGTGTCAGGGACTGTTGATAGACCCTCTTGCCAGCACTTGGCTCTTTGGTGCTGAGGGACTGTGCCTTGGTGGGTGAGGGTGCTGCCTGTGCTGGGCTCAGCCTTGGCTCCCAGTTCATCCCACCTTGCACTGCTAACTGTGGCATAGTATTAGATACGACCCGATTGCAGCTATCCTGCTGTATGCAGCTTGCTGCTGAGGAACCTGGTTTTCCTTCAATGTAAGAAGCTCCCACTGCTTTGAACTTCATGGGTGAGGAAGATAATCTAGAGAGGGCATGCTCTGAAAGCTACTAGATTTAAAGCTTGGATGTGAAGCAAATTCCAAGTTGGACATCCAACACGGAGAGACCTGACTTCTCCTGTGGACATGGCTTCACTCATGCTTCCATGTTCCAGCTGCTTTTTATGCATGCATCGTGCAAAAGCTGATGCTTCTGGTGACATCCCACTAACATCCTGCCTTAAACCTGCTCTGTCTGTGGGAGGTCAGAGCACATTCTAAGGTGTTTTCCTAAAAATTTGACAGTGACCAAAGGTGTGTTGAGACTTGTTCAAGGTTGTGACTAATAGTCATTCCACTGTAATCAAAAAAATGTAGTGCCCATGGGGATTACAGGTCAGCTGAGTTCCCTGCTGTTGTCTGGAGAAGTAAGAAGAGAATGATGTGCTGGTTTCCAAGAGTTTCCATGGACATGGTGAGTGCAGAGCAGGCAAATCATAAAAATCGCATAATTGTTTCAGTCATAGAGGACACAAAGTCCTGAAAAGATTACATAGCTTGTAAGGGTGCTGGTAACTTATATTTATCTTCTTGACTGTTGGGATAATGTTTTTCCCCCATTGGCTGGGAGGGACAATCTTACTGAAAGATATCAGTACATGTGAAGTCTAAGGAAAACACTTCTGTATTTCTCCAACTGCTATAACCTGGGTTTTGGTGATGTCCTCTGGGCTTTTTTGCCTGTTATAATTTGATCAAGCCCTTGGAATACATGGGAAAACTCCATAAATTACCCAGCTCTCATGTCTCACAACAAAATGCCTTCAGTGTATGGAGTTTGCCAAGCTTTCAGCAATTGCAGGTGATATTTCTCACTTTCTCTGAAGTGTCCTGATAGTCCTCTTGATCTCAGCCTCTCTGCATGCTTGTGGTCTGGTTTGTACCCAGCTCCTTCAGGTGTGCCTCAACACCTTGTCAGCACCTGGTGTGGTGGCTATATGGGTGCTGGGTGTATGCTTAGTAGTAGAGGGAAGCAGGAGCGGGGCAGTGGGATTTGGGGGTCTCTCCCAGCCCCTCTGCAAGGCAGAACCATGCAGAGATTGAGAGCTCAGGGCACAGAAGGGGGCCTTCATCAGTCTGAGTAGACTGGATTAGCTCCTAGCAATACTTACTGGGTCAGCCCCCTCCTGCTGCTGCTTTGTATACATGTTCCTGGTGCTAAATCCAGGGAAGCAAAGTCTGGTGATGCGATTGCAGGAACAGAGCTCAGCTTGATCACCTCCTAAGCCTGGCTGCTGAAGTCCTGTGTTTTTTCTAAACCTGTAAGGGCTGGAATTGCTCAGGATACTCCTGAATTTAAGACCTGCCTAACACCTGGGCAGCTGTGCATTAAAATCAGCTGTTGTACCTAGAAGAAAGTAGTATCAGGCTTATCTTTGGGCCCTAATCCTCAGGATCACCTCCTTCAATGAAAGTAATGTTAGCATCAGGGAAAGAGGTTGAATCAACTGTTGGGCACAGATCCTACAGCTCTGCATGAGATGGGACTAACAAACATGGCTCTAGTAAAGAAAACTGGGCTTTGCTTAATGTACTAGGATGCCTCAGTCCAGAGTTTTGTCAACATGCTTTAGGAATCAACATCAGAAAAGCAGGCTTTTGGGTACTGAAGGTAAGGGTGGAAATGGGTGCTGTGATGCTGCAATGTAGAGGCTGAATCTGGGAGAAAAGATTTTTTTAAAAACTTTTTTTAATTGAGAGGGATAGTATTTGAAGAGAGAGGGATGATTTGGGGTGTAAATCTGCAGGGCAAGCGGGAGAACAGCTAGTAACAAACCTGAGGGTCTGAGGCCATGCTCTTGGCACAGGTTACAGCTAGGGATGGTTGGATATTTCCTCTTCAGCTACTCAACTAGTAGGTCCCACTCAGTGGATGGAGGTCTCCAAGGTCATTGATTCCAGTCCTTCCCACTCAACTGCAGATGGATCCCAGAGGTATTTAGTCCACCATGGCCTCTCTCATGTCCCCTAGATGCAAACTTCTTTTCAGCACCTGTAGCAAATAGATGATGTCCTCAGGTCTCTGTGCACTGATGGTGATCTCCTGGACTTCTGGCTTTGCTCCCAGAGATGATTTTGACTTGGAGGTGACCAGGGAGGGATTTTATGAGAAAAATAAAGTAGGCTGCTGGAATCTGTGCTGAGAAAGACTAATCATGACAGAGAGGTAGTGGAGTCTCATGTAGTAGCCCTACCAGCATCATGAGAGACTCAGTCCTTCCAGCTTCTCTCTGGCAATGTACCATAAAAGAACCACTCCCAGTAAGAAAAACCTGGCATTTGAGGCAGCTTCTTTTATGGCAGAGCAGAGGTGTGTTTTTTTGTTTGGTTTTTTTTTTCCCCTCAGTGGGAGAAATTGCTATGCAAAATGATGGATACAATTGGCTCCCTGCCTTTAGGCATCTAGGGTAATAGCTAAAAGAGATGGATAAGACAGAAGGCAGCAAGCATGGAGAGCTGTGGTTGGCTAAGGTGGGACATCACTGCAGAAGCAGATTTACAATAACTTTGTATTCCCAGAGGTAGAGAAGTCTGGGATCTCTATGAGGGGCATTAGATGACTCTAGTAAGCAAACAGATTCACAATGGACAGAAGGATGTGTTTCTTAGACATAACACTGTGCAAAGCTGCTGGCTCTGTTAGATCATCCTATGTATGTGCTGGGTCTCCTGGATAAACTCCTGGGCTACCTTTGTAAGCTACTGTCCTGTGTGACCCAAATGCTAAGCAGGCATGGCATAGTATGAGTGGATGGTCACTACTTGGTCCCAGTAGTATCTTGAGTGTCCCAGAGCTGCCAATACCTTTTGTCTTGGAACATAAAGGGGAAAAATGCAATGTATTGCCTGGCAATGCCTTGCTATGCTAAGGGTTAGCCTCTGACCCCACTCTTTGTATGCAGAACTTGCTGCTGGGAGTCCTTAATGTTTGTGCTGCTTCATCTTCCTGGGGTTTGCATCTGGCACTTATGGCATGAGCCATTTCCTGAAAGCCTTGAGCATTTGGGCAGCTGGTTACAGCACGTTTGAATCCACTGCCTGCCAGCATATTCCCCCTTCACGGGTAAGTGATAGGGACACTCTACAAATGATGGAGACAGGAACATTATGCTTCAGAAGCAGCAGCACTGGGGGAAGAAACTGTCCTTCCTTTCATCCAGAGATGCAGCCCCTCTGATCACAATCTATTTTTACATGCTGGGGAAGGAGGGGACCAAGGAGGGAAATCTCATTAAAGACCTCGCTATTGGGAATGGCTGGATGTCTCATTAGAGTGGGCAAAATGGCTCATTTCCTCTCTGCAGGTTTTTTTCCAGGAACTCTATGGAGGGAAGGAGTTAATTTAAAAACAAATATACATGCCATCGTGCCTGCAGGGCACACTGTTTCAGCATGGGGCTTCTCTCCCAGCACCCAGGGAAGAGCTCAGTGGTTATTCCTGAAAGGGAAACCTAGTAGGTATTTGGCTTTGGATTTGGCTGTTGCTTCATTTGCCTTGTCTCAAATCGTGTAAATGCTGAATGGGGATGGATGGGTCTCCTCCGCTGGAAATCATGCGCTATGGAAAGAAAAAGGGGAGGAAGAGCTGAAGTGGGGGAGCTGAATCTCCCTTCCCACCACCCTAAGTGTGCAAGCATGCACACTTGCACACGCAATCACTGCAGTAGTACTGTACTCCTGCCAACAGAAACTTAGAGGGGGGGAGAGACAGCAAGCATACTTATCAAGTGGCTTGGACCGTAGCCGATTTGAAATATTACTAACCTTGCATTTTCAAATTTGATGCACAACAACCAAGATGCTAATACTTTCCTTAGTTTAGAAAAAAAAATCCTTTCACCCATCTCTTCTAGCCGAAGATTAGGAGAGAAGCTTTAAGAAGATTTAAAAAAAAAAAAAATCAACTTCTGAGCAGCGGAAAAAATGGTTTGTGATTCAGGGGCTCCGGGCAATTCATCATGGAAATTGGGTTTCTTAGCCGACATCATGTGAATCCTTTCGGCCCTGTCAACTTTTTAATACATTACATTGAGAATGTAAATCGTGTTGGTGAGGGGGAAAGAAGAGGGGGAAAAAAAAGAGAAAAAAGAGAGCTTCTTCATTTTGGGTTTAGAGGGGAGGCAGCTTGAGGCCTGTAATTCATATTAACTAAATAATAATACTTAAAAAAAAAAAGCACTCTCTAAATATACAGATATGTATATACACCTAGGGAGGGAGGGGGGACGGAAGTGAACGAGACAGACCAAAATTGAAATCATTTTACCCTTTTGAAGGGGTAGTATCTGAAAGGGGTTTGTTATGGATTTATTTTTATTTTCTTTATTTTTTTATTTGGGTTTATTTTTTCCCTTTCTCTGCCTGAGCTAATTCTTCCATCAAAGAGAAGAGCAAGATGAATGTTTTGGAGGTGGAGGAAGATGGAGGAAACAGAAAAGGGAAAAACTGCAATAACAGTCTGGGATCTTTTCTGAGTTTGGCTGTTTTCTTTGCTCGCATGCTATAGTCTGGTGATCTAAATTAACTCTTCAGTGGACAGTGAAAGCTAATGCTAATTTGTGTGTTGACATATTACAGGGCATGAAAGTAAAGTACCGGATGGAGAGCCTGCAGGTAGTGCTGTGAGATTTCTGAGACCAGGCTGTGTTTACTTTGAAGCATGAACCTTGCAGTGCATTCGCTCTCTGAAGGCGTCCTTCTGGAGATTCAATACGAGCTATAGGCAGCACAAAGGCTCTGCATAAACCCCTGGGTAGGGCTTAGCCGCTGTATGGGCTCACAGCTAGCTGGGCAGTGGGGAATCTTCACCAAGCATGTTCTTGTTATAGCTGGTTGCTTTCCCTGTGCCTTGAAATACTCTTAGCATTAGAAAAGTGGGATTGATAGTCATCTAGAAGAGGCAGGGAAAACACAGAGCGCTTGACCTTACAGGGGTGCCATCTTTATTTTTTTTTCTCATTGGATGATGCAACATGGTGATTAAGAAACATATTTCATACCAGTCATAAAATAATTCAGGTTGAAAGGGACTTTGGCAGGTCTCTACACTGATATCCTGCTCAGACCTTGGCAAGTTTCCACATTCAAAACCTCTGTGCATGGGCAACTCTGGAAGAAGAGGGTGAAACAAAAGTGTGAAAGCAGTCATGTCAAGAAGGATAATACCAAAAAGGACAAAGAATCAATTGATTTCAACACAAGTTATGAGAATCTAGAAGGCTCCTTCAATACCCTCAGAGAGGGGAAAATGGCTGGAAGTGGGAATTGTAGCTGGAATACATCTAGAGAGATCAGGAAAACAAGCTTGTTTGCTCTGCTGAAGACTTATTGGAAAGCATCTGAAAAGATTAAACCACTCTTAGAAAAGCCACACCAATGCTGCCACTCTGAAATGCATTTGTCAGTTTGAATGCTTGCCACAGGCAGAAGATGGTGGGAAATAAAAAGTTCAGAGACAGCCCGTAAAAACAATTGTAGAGGCTGGGGAATACGATGCAGCTGGACAGAGTGTCTGGGTCCGCTTTCCTTTAAGAGGAGGAGAATAAGAAAGGTGTCCAAAATATCAGATGTTACAGGTAAAGGAGATCTGGAGCACAAAAGACAAAGGCATGGTTGGTGGATCTGATAGCAGCTTTGAGCTTGTAACATAATGTGCTTTGCTCTGCAAAGCAACACACAAGTGGAGAATTTGACCTTATCACCACGTACCAGTATGGCACATGTGGCACTGGGCTTGGGGATATGCTGTCACGTTTTCAGGCAGATCCAGCATCCAAGTAATGCATAACCAAACTGCTCCCTGGGGAAGCTGCCTTTAAAAAGGGCTGTTGGTGACTAGTTAGGACATGGGTGTGTGTTAACCAGCTAAGTTCAACTCCTTCCAGCTAACCACATCTAACTGTTCATCTCTTCCTCTTTGCATTTTGGCTATAACAGGAACAAGAGAGCGTGTTCTCCACCTCTTCCATGTGAGAACTGCTTTATCACCTTCCTTGCTCAGCATTTGTGTAAGTCCTGAAATACTGATGTAAAGCTGAACATGTTCCCTTTACCGAGAAATGTGATTTATTAAATGCAGTTTAACTCCATTTAAATAGTGCCCTAAAAATCAAATATAAATTCTGAACGCTTCTGTTAGGGTTAAGAATCCTCAGTTTTATTCCTTTTTTGCACTGCTAGAATCAGGTGCTACTCCTCACTCGTGCTTGTAGCTCTGATTTGCAACATGATAACTGACAGCAAATGGTGATCCTTCCATTTTCCTAGAGACAGTTGCAGGGAAATTTGTGGATACATGCATGTAGAATATGCAGCTATGCAAATCTGCAGGGTTGATATTAATAATGCACAAGGAAGAGGTTGCATGAAGGTACTTCATGCAGTTATCTTTATGCAGAATATTCCTGAGTACACTTGTGACTTTACTGAATACTAGACTGTAGTCAAGCAGCTGATATCATCGTGGTATTATTTAGCTGGTGTCTGAAGTTGAGTATAGCATTTCCAGAACGGTTTTCTGGGTCTGGTGTCCTTCAGAAAGAATTAATTTCCCTTTTTTTTCTGCTCCCAGACCTGTACTTCTCCCCAGCTGCAGTTCTGCTCTTGGAAAACAGCCCTTCCCCTGTCTCACCCCCGTTTGGGCACTTGCACCCAGGCCCAGAACCTAAGTCTGGATGCCTCTAACTCCTGCCAAGAACTGGTCTGCCCCACCTTCAAAAGGCTCCAGAAGGGTGGAATCAACCCTCTGTGGGAGTAGACCCAAAAATTTGGGAGTAGGAGGAAACTTTGTTGATGGGATCACCTCTGAGAGTCTGGAGAAATGATTTGCAGCCTTTCCCTGTGTGGGTCAGAAGGGACAAATCTCAGCAACCAAGAAGCTCTTTGGCAGATTCAGATTTGACCTGCAAGTGGTGAAGGTTGTGTGCAACTCCCTACTCAACCTCAGACACATCTTCACCTCCTCCTGCTGAACCTGCTGTCTGCCTCTAGCCTAAACCCCCTTATGCAGCAATCTTACAAGGATCTCCCTTTAAGGTAACTTCCAGAACTTACGCATCCTCACAGATGAAGGCACTTGTTCCCAGGTCACTTCTAGGAAAGCTTTAGGTGGGTTGCTTATTTTTTCCCCCCAGTGCTTCAATCCTTAATCACCACCTGCTCAGATCTTGGAAATGAATTGTTGAGGCTGTCAGGACTGTACAGCACATAATAAAGTGCACAGACGTTCATATATACATATATATGTGGGCTGGCTTATGTTGCGATCCTGTAGTACAGCTTAATTAGGACATCATTCAGACATCTGGGACTATGCCTAAGCTGGAGATTTTTCTTTTTTTTTATTTTCTCATTTAGGTTTTAGTCAGATTCCCAAGTGAAATAAACAAAAGGCTAATTGCTTTTGGATTTTAATTACCACTGCAATACCTGGGTTTATTATATGAATTGTGTTTTATAGGTGGCTAAAGGACACCACTAGCAAATGACAGATTCTCAGCTGACAACAGCAGTGTTTAAACCAAAGTAATTCTTTGCAGTAGGATCCAAAGGACAGCATGCACATTCATTTGCTAAACTCCTAATTTTTTTGTTGTAGAATGTAACTTCAAGACTTGGCTGACTTTTAAACATGATATAATTAAGTATGCCTGAAAATGTCTTTAAAAAAAAAAAAAGACAAGACAAAAGTAGAAGTACTTTATAATCCAGAGTGTTAAGTCTCTTCAAAATTCCTTGAATAGTTACATTTCTTCTGCTTTAGTTCAGGGGTGGCACAGCACACTTCTAATATGTAATCCCCAAGTGACTCTTCACACACAATGACTCACTCAATTACTATAGCTGTTTGGTTCGTATCTACTTATCTTTAATGCCTTGATCCATATATGCTTCTCTATGCCTCCTACTTTGCCAGGTGGGTTATTCCACTGATTTTTTAAGGGTATAAAATGCCAGGCAAATCCTCATTCTACGTCCACTTCTTAATTCTATAAATATTTGGCATCCTTCTTCTATCCATCTGTATTTTCATGTTTGTGATGTCCTGATTGAACAATTGCAGGAGAAAAATTCCTTTCTTAAAATGTTCCTAAATTTTTTTTGACAAGTTAGGAACTCTAGATTTCTGTTTCCATTGGTGCTTAAAGGAAATTGGAGCAGACAGGTATTTTTGAGAAAGCCACATAATGTATTGCAAGTATTTTTATTGCAAATATCTCAATTTGGTAGTAATGTTGAGTCTTAATAACTTTTCATACAGTGAGCCTTGCAAACCTGTAAAGTAAGGAAAACAAGGAACCTCAGCTGAAGGACTTTGAGGTTTGTACCTCAGATTGAGAAGAAATGAGAGGTGAAGAGGTGAATTCAGAGTTACACGAGCCATCAAATCCTGACAGCCCTTGGGCAGAAGTGGAGTGTGGATTTAATAGGATTTCTGATGTTTTGAACACATAGGTGGGAGGTTTGTGGAAGGACAAAGCATCTTCTGGGTTGAGACCTTCTTGGAGGTATCCCCACAGGTAAGCTAGTTATGATTTTTGAAGGGTTTAAGGTTCATCTGTAGGGAATTCAGAAAAAAGGTCATACAAATTTGAAGCATGATGGTTGCTTTCAGCAGAAATGCAAAAGGAAGTCTTGCAGGCCACTTTTTCTCAGAAATCGCAGTATGTAGTACTCAAAAGTTAAACCATGTGTCTGTTCGGACATCCCGTGTTGAGAGTGTGTGCCTGGGACAAGCTAAATGATTCGTAACCTGGTTTTATTTCAAGACTGGCAATGAGCATATACTTAGGAATGTTCAAATAAGTGCATTTGGTCACATCGTCCTGCAACTCCATGATTTGTGTCCAATTGGTGCCATGACTTTGGCTCTTCAATGGAATCCATAAAAATCTCCCTCCTCTTTGTTGCCTTTTCTGCGGTTGCCCTAGAAGAGGGGACAAACTTTTGGTTGTCCCAGTCTGTCCCCTAGAAGGACCATGCCTGACACCAGCCTCTCTGCTAGCTCAAGTGATATACGCATTTAAGGACAAAACACAACGTGTGGGATGGCAGTTGCTCCCGGAGCTGCCTCAATAGTAACTAGGCAGCAATGGTCTCCTTCATGGCACCAGGCTGGCCTGGGTCTTGCAGGCACCATGGCCCTCCCCTCAGCCGTGGGCTGGCCATCATATTCTCTCGCCTGTGGGGACAAGATATTTGCTGGTGACCTGTGACTGTTGTGGGTTCCTTGCGTCCCACCATGAGGAGAGGGTGCTGTGGTGAGTACCACTGCTGTCAACCAGACATGGTGGGGAAACCTACTCTGCAAAGGTGGACAGTTGTGTCCTGGTTTTATTCTTTTGCTGAAACTCACAGTATACCAGCCCCCATGATCATAACCTTGGCTCTGAGGGAGGCGAGGGGATTTGCATTTTGCCAGGATTGTTAAGGTTGGGTGGGATTTATTATTGTTGCTTCAATTTTTGTGGTGTTGACATGATCCAAAGGCTGTGGTCGGGCTCGGCTCTGCCATGACAGGGAGCACCTGAGGTACATGGCGGCACTGCCCATAGTGTTCATGGCCTAAACCGGGGATGAGGCAGAACAGCAGGCCAGGCATGGGGTGCGTGATCACTGGGCTACTCCTTTGCCAAAATGTGGGCACTGATCAGCCAACAACTGACACTTGTCATGATTAACCTTTGCCCAGCTGCAGTCAGGCTGCCCTGTGCCTCGTGAGTGCTTTGGGGGAACAACAAGAGTCCTACAAGCCACCAGTGGGTTTTAGTGGCAAAAAGAAGGCAGCCTTGTCTCTAAAACGTCTCTCTCCATCTTTTCTCCCCAGGCAGCTGTCCCTAAGAGCCTCTCTCATCTCTCCTAGTGCCCATCAGCAACGGTGGCATGACCCACCATGTCCCATCATGAAGCCCGGCATGGGATGGCATAATTCACAAATTACTACATGATGGTGTAATTAACATGTGGTGGGGTTTATTCCTTTGGGAAAATGGCTCATTTTATACCCTCAGTTGCTGTATTCTTTCTGACCAAGGGCAATGTGAGAGCTGGCCCAATTTGTGTCGAGTGGATGAACTCAGACTAAAAATGCGTGATGACCCTTGAAATGAAGAGTCTTTGATAAGCAGGTATGATTGAGTGTGCTGTTCTGGAGCTATGCGCTAAACTGAGAAAGAAAACCACCGAGCTTTCTGGTGATGGAAAAATCACATGACTGTATTAGTGCTTCTCAATTAAATTGCATGAAAACAGAGAGCAGAATTTCAAGGTTTAAGGACAAAATGAAACATCAACTATTTTTAATATATTAGGAAAAAATGTTGAGAAATTGTTTTTCTTTGAGGATTTAACTCAACAAGGGTGGAGCTTGTTCTCAGGCAGAATTAGAACAAATTTTGAAATGTTGAAAACTTCACTGAAACAAGTTTTTCAGCTTTCAGCAGAGCTTGAATGGAGCTGAAAGGGTATAAGTTTTATTTGACAAGACAAAGATAAAATTGTTGCCAACAATAGAGATGTAATTTGTTTACAGTGTTCTTATATTTGCACTGTATAGGCTGGTAGGAGCCAGCGAGATTTTTTGCTTGTACAACCATCTCAGTTGGTCTAATAAAAATTATATCTCAAAGCTTTTCTTATAGAAAAGTAGGAATTTTTAACAAAAAGGAAAAAAGGGAACACTGCTGTGAGGAGAAAAGTCTCCCCTAAAAACTGTTCAGTGAAATTTTAACTTTCAGTTAAGAAAAAGAAAAAAAAAACCCAAACTTTGAATGGGAATGGTAGGACCTACCTAGTTACTACTGCAGACCATTCCAATTGGAGAGAAAAAATGGTTTTATAAAATTAGTTTAGGCCATATGAACTGATAAAATGCACTGATATTTCCAAAATGGTAAGTAGCAAGGTGTTGTAACCAATGGCTAGGTATCGTATCAGTGCAGTATGTTTGGATCATGCTCTTTGAATTTAATTTTTTTTATTCATAGCATGGAAAAAAAAAAATTAGATTTTGTAGATAATCAGGATTGATGGTATGACAAGCAGAGGTGGAGATAGTTCTCTGACACAGCTGTCTGAATCTGGATCTGGTAAGCTGACACAAATCAAACAACATATGTTTCAATTGAACCAAATGCAAGGTCAAATATTTAGAAACAAAAGATGTAGGAAGCATGATGGGCTATAGGAGGTTATAATATAGATCTCTCCTGGAAGCAGTGAATTTGAATAAGCAGCTGAATGTGTCCTTCCTTTTGTTGTCCTAAGACAGGAAGGGTTTCATGACGCCTGGCATACTGATGTGGAGCCAATAAATGATATTACCTCCACTAATGGAGCTAGGAAGATCATTATTAAAGGCAGCATTCAGTTTTGGTCTTCACACGCTAAGGTGGGGGGGCACAAGTGCATTGAAAAGCTGGCGGTTCAGCAACACCTACACACAGAGACATAGTAATTGGTGTGTTAAGGCTACCAAAAGAAAGTTTTAGAGGATGATTTGGCTGTGGTATCTCAATGTCAACACCTGCATCTGGTACTAAAGGGATCTTTGCTCTAATAGACCCATCACTTCTCACCAAACTCTTATAACAGTGCACTTGATTGGACTTAAGTGTGATAAATTCCAAAGGAAAATAAGATGCTGGCAGTGAGAGCAATTAACTGCTGGAACAGTCTTTCATGAAGAGTGGTGAATCTGTCATGACTGCTTGCCTCTTAATTCACAACTAAATGGCTTTCTGAAAGGTTTGCTCTGGTTCAACCACTGCTATGCAACAGGCTCTGGGTGTCTTAAGAAGGTGGAACTCCTATTGCTGTACCTGGGAGGTAAACTTCTGTGACCCTCATGGCCAGTGCAGCCTTCTCCAGCCTCTGCTCCTGCTCATTTTGGTGTAATGTATTCAGACACAAACCTGTGACTTAATGCAAAATTATGTACCAGATCCTTGGCCTACCAGAACTCCTGGGTGAAAGATGCCTCCATTGCCTTTTAAAATGCATATGACACAAGTGGGCTGTAATCCTTGACTAGCCCTGAGAGTGTGAACACCAAGCACACTGGGTTCCTTATTGGGATTTAAAACTTGGTCTCCATCCAGGAGAAGATAATACATTGAGTTATGGGAAGTCAAACTCTTCCAATGCCAGTTTTATGGTCATTGTGCCTCAGCCTGACATGCTGGTTTTGAGACGAGTGTTTTAAATTCTTTTTATAAAATTGGAGGGGTTTCCTGCATTTGGGATGAATCCTGCTTAAGATAATAAAAGCAGATTTCACTTTCTGAACTTAATCAATAGATCTCTTCCTGACAGCCTGGGCAGACTGTATCCACAAGCTGGTGTAAGGAACTCTTGGCTGTGACAAAATACACACCAGTGCAACAATGTGTGAAGGATGGTAATACCAAGGCATCTATATACAATAACAACTTGGTAGTACTTTCTTTACAATTCTTTCATTCTCATTTCCCCCTCACTTGTCTCCTCTTTTACATTTACTTTGATTTTCCTGTTCCTGTTTCTCTCTTCCATTCTTGTCTTCCCCTCTATCTATTCTGTCTTGCATGTATGAGCGTTTCTTGCCACAAATCAAACCTATTAGGAGCTCTAAAGGGATTCTTGCCAATGGCTTCCCTTTGTGAACTCTCTGGCTTTTTTTTTTTTTAATCTGCAGTGTTCCACATTATATTGCCATTGATTTAATAGACCACCATGAATTTTACTACCTGTCAAACAACAGCACAATTATTTTGAATTCTATTGTGGCAGAGCTTGACACCCAGCCCTGGATCACTTTACACTTTTCACCCTTGCTAGAGTGCACTTGACAATTCAGGATAGTAGTATGTGTGATTGTAGGATGGCATTTTGTGTCATTGTTTTAATTTGGCATTTTGGAGATTGAATGAATTGGCAGCCGATGGATAAAGACTCCCACCTACTCGAATCTGGAAATGACATGTGGAATGTGGAAACTATTACAGGGTGTTAAAAACCCAAACCAATTCCTTTCTTCCCTCTCACTGCTCCCAGCTCTGAATAAATAAGATGGGAAGAACACTTATCTTTACTGTCGGTTCATTGTTCATGGGCTGATCCCAAAAGCTTCGCAAGCAGGATGCTGAGAGTCCTCTCTTGCTGGGCTTTAGTGGGGTGCCCTGTACTGACCAGCAAAGAGGCTAGATGCACATGCCTGGAGACATTCCCCAGGGACAGGTAAAAATTGTAATGTACTTTGAGACCTGAGGTTGGCACTCACCAGTGTGCAGCAGATTTCTTACATGGAATGACAAGTGGATTACATCTGCATTAAAATAAAGAAAAGATTGGTTAATTCAGGATGAATCAGCCCTTTGTATCCCTCTTTAAAGAGCTCTTTCTATCATCTTGCATGACCAGTATAAATTGTTTTGAAATGACAGGAATAATAGATTGAGTCCGCATTGTTTTAGGGGCTGTACTCATGCAGAAGATGACTCCAACAACTCTTATGTACCCCATGAATATATTTCAAGATAGCAACAGCTTCCTTGGTGCAAAGCATGGACACAGAAGAATTAAATGACTTGGCCAAGGCTGCAGAGTGAGTCTGTGTTGGGCCTGGGACCTGTTCTCCAGTGTCTTAAAGTTTTATTCCAAGCATTTTCCTTCAGAGGTTTTGTTTCCCCTGATGAACATGGTCCTTCCCACAATGAAATATTCTCCCCAGGGTCTGAAGCAGATGGTTTTGGATTGTGAGTGAGTACAGAAAGCTATTTTGGTATCCACGATTGGTTATGGGAATAGTAACAATGTGGCTTTTCCTCTTACGCAGCTTCCCCTTTTCCATGAGAGTTCCTGGGTGAGTTAAAGGTCTAATGTCAGTGTGTGAGGATGCTCACCCTTCCCCTACTCTGAGTTAGGGCTTTGGGAGAGGTTTGTTCCATATCTCCTCTGCAGAGTGAGATGCACTATGCACAGATGTAATTCATCCATAAAAGAGCTGCCAGCCCCTGGGCATGAGTTGAGAGCTGTCTTGAGGCCAGTAGGAGCGAGTGGCCGTGCTGGGCTTCTCAAGCCTTCCAAGTTCAAGCCAACCTACTCTTGCTTTGGGCTGAGAAAGAAGGCTAACCCTCTGTGACAAGTAATATAATGATCTGTATAATATATAGATTAGAGAGGAGAAAGAATATGCTTCTAGATCTCCTTGGCCTTGCAGTAGAGAAGGTTTGTTGTCCCCTTTCAGGAAGCTGGTGGGATGGTACAGACACCTCACTGGACTCCATCACACATTGGGCACAAATTTATCCTGTTGGGGAGCTTTTTTGCTCAGAGTGGGGAATTCATGGACTGCATAAATCTCCCAGGGAAGTTAGATGCAGGACGGGGTGGCTCAGTAGTGTATGTGCTGTGGCCCTGGCAGACCAGGCACAGGAAGGTCTGTGCTTTATGGCATGGGCAGAAGTAGGATTGGGCCCAGGTCCCTCTGCCTCCCTTGCAAACACAGAGCTGTGATAAAGTTTTAAAAGGTCAGGGTCCTCCTCCCCCAGCATTGTGACAAATAGGCATTGTGTTCTGTTTTGGAGATCCCAGTCAGACAGAATAATTAGGTGGCAATACAATTTATTGCCTGCAGCCCTATAAAGCTCAGGAAGCACTCTTTCAGCCTTCAGTTGGTATTTAATCAACGTATCATAACTTTTATTAAGCCTAAATGCAATGCTTCTGAGATACTAAATTTAAAGTGTGCCTGGAAGCCAGGGCCATTTTTTGTTTGATTTACATATCACAGCATCATGCAAACTGGGAATAGGATGACAAGGAGCCTGGATTACAGTCTTCTCCCTGGGGATGCTTCAGAGATTTTTGTCCTGGCCTGAGACCTCTGATACATCACCAGGTACCAGGAGGGTGGGAGATGAGTTGGACCCTTTGCTGCCCCAGCTGCTGTTACAGATTAAGAAAGGGTGGCTGTGTCACGATGCCTGAGCTAGGTTCAGTGCAAGCGCTATGTGTTGTGACAGTGGTTTCAGCTGCATATCAAGGAGCACCTCTGAGTCCTCACAGAGATATTTTCTGCAGCACAGGCCCACAGGCAGAGAAAAATGCTTACACCTTTCTCAGGAAGTAAATTCCTGCCTCTGAAATGCTGTATCCATACACTGAGCTCTCCTGGGCATCCCATGACACCTCTCTGGGGTTATTTGGAAACCTCCTGTGCCCTCCCCCATGCTGGTTCAGGGTCCCCAGTGCTTCTAAAAGAGGTTTCCTCCTGTACGTCCTTTGCATTTGTCAATGGGCAGGCAAGCTCTGCTCGTGTGCCCTTTATCCTCTTGCTGAGCTGCCTTTGCCAGCTGCTGAGGTGGGCAACCAGAAAGAAATTCCAGTGGCATTCAGGTACCAAATGCCCAGAATGGGTGGTTGCAGGCCTGATTAGCCAATTTGTGCCCAAACCACACCGATTTCTGCACTGGCCAAACACAACTCTGTAACCAGCATTGCAACTGCCTGCCGTAGGCTTCCCTGGGCTGAATGATGGTACGCCCGTTTCCAGTCGTGATGGATGGGGACAGCGAGGGAGTGAGAATCAAGCCCTGGTTTCTGAATCTACAACAAGACTCTCACGCCAGCCTACCAGCACCGCTGTAGATTTGACAGGAACTCAAAAACTTTGCCAAATGTTGGAGACTGGCTTAAAATGCTAAATACGGTATTTAAAACCCATGGAAATTCTAAAACAAGGATGTTATTAAAGTGGAATTAAGGACAAAAGAGTTGCTAATATCTTCAAGAAAAGGGAGAATAAGAACATTTGGGTTTTAAATAGTATTAGAATATTAGCTGAAATTTAGAAATAGGGTTTATCTGTAAAACATTGTATCTGAGAAGGTTTCAATTTACGGATGAGATACTAACTTGATTTCAGGCATCTCGGAACACACTGTCTTGTGCTGGGGCCATCCCGGAGCCGGGAGGGCAGGGTGGTGTGTGCGCAGCACATGCTGTCACAGCAGATCAGCTTGTAACTCGTTCTCAACCTTTGGCGTGTGTGACCAGGTGCTGGCAAAATGTGCTTTGCCCTGTCTCCCCAATACTGGAATGATTGTTTGGCAATATATAACCTGTGGCCTCTTGTCTGAAATCCCATCCCAACTGCCTGCTGTGGCCAACACAGTAGCGGGTGCCTGTCAGTCAGGGATTGTCCATTAGTATAAATAACAAGAACCACTGAAACTACAAAAGCCAGGATTAAAACCCGACATAAATAACTTTTGGAGAGTATGAATCCCCGTGCTTCAAGGGAAAGACCAAATTCAAGTGAGGATAGGAAACTTTCAAAATGAAAAATGCACCATTTTGAATAGCAAATTGCTAACCGTTGCTAAACTTTGTTATTGTCTTGCTGCTTTCTAAACAATAGGTGTGGAAGGCATCGAGAAACTATTTTTTTAATCTTAAATTATAACAATTTTTAAAACATAGTTGTTCCTACTTCTCACCACTTTCTGAATGTGAGTTAGTTATGAATGTTTCTACAGTTATCAAAGACCTTCTTTCTCCTTTTTTTTTTTTTTAACACTGAGGTAGTGACAAAATTGGAACTTTAGGAAGATAATGTTGCCTTCTAGGCTTGCATAGAGGCTGATGGCCTGACACACAGGTCTGGTCTTTGGTCGTAATTGTGTTTATAAGTCACAGTGGAGAGTGACTGTTGGTCCCAGCATATTGCAATGGCCAGCAGGTCAAGAGAAGGGGATATCCCTTCAGCACTTGTGAGGGCATGTCTGCAATACTGTGTGCAGTTTGGGGTCCCCAGTACAAAAGATGCTGACAAACTGGAGCAAGTCCAGTGGATGCCAACAAGATGGTTGTGGGACTGGAGCCCAGGACAAATGGGGAGAGAATGAGGGTGCTGGGACAGGGACCAGAGAGCTGGGAGGATTTTAATCTTTGGAGGTATTCACCACTTGACATTTTCCTCTTTGAGGTTCTTACAGATGGTTAGAGCTCCAACGTGTCTTCACTGATTTATGTGGCTGTGTGCACTAGGGCCTTGGAGCTGCAGGTCGCTGAATGGCGTGGCTAGCAGAGACTGAGTTAAAGCCTGGACCAGAGCCATTGAACTCAATGGAGTTAACTTCCAGTGTTTGGTGTTCCACACTTTCACATGAATCTGGAGACACCTGGCAGCTGAAAAAGCTGTGAAGAGCCAGGTTGAAACTCTTTCAGCACTGGGTAGAGCTCTCTGCCAGAGTCTTTCAGAGGGAGAAGAGTTGTCACGTGCAGATAGTAGAAAAGTTTTTGATGGGGCTGTTGAAATTTGCGTATGCACGGACCATTTTTTGCATCTGAAGCACCCCTGTTGTAAAGCTGCCTGGCTCCACTGGGAAACTGTGGAGAGGCTGTCTTGTTTGCCTTTTCTGTATTCATTGCAGAGTACGTAAAGATGCAAGAGACTCACTCACTGGTGGTCACAGGGGACTAAGGTATTCTCTTTTATGTAAAACTAAGATATAGTTCTCCCTCTGCCCAGGGGAGGCTAGAGATGGAAGGAAACCAAAGCAGCCCTGAGGCTCATCTAAAATACTCAACGGAGTGGCTCACCTCCAGCTTAGGCAAAAGAAGATCCGTACCTGGAGGTAAACAAGCAATGTAAGGCCATCTCTGCATGTCATGGCTGTCTTCTAGCCGGTTGGAAGTCTTTCCTGGTGGATATCACTGGCAAATGCTCTTGTCATTAAATATATTTGTTAGCACACGGATGATTCTAAGCTATAATTATTGGTGGAGCTGGCAGTGGTGCCTATAATTAAGGTTGCCAGACATTTCCCATTAAAAGATTCTGTTTTCCAATGCTATATCCTTGCCAACATGTAACTGTTCAGGCTGAAATTTTCAGTTGCAGGCCGTTGGCTTGAACTGGTCTTTGTGTATATGAATATGTGTGTGTGTGTGTGTGTGTGAGAAAGCAGGAGTAAAATATAGTTTAACCAGATCCAAGAGTGTGATACAGGGAAAAGGCATTGTTTTATAGTTATTTAAGGGAAAAAAATTTCTGACACCCACATTGTTGAGAAAGTCTGGCACTTTCATGCTTTATTTTTATTTTCACAGGGACTTGAAATTTGGCTTGGTAACAGATCTGGGCTCTTTTTCTCCTTCAGACTCCCCTTCCTGGTTTTGGCCAAGTTGGATGAGTCTGAAGATCTGCTGTCAACATGAGAAGAAGAGGTTTGCCCTGAAGTTTGTCTGGAGCTTGTGCAGCCCACAGCTTCAGGAAGGAAGCAGCATTTCCTCCTTCCCAGAGCAGGTTAGCAGCCTGTTATGTGGTTTGGCCCTTTAATAAGGAGAATGCAGCTCGGATTTCCTATACTCTATGTGTTTCTCCAGCTGGCTTACATGATAGGGAGGCAATCACACTTGCACTGGCTGTGTGGGGATAAGGGCTTTCTGCTGTGATAGGCAGAGGTAGAGTAGAATAGACTAGATCCTACAAGAGGATAGATGGGGAAAGGGTGACTGTCTATACAGAGAGGTGTGTAAATCCTTGGAAGGTCTTATAGCTTCCATTCTGCTCATCCAGACTGGACAGTTTGCAGGATGAGACCACAGCCCTGTGTGCCCACATCTCCTCCTCACCTGAGATCAGAAGTGGGTTAAGGTGAGAGTCCTGAGCGTAGGAACTACACTGGGGAACCCTCATTAGAAGCATCATTTTTACCCTTGCTCCAATGCTTCCAGTTAAAGCTGCGGAAATCTTCCCTCCGAGTCTTTTATTTCCCAAAGCACATCA
>NW_010972579.1:1535746-1568246 GCF_000737465.1 Haliaeetus leucocephalus | reverse complement strand
TGGAAATGGCTCATCCTCCTATCAAGGTCAGTATTGTCTTCATTACTGTATTTTCCAGTCTTTTAAGGATTAAGTTCCTAAGGCACGAATCTTTTCTTTCTCTTACGAGGCTTTTCCAGATGATTCAGTGCTACGACACTTTCCTTGAAAAACAGCCTTGTTTCTTTCTACTTGAGCTGCATCCAAACCAAAACTTTGTTCTTCCTTCTTTTCTAAACCCATTTTTCAAATATTTATAATGTATGTTTCCAGCCTTCTGCAACCATCACTAAACCAAATTGTATAGATTTTGCTCTTCATGGATCAGTCCTCCAGGCACAAATCATTTTTGTCACTCTTCTCTGAACTCTCTCCATTTTGTCAATATCTTTCTAAAAACAGTGTGCCCAGAGCTGAACACACATTGTCAGCTCATGTTCACCATTCTCTACTACTGTGAATGAACAAATTGATCTTTTTGTGAATGCATGGATATGACAAAGTGTATCAACAATCAAAAAAAAATTTAACAAGGGTTTACAAAGCTGATTTGGATGTGGGGAGGTTGCTGGCCTTCACGTCCTGCCCATGTAGAAACATAACACTAGCTTACAAGAGTAGCGTAGTGCTCTGTGGTGTGCCATTATCATCTGCTATTTCCCAGGGGGTAGTGATGGGATCATGAATTTTTTTTTTATTTTTGTTTTTTTTTACTGGATGATGGAACATGAAAGACACTTGACCCTCTCCATAGATTCAGTTTGTTCGGTGAATAACTCTTCTTGACTCCAATTAATTTTGACACCAGAGTAAATCTGTCAACAGTGGGAACATCTACAGGAGTCGTGAAAGGGCTAGATTTTCAAACGAAGGTGACAACTGTAAGAGGTCCCTATAGCCTTCAGGATTCCTTTTCACGTGCAGAGCAGCTCTGAAAGCATGGGCTGAATGTCCTTAGTAATGTATGGAAGTAAATCCAGAAATACACAGACAATAAGGTGGTGCATTTAATGTCTCATTCCCACATGATGGAAATTTGGGGCTTCCTTTTAGTTCTTTGTCCTTATTTGGGCACAATTCCTCTTCTCCACTGAGTTTACTTGGACTGAAAACATCTACTCACAATAAGGAGATCCTTAATATCTTTTGGGAACTTGAGAGCACTGTCTTGCTCCCACTGATGTCAATGAACATCTTTTGTGCCTCACTTTGAGTCATCTGCAATCCCAAAAGCAGAAAATGGAGATCTGCAATGTGTTTCTTGGTCAGTTACATGCCAGCTGAAGATGGACTTGAGGATCTTAGCTGAGACTTCATATTTACCATCATGGAGATCTAGACCAAATGTGGATCCACTCTAATCACATTCTCAGGTTATGTCAGAAAGCCTTTTGCATTAACCTGGCTCCTGTCTATATGGAAGACATCAGATTTCCTTTTGATGGTGGCATTCAGACGTGAGGTCCTCACAGCTCTTTTCTTTCCACAGTACCCTATAGGTTTCTGTCTCTGAAAAACACTTAGCATTTCTGACCTCATGCTGATATTGTATTATGACAGGATGTTCTTTGTGCACAATCCCATCAACTGCAGCAATTTCATCTCTCTAATCCCAATAAGTTTTTATGCTCAGCACTGGCTTGATATTTTCTTTGGTCATCCATGTAGAATTACTTTCCCCAAACTGTTGTCAACTTGGGTCATTTTGTGTTACTTGTTTGAACTTGTCCAATTTCATTTCAGACATGGGTAGTACTTGACTCATATTTACTTCAAACTCCTCTTCCTGCAGTTCATTGCTTTCATTATTTATAGGTGTTCTTGAAAGCATATCTGCTAAGCTCCTTACTGGGCCTGTATTTCACATTTAATGAGTACTTTTGCAATTTCATTACATTTTTCTGAAGTCCAGGTGGCTCATTGTACAATGGATTTTGCTCTATGGCTCCTAGTGCTTTATGGTCTCTTTCTACCTTGATTGAATTCTTCCCATAAACATATTCATGAAAATACTCATGATCTAAAACAATTGCCAGTATTCCATTTGGAGTGTGAGCATAGCTTTTGGTATGTTTTAGCCAGTGGCTCAGATATCATCTTGCAAGACAGCCATGATCAAAATGACCTTGCATCATCTTGGGTCTTAAGCTCCCTGTTAACATCAGAATGTTCCGGTGTTGATGCTTCTCTGACAGTTTCTCTTTACACCAAACCTTATTCTATTTTCAGTTATCATTGAGATGTTCTGAACTATCTGCAAGGAACATTCAGCAGTGCCCCTTTACTGTAAGGAAAAAAGATACTAGTTTACCTGGACCTCTTTTCAGGGAGAGATCATTATGTTCAGTGTTTGTACCAAGGCTTACACAAAAGGTGAGTAACCTTCTGTCATTGCTGCAATACCAGTATTATTAGCAGGAAAACCAGTACTGATGTTCTCATGAATTCCCCAAAAGCCTCCTGGTTAGAGGTTTTCAAAGATGGTCTGAGCTTTTCCAGGAGCTGCCAAGCTCCTTTGCTATTGCATACTTCTGCCTACCTTAATTCATCTGCCCTCATCTGTCTAACTGCAAAAATGCTACCGGAGAACATAAGCATTTTTGTGTTCTCAATGCTCATGGTCATCCTAAACATCAGATCATGTGCTGGTGTTTCAGCCTCACCTTAATCCTCTGAGATCTGGGCACAATATGTTAGTGGTGACACTACCCTACAGAGATGTTTGCTTGCATCTCCTAAAAGAATTTTTGAGCAAAAGTATGCATCTTTTCCACCAACCTTACCCAGCTTCCAAATTCAAGAGGATTTTCATGTTAGGAAGTCTAGACTTGCACACTACAGTCATGCCTGCAGTCTTCCTTTAGATGTTGCACTGAGGTTTTTTTTACTTATTCAAATCCTTATTTCGCTTGTTTTAATGAAAGTGACTATTTTCTGTTGACCAAGTTGGTTTAGTTTTCGTATGTACTCGGTATGTCTTGTTTTGTCACCCACTTAGGTTCAGCTATTGTTTTATCTTTCAGTGTCAGTGTGACTTCATATGGTGCGTAATTTTTATGGAACTATAGTAGTAGTTCTCAATGTTATGGCCGGTGGCATGACCCGAGTCCCTCTCTTTGTCACCAAACTCATTGAGAAAGCATATTTCTGAGAGTCTTCCTTGGCTGGTCCACCATGTTGGTCTCTGTATGTCCATCAATCCATTTCTACACAAATTAATCACAGTCTGTAGCACTTTCATTGGCTGCCTGTTGGTCTGTGGAGCAATCAATGTGTTTCATGCTCTCTGCAAAATCTAGACAGATTCAGAAATACTAGTTTTATACCTGATTTAATTGCAAGGTGAGAAGGTGTTCCAAATGGAGGATCTCTTGGATGTCAGTTGCTCTGGTGGAGTTGTAGAGGTAACTTGCGGTGGGTCTCACACAAACTCCACCTTGAAGTTTCATGGCTGCACCAAAGGGTGGACAGAAGGGAAGGGTCTGCATGACTGAAGCAGCTGGACCTAGCAGTTGACCTTGGCCAGAGCAGGAGGAAATTGCCTAATGGGCTGGGAGTTCACATGAGGTCTCGGGGTAGTCTGGAGCCTGGGTTAACACCAGAATGCACCTAGAGCCTCTGATCCACTCTGAAGCTGCATAAATTCTCCTGCATTTGGGCTCATGCAGCCAGTTTTTTCACACCAAATGGATGCATTTGTTCCACTGTTCATTTTCCCTGTGACTACGTATGCAAGAAAGACCTTTCCACAGCTCCCACCCTCAAAATTTGTGGCATCCTCCCATGCCAAGCCCTCCTGAGGAGAAAAGCAGAACCACCAAAACAAAGGTAAAACATTTCAGTGGAAGATTTCTCCAGCAGGCAGCCTCCTTCCCCAAAAGAACGATGCACCAAATAATGGAGCAAGCAAACATTTAAAAAAAAAAAAAAAAAAGTCCATATGTGTGTCACGAGCATTTAAAATGGCTGGGAAATTCTTGCTTTTTGGGAGTGACCAGTTCATTGCTTTGCTAAGTATCTTTCTAAGCCACCTCTTGTCAGAAGAAGAGAATAAATGAAAAGAGAGAAAGAGAGAGAGAAGAGAGAGAGAGAGAAAAAGACCTTTGCATAGCTTGAGCCTTTGTGCCGTGCATTCAGACTGATTTGTACCCTTTGTAGTCTTAATTATTTGTGAGAGCAGGATAACAGGAGTACCAAGCTCACCCATTATTTCCTGCATAAAAAAAGGCACACAGAAGCCGCTGATCGGTTTTGAATTAGCAAACATGATACTAAAAAAAAAAAAAACGGGGGGGGGGGGGAGAAGAGAGAGAGAGAGAGCATAAAAAAAATTCATTAATATCATCAGGGATTAGGAGGCTGATTAAAGTGTAGCTGTTAGCGTATGCAAATGAGCGATAGGCATTTATCAGAGCCTGTGCAAGCTGTCTCAGAGCTGTAAAGCCCACGTATGTTTTTCAGCTGATTAAAACAGTTTTAAGTTCTGGAGGATTTTTTTTTTTGGAGAGAATAAAAAAAATTAAAAAAGCCACCATCATCTATCCTTTTCCTTTTGGCTAAATTCCTCTAAGTGCACTCCAACCATTTCCACTTGAATGCACTCACTCTCTCTCTCTCTCTCTTTCGGGTAATGAGAGTTTGGGAAGGAAATGAATGCAAACTAAGCACAAGGCTTGCAACAGCTTTCGCAGCTTCCCTCTGAACTTCCAGAATGAGGCCGTCAGAGGCTGCACCCCAGCAGCATCTCTGAAACATGCACATGCTGCCATGCTGCAACCCCGCCAGGCTTGGGTCCTGGGGAGCAGAAATGGACCGGTAGCTTTTTTTCATCAGCTTCATCATGCTTTGGGGCCACGCTTGGAGCCCTACCTCACTCTGTTCTTGCTTGGATGGTATGGGGGACTCCATCCAAACTGCTCACAGGCCCAGGTCCCCATTACAAAGCTGGTGTATGGCTTAGCTTGTGAGAGGGTCATGTAAAACACAGCAGAGGAACAATGTAAAAGAGGACTGAAGCTAGTCCATGAAAACATCATCAGATTTCTTTTTTTCTGCTTCCCATGCCCTGCTGCATTTTTATTGTTCTGGCCAAGATTTGCTGAAGAGATTGTTTGGGGTTGGCTTTGTTCTGGGGTCCCCAAGTGAAATCCCTAAAAGGGATTTTTCAGAAAACAGTGGCCAAATGTCACGCTTTCCAGACACCTCAGAAGGGTCATTTAACACAGAGACCTAAATCTATGCTCTCTTCTGCAAACCTGGTTCCGTTAGTCTACATCTCCAGCACCTCTAAGGAGGAGCAAGTAGTAATACACATTGAAATGTCACTCTGTTATTGCTAATATTAGGCCTCTAGGCACTCACTCATCAGTACTACATTTGAGTTTAGCTGGGAAAATCATGGGGGAAGTGGCTAAGGATTGTTTTATGTGGTTTATCACATGAATCCACAGTGTATCACATGGATCTTCAACTTATCACATATGTAGTGTATGCATCATGGCAAAGCATCACTTGGAAGAGCAGTCTTAGCTAACAGTCTGCCAGCTTTTCCATTATGAACAAACAATGGTATTTAAAGTGGTTATAACTTTGCTGTAAAATTTTGTTCTGTTGAAACTTGGCAAACGAGGTCCCTGCCCAACAGCAATTTTTTTGTTGTTGTGTATTTGGAAGTAAATCAGCTTGGCCATTTATGTTTTAAAAGATTACTTCTTTTGAGTCCCAGTCTCTCATTTCTCAGGCTGGCAAAAGCTCCCAGCACTGCAGGGAGAATGCATCCAGCGTAGAGGAAGGGCTTTGTGCCTGTCATTGAACAGTGACCCCTTCGAATAATCGGGGAAGCACTTTGGCAGGTCCTGGACTGCGTCCCATCCCATATCTCCCCTGCAGAAGCCTGGTTATTCATTGCTATTTCATACCATTCATTACAAACCCATCCAAGACCAGGAAGAAATATTGTATCTGGGTGGAAAATAGCAAACCAAGAGAACAGGGCCAGCTTTGGAAATAGCTTATGAGTGACTCAGTAAACCTCAGCGATGGTAACACAGTTGTGCTCAGTACAACGTTTATAACACAAACGGTAGTAAGTCTTTGTGCATGCAGCTGGGATGAACGTGGCAGAACTCAGCAGCAGGGCTACTGGGACACATGGTTGTCTGTATGGAAGCGTGGGCACAGTCATATTGAGCTTTAAACTACTCAAAGGGTGCTGCTGAGAATGGCTACCCAGCAAGGCTGAATTTGGTGCTAACAGATAGGTCAAAATAGCATCTAAAAGCAGGACCAAGCAACACCTTTTGAAAAATACAAGGGAAACCAGTTAGCATGAAAGAAAATGAGGCATCTCCAAACAGAAGTCTTTAAGTATATCAAGCCATGAGTCAAATGGGTGGCTAAGATATCCTACGGGGATGGATGGATGGATGGATGGATGGGTGGATAAAGATCTACTGTTGTTTAGAAATGGATTTCAAGATTGGAAGAACTGATTAACACTCAGTAGAGAGTAAGATGCTGGAGCAGGACTGTTCTTTGTCAGTATTTGACTTTGCAGGTATCCCATAGTTAAGTAGGACAATCAGCTCTGGACATTGCTGACCTTCAGAAGATCCAACAGAACAGGGAAACTGGACACCACCCTGGTGAACGATGTTGCGATCAGCAAGTGCAAGGTAATGCCTGTGGAGGGAGGGAAAGCTGGTGTCTTGTAGCTGTGCTGAGCCTGCTGATCCCCAGCTCCGGTGCCTACACCCAAGCTCTGGCACTGGAGAAGGAAGGCTCATTGATCTATTCATTCTCTTCTGACCAAGTCTTCATGACTCAGCAGACCACTAACTAATTTTGAAGATCATCTGTGTAATCATTTTCTGAGCAGAAGCCTTCCCAGAATATTTCCATGACAGTGTTACCTTTCTCTGTATCTTTTCCAGATCTTCTGTGGGACCTCGTGAAATAGGAGCAGATCTGCACCATCACTTACAATGCAGAACCGGTACAGGATCACTGCAATGCTCTCTGCTTTATTCTCTATTCCTTTACTGATGACAAAATGGAGCAAGAAACTATGACTTGTTTAAAAAAAAAAAAAAAAAAGCCATAAATGCTGACAAAGCTGCTATTGCCATTGCTGAGTGTGGGCTCCTGCCTTGAAGCCAGTGTGATGTTCTGGTTGTGCCACATCCAAAACGAAACAAGGAAACAACAAAGGCTTAGAGAGACAGGCAATACAAATACTTCCAAGTGTGGCTAGAGTGGTGATATTTTCTCTGTTTTTTTCCCAGGAGAGAATGAATAGGAAATGAAATGACTGTAATAAACGGCATAAAGAAGGTCAAACAGGCAATCGAATTTATTTTTTAGACAATTACAACAGTGTCTCATTCAAAGGGACACTGAATAATCTTGAAAGGCAACAGAACTGAAACTGATAAAAAGACACATTTGTGAGCAATTCATACACAGCTTAGGGAATTCATTGCCCCAAGATATTGCTGCAACCAAGTTCTCCAGTTATGTTACACAGAAAAAAGCAGTTACCAAAGATATAAAATTCCACGTTCCAGGACTTAAGGAAGCTTATTCCACAGCAGCCTGCTCTGGGTTTTTCTGCATCTCCTTCTGGCATCTGTGGGTGTACAGTGACACTGGTTGACACTGGTACTGTACACTGGTGATGTTCTGAGCAGGTCCAGCTGTTCTTATCTCCTGGCATCTGGAGATTTCCGTATTGCAGCTGGCCCTCTGAGAGATGGCACCATGTGCTGCTCTGGTGGAGCTGGTAGGAGAAGAACATTTTGCATTAATGAGAAAACTGGGAATATTAATTTCCCCTGAGGCTGGAAGCATGCTTCAGGACAGAGTTCTCTAAGCGGTTGTTCCCATGCTGGGAAAGGGGATGCACTGTGGAGTGACAAGGGATGTGGTCTGCTCGTGAAGCAGAGTTGGAGCTGGGAAGATCAATGTTTCTTCCCTCCTAGTTTGAGTCACCCTGATCTTTGGATGCAGAATGTAGCGCTGTCCAAATGGGTTCCCCAACCAACCATAACAACACTTGAATTTTTTTTAGCTTTTCATTCAAATTAAAGCAAGTCAAACCTTAGCTTGGTGGCAGGGAACAGAGAATCACACAAAGGGCTTTTGGAGGGACCCATGGAATCCCCTACTCTGTCCACTGTGCACGAGGGCATAGCTCTGTGAAGGCAACCCAAACCCATGAAGAATGGTCTCCAGGCAGAACTGGATGAACTGCTGCATTGGAAATGAACTACAAAGAGGCTGAGCACACCATCTGCAGACCACCTTGCCATTCCCAGCCTAGGCATCCTGTGTACTGAATGAAGCAGGCAAAATAGCATGGAAATAGTACATAACTGGGATCCTTCTCTCCAGGTTTAGGCATGAGAAAACAAACACCCTAATTACAGCATTTGACAACTTCTTAGTCTTTCACCGTATGACATTTAACTTTTTTTGGGTGTGTACCTGCATGGAGTCCTCAGGTGAAAAATCATATGCAAATTGCTAGATTTATAGTTGTCTGCAAAATACAAAATGTTGCCTCCCCCAAGCTACAGCTATGAAATTTTTGCAGCTTTGCTTGCAACAGAAAGTTACAAGCCCCCCTTTTTTGTTAAATAACAGCAATCAAGCTATTCTGAAAAGCATTGTTTCAGTGTAGCCATTCGATAGAGCAGGTCATGAGCCAGCCAGTTGAAGCTGTGGTTGTCCATCTGCTGAGGATGATGCCTGAGTTTCAGAGGAGCTTTGGGGCAAATTTGCTTCTGCTGATCTCCTTGACGAGGCAGTATGGAGACATGAGCAGCTGCTGAGACAGGACAGAAGAGCTGTAGAAGAAGAAATACAGCTCAACTTCTAAGCATTTTCGGACCTTTCCAAAGGCTGGCTGCAGTCTCGTGGAGCTGGCAAATGAAATTGGAGTCCAAGATGTATTGCAGTAATTCTGCCAAGGAAGTGCTAACAACAGGAAACACAATGCAAATATAATCGAGGTCATCAGCCCCTTTTCCTTGCATAAGTACTTAAATACGTGCTCGTATTGCAGTTACTTAACTGTAATTGCTCAGGGCAAATGTGTGATCAGGTCTTTATGGTCACTAAGCATGTATTCTTCCTTCAGGTGATATATTGGTTTCTGACCCTCCTTGGGCGTGCCCTGTAAATATTTACACACCTCCAGGTTTGTGTGTTTATTCAAAGAGATGACAATTAATATGCAGGGGAAGGAGATTTAAAGCTCCTACAAATGTAGTCTTACCTGTGTAATGGGTATAGGGGACAACAACAGATGCTGGTCAGGAGTGGGTGGCACATCCAAAGGATGTCTCTCTTTTGGAGGGATCCGAAGAAACTCTTTTCTTTGCTTTAGGTGGGGAAAAACTACTTTGAGCAACCACTGAGAAATGTTAGAATTGCCACCCTTGAAAAGACATAGATTACTCACTGATGACACTAAACTTTCTCTCATGCTACTGACAGATGGCCTCCTTCGTCTCTCCAAACCTCATAGCTATTTTCAGCCCTCTTGCAGCTGGCCAGGGGATGGCCATCTGTGGCACAGATAGAGTTAATAAGGATGAGGCGATCATTTTTACAGCTAACTGTGCTGCAATGGGACAACAGAGATGCTAAAGAATATTTACTAAAAGGCAGAACACTTGTAAAAAAAAAAAAATACATCCAAGCACACATAATTACCACAGCATATCATGCTTTCATTTTACAGCTTTCTTGATAACTTCTGGCACAGCTCTCTGGCAGGGAGAGCGTGGGTTAGCGAACAAGCCATCCATGCGTCCTTTCCCATCCTTGATGTGCCAAAGAATTGGATACAGCCCCAGCTGAAGCTGTATTCTTGGTTTAATGTGCAGATGCAGCTGGCATACTTATGTTTTTCCTGAATGCCTTGTATCATCCAGACCAGGTTAAAGGGACCAGATGCTGAAGGACAAGGTGAAGAGGACTTCTTCAGAGTATGTTACGTTACTGTAAGCCATGGTGTGCACCTCCCGTCTCCCTTGTGTGTGCCTTGTTGGGTAGAGTTGCTCAGCAGAGGGGCTTGCCTCTTGCCTTTGACACTGGAAGAAAGTGATGCCTAGAACAGGTAAGACATGCATTTTTCAAACTCAAGGAGTGATGCAATTCAGCCTGAATGCATGTTGACCTGCTCCGATCATGACTAAATTCTTGTGCTCATTCATTTTCCTTTGCCTTTTTAAACAAGAGTTTGTTGAGGGACATCCCTGTCTCCTTCCCATAATTTCTAGGCTCCTGAGGGATTCTGTCTGATTTACCCTGGTGCAGGTGAGGAAATACTATGGCCCAGCCTAAATACCTGCACAGATCTGGGGCTCAACCATGGTGCACAAAGAGAACACTCAGCTCTGGAATCTGTCTTCAGCACACCCATTTCTTGATATTTTTCACCTCTTTCTGGCACTATTTTGTTGCACTGGGAAACCCTTGCAGTGGGGTTGCAGGTGACAGCATGTCACCATGGGACCTACCAGGAAGGGGGCACTGGGTATGGTGCCCGAAAGCTGTGCATGGCCCCAAGTCACTCAGGAGCACTGCAGAAGTGCATTACCAGGCTGCATGGTTGTCTAGACATGGATGGAGGTTTGGATGGGATGTTCTCTGTTTCTGAGCTTTAGCTGATGCCACAGGGACATCAGCTGGGTTGTAGCTGCTGACCCTATGGTGTTAAAGGTCAGGGTTCTGTAATATGGTAGAGCTCAGTTCATCTTGTTAGGAGATGTGTGCCTGCTTTTTAGACTGTATAAGTGCAAAATAAAGTTCCTGACCCTTCCATGAAGGTCTTTCTGCTCTCACAGAGACTGCCTTCAGCAATTCTCTCAGCAGTGCAGTTGCTTGAAGGGTTTATTTCAGAAACGGGAAGATGTTCATGAGAATTTGCAAGAACTGGTCCTGTTGCTACCTTGGTGGAGGGGCTGGAGGTTGCAGAGGCACCTGTAACTCAACAAGATCTCCTATATTATTAGCTTGCACCTTTATTGATCCCAACAGGTCCATCACAGGAGACACAGGCTCTTCAGGGAGGAAATAGCCATCTCTGTGGATGTCAATAGAGCCCAGCAAAAGCCTGGGACCAGGGACCAGCTTTACCCTTGTTCTCAGGTGGGCAGCGCAGTCCCAGGGAGATGAAGGGAGTTGTTTGATACCTTCTGAGGCAGAAGCAGGCACTAAGCTCAGATGGCTTTTGCGCCTTCCTCAATAGATGATCCTTTCTCACTTGAAATGCTTCTTTCAGCTAATGTATGTTGCAAATAGTTTAGCTCTAGTTTTGCTGTACAGCCTCTTACAAATTCAATTACAAACGCTCTTTTCTTGCTGCAGTTGGAATTGTTCTTAGCCTAATATCATGTTTGTCAGGGTTTTGTTTTGTTCTCCTTGCAGCCCAAGATGTCCTTGTTCTAAGTCGTAGCATCTCCTCCGCCTCACGGCCCTGCTACCTTTGCATGGAACACTTCTGGTGCTCTAAAGATACCAAAAGGTTTTAATTACGATTAAGCCAAGTCATTTCTACAGTTTCTAGCTGTAAATAAACAGCCTGTTTTGGATAATGGAGGTAATGGTTTGCATTTCAACTCTACTTCTAACCTCTGATTTTTGCTTGTAATATTTTATGTGGTTAAATCAATTTTTTCTGCCATTGAATGTAGCCTTTCTTTTCCTTTTTTTTTTTTTTTTAAACTCAGTTGTAAAGCGTGTGTTTCATCATATCCTTGTTACCCTAGGACATGCCTGCTGTAGTTAAACTAGGCTGTAGTCATGCTCTTTTTCAGAGGGGTCTGGGATTGATAGGAGAAATTTTTGTTGTTTTCTCCTATTGCTTTCAAAGAAAGCAAACATGTTATTGGCTTATTAAAAGCCAGGTAAAAATAAGAGATGTCAAAAGATAATCCTTTGAGACAGTAAAGTGAGATGTATTTTGTGAGTTATAGTGTACGAGCTGCATGCACTGAGACAGTACAATAGTGTGTGCCTGCACAAAAAAATTGGGTGGGCAGGAGGGGACCCTGGGGCTGCCTAACCCGTCCACAACTGTCAGCAGCAACTGGCACAGGACCTCTTTTTCAGAAGAAGGTGATGGAGGTGCCCCTGTGTGCACGTATATGCTAACTTTCTTCTTCTGAAGGCTCTCCGGGTAAAGGCAAAATTTTCTATTCTGACAGATGCTCGGTTATATTCAAAACAGTGAGAAGTTTATTGAAAGGGGTCTCTTGACAACATGAGGAGTGGCTTTTGGATGTGGATGTATTTTCTGAAGACACAGTGTGGCTTACCATATTGTGTGCTGGGCTCAGGACACATCTGTTTTGGGGTTGCAACCCTTCTGTATGGCCCTAGTCACCTCCAGGCTACAAGCAGGCTATGAGACTGTCCAGTGGCTGGCTGCTGTGCCTCATGCTGTTAAACACACTCTTTTTTTTTTCAGAGTTGCTCTAAACGTGCTTTACTAGGGCAAAGTGACTTTTCTAGGTAGGGAACTAATTGTGATTATTTCAGTGTATAGGAAATATAATATGTACCATCAGCGCAAACTGACTTAAGCCAGCCAAGGAGTTATCATTATAGAGTATTTTCATTTAGGTCACTTAAAGCTTTGATTAATTAAATACTGTTATGTGATTTCTTTCTAAAGTTTAATTCACAATCCAGATTTTTGATTAAAAATACACAATTTCAATCAGACTCTCACAGTGACCACACTGCGATTTTAAAAGCAGGGTCCTCATATGTCACTGCTGTTGCCTTGAATTATTCTTCATTGTATGTTGCTAAAATTGCCCTTTGAATCCTGCCTCAATCATTACCCCCACCCTGCACCAAATTTAAAACTTCTGTTTTTTCTGTTTCACTCTGCTGCTACACCCTCCTGTCTGTTATTGTTTTGTACATGAGCAAAGTCACAACTCGAGCCTGGGAAGAAGAGGGAGAAGGGGATGCTGTTCATCCAGTTTGGGAGTGGCAAATGAATTTCAGCCCTGGATGGCATAATATTAATTTGAACATTTCTGTGTTGCTGGCAGATGGCATCTTCTGTTGTAATTTCATTAGACTTGTGTCTCTGCAGAACCTTTAACTCCATAATGTTTGACCATAAATTACTTTCTTAATCTTTGGTAACCTTCAGTTGTTCCTGGGCCAGGTTGTAGCTGAGGTAGTAAGTTAAGCCTCTTTCCTCCAAGCCTCAGCTGCCGGCTGGCCTGTGGGCAGCATTTGCTGCTCCGTGAAATGCAGCTCCTCAATCTCTGGATGATTCCCAAGTATGATGCTCGTTGGTGGCCCTTTTCCGATGGAGATGGCAGGGAGCAGACTGCTTCTGCACAGCTTCACTTACAAAGCATCAGTGTTACCATTGAGCTGTCCAGACAGCAGCAGGACTAACAAAGAGGAGCAGGGCTGGGTCCGCACAGCGCATTACGGAGTGAAAAGCTGCACCAGTGGTTTGCAAGTTGTCCTAACAGAAAAAGGGAATAAGAGACATAGAGAATTTCTAAACCCATTTTTACAATTAAAGTCCAAAATTCAGAGCTCATATAAGCAATAAAGTACTGCATGTGTATATCGCTTTAAAGACCTGCCTAACCCCCTTCTCCAGAACAGAACCATTAACTCTCTTTTTAAGCCAATAATCAATGAGTGTCTAATTTGTTACATTGACATTTTTGCTGGTTTCATCTGAATGAATTAATTAACAGCAAAACGTTCCATTTCCAGGTGTAAGAGTGGGGGGTCTCAGCAGCCAGATAAGTTTTGACCTTTGTTGAGAAAAGGTTTAAATGAGGTTAAGCCTTGGATCTTGTTGATCAAAGATCTGGTGTCTGCTCTGACAGATCTGATGGGCCTGGGAATACATTACCTGGGGCTTCCAGCGGATCTCTAGGCAGTGCCTCAGCTCAGCGGTCTTGGCAGGGCGACTGGGAAGTGGCCAAAATGGGGGGTGGAGGATGTAAAAATAGAGCAAACTCCAGCCTGGATCCTCTTCCCTGACTCTGAGGCATCCCTCTGTCTTAATCTCTATAGCTGCAGCTTGTCCAGGAGTCCCTGGGACCTGCACTCTGCTAATTGAAGTGCATTTGGATCAAGGCTTTCTCAGTGTGAAGTGCAGCTTTCCTTTATGAAGCATCATCTCTAATGCACCTTGTGTTGATGCTAGTGTGAGATAGGGACATAGTGAAAAAAGGAGAAAAGAAATATTATCAAGGTACACCTCGAGGTACAGCACTCACTTTAATTGCTTCTGGAGCTCTTCACCTGGGCCTCATCAATAGGGCTAATTCTTGAAGAAACGAGAACGTAGGCGAGTACAGAAGTGTACTCAATTTATTTCCCACAAGAGAGGGTTGAGTTGTTTTCTCTTTGTTATGAAGATTGATAAGAGCAACTGGATAAAGCCTGGGCTGCTACTTAACCACCCTTTGATTTTCCTGTGGTTGGGTGGAGGCTAGCTGCCAAGCTGAAGATGCTATGGTGCACACTGGCAACACCCAGTAAGGAAACAGAGACCTGGGGCTTTTTCTTACGTTGTGGCAGCACTTGAAGCTTTAACCAATAGGTGCGGTTTGTGCTGATTATTCCAAGATACTTTTTTGCCATGGAAAACTTGCAGTGCAAAAGGGGGACAAAGGAAATGTTTTACAGATGGGGATGGGAGGACGCTGAAGCATGCAAAGAGATCTGCTAACATATCACAAGGAATCAAAGCAGAATTATTGAGGAGTAGGTGCAGGTATCCCCTGTGCTGTGGGGTCACCCTCTTTCTCATTTACTGCATCATTTACCACTGACCCAAGAGACAGAAACTCTCGGATCAGTAAAATAACTGGCGATGCCTCTTTGGGCACCTTCAGACACCTGGCTGCCTGGCACCTCCCCTGCGACCTCCCCTGCAAGCCCTGCAGTGCTCCTCAACTGGGTCCGGGCTCAGCTTGCATCTAGCAAGCCTGGGTGCCTCCGTGCCCAGATGTCCCCTTAGGCATGTCCCTGGCGCCAGCTTCCCTGCAGGTGCCTCATGCAGGGGCCCATCACGGGGCTGAGGATCCATCCCAGCCCAGATGCTGCCCCATGGCCCTGTTCACCTCTTTGCTGGATTTTTTTCCAAGGCAGGTGTCTGGAGCACAGCAATTGCAAAGCTTGGGAGGGCATGTAGGCTACATGTTCGGTTTGTATTTTTTGCAGCGGATCCCACCTCTTCCTTGTAGTATACTCTTCTCTATACTTTCCTTAAGTCCTAACTAACTAGTGCAATCACTGTAAAAATTAATAATGTTATCCTTGAGAAAAATTAAACAGTATCTTGTTATTAGTATTCTGCCATGGTTTTGAGTAAACGAGTTTGAAAATAGCTGGAGTAGCAAAGCCAATTGGTTGTGTCCACCACAGGTGAGAGAAGTGACTCAAGTGATGCCTTGCACCCCGACTCCTGCCCTGACAATCAGCAGGCATGAAACACAATCCATTTGCTTTCCTCACATTTGTTGTACAATGAACACATGCCTGTGCTTGCTACTGTAAAACTGTATTGACAAATTTGGTTTTCAAATTTTACATGACCCTGTTAAAGATCATTCATTCAGGGGAATACAATAGCTGCCATCAGCTGTGAGGTGATCATGAGATTTTGCAGAAGATGACACTGCTGCCCGAGTGATTGATCCCTGTTTTAGGTCAGTCATGTCCTCACTCTATAAGCAACAGGTTGTAAAAAAAATCTAACCTCATGCCTTGTCCACTTGAGAGACATTTTTCTTAAATGTTTCCTGATGCTGTTTCCCACCAGGCATTTGAGGGAACAGCATTGCCTGTCCCATGGTCTGATTTGCAGTGGAGCTATGGGTAGTCACAACCCCTCCATGTTCCCAGGGACCATGGGAGCCCATGCCTCTGATGGGGGATGTTGGAGCCTCCAAAGCATTTCTTAGGTGCCACATTCCCAGTGGCTTCAGTAACAGCAACAAGCCAGCTGTGAAGGCAGCCTGAGGTGCAGGAATCTGCTGATGGCGCATCACAACCGCCACGGCAAAACCAACTCCACCTGCGACCATGGAGGACACGCAGACCTGGGGTTCTTCCTAAACCCCCACAGCCAACATCTCCTCTATGTGAAACCCACAGCAGCTGGCTCACAGTCTGTCCTACCTCAGCAGCAATGTCCTCAGGAGGCTGTGTCCCCACTTGGCATGTCTTGGTGTCACCCAGTAGGCCACCAGTAGGGCCATGTGCGATGAATGGGTCTCTCTGCCTGCAACATCACGGGCCGTGGTCTCTGCAATGCTGCCTGGATGGCACAACTTCTCCATCGCTCTCCTTTGGGTTTATCCATGTGCCCATGGATTAGCACCACTGGGAAAGCTTTTTTTTATGCCTTCATCCTCATCTGCTGCCAGGCATTCTGGTGTGACTGCTTTTGCTTTTAAGTGTCTTGCATTGCTATATAGCTATTTACAGTGCCTGTTTCTGCTCTCCCAACAGTGTAAATCAAGATTAATTCCACTGAAGTTTATGGAGTTATGCCAGTGTAAAACTGACTGATAAGAGATTCAGGCCATTATCGTTGGGTTTGTTCACTTGTTTGTTTGAAATTATATGTGTTGCTGTGGAATGATAAAACGCACGGATTCAAAGGCAGGTTCACTGCAAAATACAATTCAAAAGGTTTTTGACTTCACATAATACAGCAAAACAATCACTTACAGCAGTTAATATTTTACTGTGGAGTAATATCACAGAGTCTGGAGAAGGAGAGGAAAAAAAATGAAGCAGAGAAGGAGGGGGAGAATGGAAGTTTCACTACCCACCATCACAGGCAGCAATGGCAAAAATGGAGTGCCATCACAAAATTTTACACTGATGGTAATTTAAGCAGGTGTCCATGAGAATGAGGCAGGGTGATTCCCAAAATCCCTTCAGTGCCAGGTCGCCGGGGGCCCCACTGGCTTGGAGCCCAAGTGGACAATGCAGTTTCCAATTTTTTTGCAAATTCATTTTGCAAAAGAGCCTGCTGCAAATCAGTGCAGCAGCAGGGCAGAGCAGGCTCACCAGCTCCTGAGCTGTTAAATCCTCTCCAAAAAGAGCTGGTATCTCACCTGTCCTTGTGTTTGCACCCAGATCCCCATCTCTTTTAACAGAGCAGAAACTGAGGCAGTACCCATTTGAGGCATTTGCTTCAAAATATACTGTGTCCTGGGGGACATGGCATGGAAAAGCCACTGTTTTTTCTCCTTTATATTCTACAAAGCAAATGGCCAGTGAATAAATAATTTGGGTTTCTTTCCATGCTATTCCTAAAGATATTTTTAGCTGACATCTGGTCCCATACACCTAGTATCAATGCAGTTTTTCCCTTCTTTGTGGGAATTGTAGTTTCCGTTCTTCCACCTCCTGTACAATACACATTCACCCTGCTGAGCTACTCTCCTTCTTGCCAGATGTCTGCTTGGAACAACCTGTCCTCTAGCATCTGCTGGTTTCCCCAGCACCTCCCTGAAGCAGTTGCAGTGCCAGCATTTTGGTTCCTTGAATGCAGAGATACTTCTCCTGAAGGACTCCAAGGTGGGTTTGCTTGTATATAAATATATTTATAAATTGAAATAGTGGGATTCAGTTTTCTGTGGCTGTTAATAAAGAATCTCACTGTTTACATGTATGCATACACTTCTTCAGCAAGTTATACTAGTTCCAGGGTGACGAATGTATTGCTGTCTACGTTTCTGTTAGAGAATGTTAGTTGCTTTGCAAAGTTGAAGTCAGGGAAAGGCAGATTTCAGGATTGCTTGTGGCTTCTTGTGTGTATGATCACGACAGGGTGTTTAATTACATGACCGTAGTGCTTTTTCTCCTTGGCTGGGCAGAAAGTATGCACTACCAGGGTAACAGTATGATGGTTCGACATTTCCCTCCTCCTTCAGTGTGTGGCTCCAGGACATTTCGCCCTGGATGCCAGCTGGACTGCTGACAGCTGCTGACTTTGGTGCTTGTACCTCATCTTCTTGCTTGTTTGGAGAGTCCCTTTTCTGTTGATAAACAGGCAGCAGTGATCTCTCTGACACGCATCACTCGTGTGCAAGGTGGAGTGCTGCCCTCCTGGGTCTGCACACCTGTAAATACCCTTGGATCCCAAAGCCCTGGGGTTGGATCCATGTTATCACCAACAACAGGATCAAGCTGTGCTTTAAAAACCTGGGGCTTTACAGGGAGAACTTTTGGTGGGTCTTTCTTCACAGGCTCAGCTGGCATCTCTCTCCACCAAAGCTGTGTCGGTGCCGAGTGCTGGCTGGAGATGTCTTCATAGACCTACCCCAAGCAGAGAAAGAAGTTGCAGAGCTGTCCCGGTGGCAGGAGTTCCCTATGGTCTCGGGGTAGATATACGGTGGTCTTTGCCTAGCAGAGGGAAAAGGAGCCTTGATTCATGCAAGGCAGGGACAGAAACAACACTAGACCTTTGCAAGCGACACCCAGCATGGTTCGGTCCCAGTGCTCTCCTAAATAACCACCTTTTGTTGGGGGTGATATTTCACTCCCTGGCACCGAGCACATCCACGCCTTCGTGCTGCGGGGACCCATCAGCCCAGCCCAGCCCCACGGGCCACGCAGAGCACACGGCAGCAGCATCCTTCGCACGCTGAAAAGGGGCTCTTGCATTATTCCACTGCCTCCCCCCCGCCCCCTCAGTGCTTGCCTATGTAATGTTCTCCCCTTACAAATTTCATCTTGCTGCACTGTGCATCCAAACGATTCAGTGATGGAGCGCACAGGGAAAAAAAATTATAATGCCATTAAAAGTTATCATAAATTTCAGATCAGCATCACTTTTAATCCGATACACAATTTTACTGCCTCTATAAAGTAGGTGATTTGCAGTGGTCTGAGGCGTCTCCTGGCGCGTTTTACTTCTTTTTAAATTAAACACACCAACTTTGTGCTGAATTCAGAGTGCGGACATAAAAAAGGGGGTAAAAAGGAGAGGGAAGGGACATCAGATGGGAATTGCAATTGAATCTTTATATATGCCATCTTGGTACTGTGGTACTAAATATAGTGCCAGGTAAATAGATGTGCTGAAATATTCAGAATAAAAAACAAATGTTCCAATAGCAGAGAAACTGAGCATGGAAAATGTTTCCCTTGCTGCTGTGCTTTAGAGACTAAAATGCTGTTGTTTAAAACACTCTGTGCTGGAAGATCTTGTGTATCTCATGCATTAAATTATACACTGTGCACAAACATGTATTTTATATATTATATTGTATATTATGTGGTTTCTAACCCTCCCCTCCACCAATGGAGTGAGCAGTAAAGTCAGAATATCCAATTAATATAAATATGACATTATGCCATTTTCTGATATGAAATTTTTAGGAGTGGAAATGTAAACAGACAACATTTCATGGAGAAATATTTGAAATTAAGATCAGAGATAAGGTAATTATGAACTGGTGATGACCGTTTCACCTGTTTGTTCACCCATAGGTGTCACAGCCCGACAAAACCACTGTGACCACCTGATGGGGTGGTCCCTATCACCACCTTTCTGTGCCAGTAACCCCTCACTTCTGGGCGAATAGTTTGCAGCTGATCTAAGGCATATCTTCTGGAAATAGATCTAGCCTTTGCTGAAGGTCTCGAGGAGATGAAGAATTAACTGGTGGCTTTGGTAAGCTGCTCACTGCCTTCAAAAAAAGCAAAATATTTCACCAAGGTAATTCTGAAAGCGTTCATTTCTGTTGTGCCTTGCTTGATTTTTCTAAAATGAAAAAAAAAATTAGATCCCAGTTTTTAAAATTCTTTTTCCAATCAGTCATGGTCATATTGGTTATTAAAGAAGATTCATGAGGCTCTGCAGGGCCACACCAGAAGACCAGGAGGTCAAAAAAATAGCCTAGAGAAAGAGCATGTAGAGTTGCAACCTCTTCCTCTACCTCTCCTAGACTGGGAGATTTTGATTTGAATAAATTAACTTTTACCAGCGATAGCAAGAAGCCAAAGCAGCCACATTGCAGTGAGATGTTCCCCCAGCAGCTCTCATTTTCAGCTGACCACTGGGGTGACCAGCACAAGAACAATTTTTCCTGTAGTTTGGATGAATTAGGTGTAAAATGACTGAATGGAGGGAGCCAGCCCTACGTTACCAAAGCAATCAAACAGTGAGGTGGTACAAACCCAGCCCCGAGGATGAGGCTGCAGAAATGAAACAAACAGTTTAAGAGATTAAAAAAAACCAACATTTTTTTGGTTTTAATTTCCCAGTACATAATTTTCCCTGCCAGCCCCATGCAGGTGTGTGGACATCTCCCTCCCTGTCCCAGTTGTGGGCTGTCTCCCTGCCTTGCAGTAGCAGCTGCCGGGTGTTTTCCAGCCACTCCTGCCCTGACACAGCCTCATTTCCCAACTCTTTGCTTGTGCTTTTTTTGAGCTGGGGCAATTTCTTTCCTGGCTATGGGCTCTGTCGGCAGCTCCTGATCTCCTTCAGACTTCCATGCATGGGTCTGATCTTTCAGCATTGCTGTTCCTTCCTCCTCTCAGCTGCATGGCACAGCGAGCTGCCTTTTCCCAAAACGACTCTGCCTTCGAGTGCTTTCCTACCAGGCACACCACTCTGCAATGGGCCCAAGGGCATGATATTTAATTTATTTTGATTTATATTATTAGAGGGACATCTATCCCTGAGTTGAGCCAGCCTCGTGCTGATGATGTGGTGAAATGCCACCGGTGTTAAAATGATGGTTTATTTTAACCAGGACTCAGACAAACAGTCACTAACACCATTTAGCAGCTTGTCATTGTTGCTGGCAGGGAAAGCATCTCCAGATCTTAAAGAAATGACAGTTTGCTCAGAAAAACTGCCTATGTCAGGTGTCTGGGGTGGAAGGGAAACAAGTTCCCTGGGTGGCTGCAGGCTCTGACCTCTGCTGCAGCACCTGGCCTCTGCTGTGCTATGGCTCTCAAGGGAGGACATGCCTGGGAGCATCCCCCAAAGCCCCCTCCTGTGCCTGGCACTGGCTGCTTTCTCCTCCCTGCTGCATTTGTAAGCACAGCTAGAGAGCTAATAATGATTTGGGGAGGTGTGCCCCCCCCATCTTTTCTTATGGCCAATCACTGCTCAGTTTGCATATTACCTACTATATTCTGGAAATTCTTCAGCCCCCACCCCACTCTATTTCACCGTGCCATTTGTGCACACCACATTGGCAGCACACTTCAGAAGCCCCCGTTTGTGCAGAGGAGAGCTGACCCTTGAAGATGATGCCAGTGGAGCATGACCTGGTGCTGGGGTGACGGTCTGCCCCCCATGAGGCACCCCTAGGCACAGCAGTCAGAGCTCAGACCCGATGATGGTCCCACAGTGTATCAGCGGTGCTGGGTGGGAAAACAAGACTTGCTCAGGCCTCTGAACACTGCAATCCATTAAGCCATCCCCGTGGTTCCCCCTCCCCAAAACCTGCAAGCAGGCAGTGTGCAGCTGCAGCATCTCATTGCTAACTAGTACATCCCCTGCTCCCATTGATTGCTACCCAGAGGGCACTCTGTGTGGTGCAGATGACCGTGTGCCTCTCTCTCTCTCTTTATTGCTCACTATTCAAATTCAAGGCTTGTTTAATCAGCAGACATTAGCAACTTGACAGGAGTCTGGCTGGAAGGGGAAGAAGGGGGTGGGCATGGAGGGGGGCTTGGGAATGTGCTGCTATGGAGAGCAGGGGGCTGCCTCTCCCGCATTAGCTTTGCTGCCCAGACGAGCAAAGGGAGGAAATGGGGGTGGCATTGCAGTGGGACACATAAAACCATCAAGGGACAGGCACTGGGTAGCTGGAAGGGACACAGGGTCCAGGTGCCTGTGCTGAGCTGTGAGACCAGGCGGCTGGCCCAGCACAAGCTCTCCTCCTCTGGGGTTCATGCTATGGCTTGCTGGGAATCTGGGGGGAAAGATGTTTCCCTTTTTCTTGCAAAATGCCAGCTTTCCTGGGTTAGCTTTTATCCCCCCAGTAATGATTCTCACATCCCTGAAGGACTTCTTATTGCCCCATCCATCCACTGGTCGAGGTTTTCCCTGGGGAGCTGCCTCAAAGTCCCTGCTCATCCTCCCAGCCCCGCTCTGCGGTGTCCACCGCCCTCTGGGAGGGGGGTCCCCTGAAGTCCTGTGGGAAATGGGGGCTGATTTTGCCACAGGAGACCTCTTGGCATGATGAGATTGTGTTAATCAGTGAAAGAACCCCAGTTCCGTGGGGTGATGTTGCAGGGAGGCAGCGAGCACCCATCCCTGGAGCACAGCTGGCTTCTGTCACTTGCAAATTGCTGACCGGTAGGACATGGAACCAACTGTGGATGAGTTCAGAAGCAAATATCCCAGCAACTAACACTCCAGGTGCTTCTTTCAAGCAGACACTCTGCATGAATTTGCAATGTGCACTCGTTCTTCCCCGAGACTTACAAATCATCAAGATGGCTGTTTGCAGCTAAAAGGTGTCCCAGCAAAGTGGGAAATCCTGTTTGAAAAAATGCAGTGCTCTAAGAGAAAGCAGGTACCAGCTTTCTCTATAAACCACCCTGCTAAAAGCTCTGTATCCATCCTGTTGCACCCCTTGAGATGGGACCCCTCCAGGGCTGCCCCGGGGACAAGCTGGCTCCATCCCATGGGGGGCACAGCACAGCCTGGGCAGAAAGGGGCTTGCCGGTCATACATCTTCATTTTCTGTCCCTCATTAGCAGCCCTAATTAGGAGGTTCTTTATGCCTTTCAAATTCAGTGCTTGCAGTGGGGCCATCTTCCTATTGATCGAACTACAAAACTGGATAAAACCCAGGTAGTTCTAAAGAGAATTACCAAATATTGATACTGGGAGAGAGCTGATACCATATAAATAGTGAATAATGCTTCTAATTACACAGGCTTTCATTTTGTGGTGGTATAGCTGATTAAGTTCAATACTCCAGGCTGGATCTTCAGCTGAGTGCCTGGCCTTTATTTTAAAGATGGAAAACAAGGCCAAAAAAAACCACTACTAAAAAAAAAAAATCTTAAAGTGCTGCTTTAAGAAGGATTTCTTTGGGTGGGATTCACCTCCCTGTAGCTTGAGCCACCCACGGCTATCGCCATCTCCTCTCCTACGCTTTTGCCTGCTGTGGATGCATTGGTCTCTCTCTGTTTTATTTCAAGGTCTGCTTTCATGCAGATGTTTAGACTCCAGCTGGCTGGTGATGGAGGACAGGAATACCCTGAATTGTGTCAATGTCTACCTGCCAGCACTGACTGTGTCCTGCTGTCACCTGCCATCAGAAATACAACATTGCACCGTTGACCACTGCCCAGGCAAGCCCAAGAGAGGGGGTAAGACAGGGCTCACCCAACCATGTCCTCCAGCAGGGAAAGACAAACTTTCTTCAGAAATAAAAATCTGTTCATTTTCTTTTTTTCTTCTGGGCATGATTCTCAGGGCTGGGGGGAAGGTGATGGGGACCCTGGGTCTGTTCAGACTTGGGGCTGGGTGCTGTGTTTTCCATCACTGCAAGCTATCAATTTGGTTTTGCCACCACTTTCTGTTACAGAAAAAACCCCAACCATAAATCTTTTGATACTCCTAAATTGTTTTAATGATACTCTGACATACTGTTAACATTGTCTCCCCATCCACATCAAAGAATAGTCTTTGTAAAACATTACTTCAGCTGTACTAAAGCCATGAAAATTCTCATAGCAATCTGTAGCCAAAATGATGTTTTTCCCTGCTTTTGAGTCAAACTAGGACTAATTTTAATTTGGGATTGTCCAACTACATAAACAAACAAGCACGTATCCTCGCAGCTGTCTCCATCCTCTCTGAAACCCCAGCCACATGCAGGAATTGCTTTTATGCATTTCTTTCTCTGCACTAAGAAATCCTTACACTTTCCTTTTCAACCTCTGCCTCTGCTTTGCTATCAAGCGTTGCTGCTGCCTGCTCCCTGCTGCATCCTGTGACGGAAATATCTCTGCTCTGTCCCTGGCATTGTCACATGCCATGCACAGACTGCACGAGCCTGATCTGTCCCAAGATGTCATTAGCTCCATGCATATCTGCTCTCCCTCTGTCACCCATGAACATCTCAATGGCCTGCTGTTATCCCCATGAGACTCTAACATACCTTTTTATTTTCTTCCCTACATCACCCATTCCCTACTTGCATGTGTGTTACTGTCGTACCTCCACCGTGGGCCGTGTCCACCCCATGCATGAAGAGCCCAGGAGCCTGGATGGGTGCTGCAGTCCTTGACCCCGCTGGTCCCTTTGGGCTTAGATGGTTGTTACTGCTTTTGCTGAAGCCATGCTGTGATGGGCAGGGTTTGCCTGCAAGGGGAGCTGGAGATGCCTGGGCAGACCATCAGAGGTGGCTGTGGTGGCGTCTGCTGGGCACGGAGGATGAGAACAAGGCTGCACAGGAGCAAGAGCAGGACCTACAAACCACCCAAAGGGCAGAGGGGAGCAAGCCCAACACTTCCTCCTCTCTGTTGCTTTTTGTTACTTTGTTCGGTTTTGCTGGTTGCAAATAACACCAAAAATTAAGTGTCTGGGTTTTGCTTTCTCCTATCATGGCTCCTACTGGCGCCTTCATCCCTTGCTGACTCTCACAGGCTTTGGAAACTCATTTTGCACAAGTTCAAGATACTCTCAAAGGCCTAAATTGGTTGTAACTCTGCCTCAGAGTTTCAAGACAGAGAAAAATCTCTCCAGCAGGCTCCAAATACCTCCACTGGCTCGCTGGCCAGCGAGCCAGTACCCAGAATGAACTGAAATTTTGCCTAAAGGTGAAAGTTTGGAAGGGATGCCCATGGTGGTATAGGTGGTGAGGGCGGTGTGCTATGGAAATGCTTTCCCAGGTGCTGGGAAATGCATCGGCTTGTGGCTAGGTGGAGCAGAACCTGGCTGCCTGGTTGTCCAAGCCTTTGGTCTGGGTTTATTTTTATTTCTTTCTTAGCTGCTTACTTGGTTTGTACTCTACTTCTTGCTTGTTACCTGTGAGCCATGTGGCTGGTACCAGCCTGCCCTCAGCATATCAGACTGATGACCAACATCTCCTTGCTTCTGGCAGCAAGAAGGATGGTGTGGTCTAATGGATAGGAGCTGGGTGCCTCTTCTCAAAGAACAGGTTCAAAAACTGCTGCTGCTTTTGGCTTTTAGAGTAATAAATACTCAGTTGGGATGTGTGACCACCTCAAATCATGAATCATTAAGAGGGCTGGGCAGGGCCACCCAACAGGCCAAAACAGAGTGAGCTGACCTCAGGATCTCCATATTTTCAGCATTTTCTGATCACGATCACAACGGGGACCTTGAAATCCCAGACAGGCGACCCGTGCCCTGAGGATGCTCAAGGAGCGTGACCATGTTGTAGGAGCACATGGGAAGAGAAGCAAAGACGTAGGCCCATTAAAATAACTTTGGGAGAACCAAGATCCCATATGGATGGTGAAGTACGATCTGCACTGATGTACCCAAGCCTTTTGAAATGCTAAGCCCTGAGACCAATTGCAGATGTGCAGGTCAGAGCCCAACTTGCACCAGGGGAACCGCTCTGTACCAGGGAATGGGGCATCTGCTCACATCTGGAGCAGGCAGGGGAGTCTGGTCAGATCCACAGCTGGCTGCACCAAGCAGAGCCAGCACATCAAACCAACCAATGGCAACACCAAGAAATTCCTTGCCTTGTGTAAATACCTAGCTGGGTGCTTTGGAGGGGTCCCCACATGGCAAGCACACCCAAAAATGAGCTGGCACCCCCCACATCCCCCTGCTTTGACAACGCCGGCCCCAAGCAATCCTTTTGGTTCTGCGGGCAGCCCAGCAGTGCTGGCAGGGCAGGAGACCTGGGGACATGGGATGCTCTTTGCCTGGGCACCAGGTCACGAGCCCTGGGACCCGGCTCCCCATCTCAGCACTACGTCATAAGCCTCAGCTCTCAGCGGTGCCCGGGTTTACATGTGGGTGCGTAGGTTTAAATCAGGCCCTTAATGTTATTTGAGCGTGGATTTGTCTGGTGTTGTCGTCCCCCCCCTTTTTTTTTTGTGGTTTAGTTTCTCTCTTAACAGGAAAAAATGATCAAAAATAAGAAAACAATCACTGTTTGAAAGTGAATGAAGGGCGCTTTCTCCCCTTCCCCCATGCTTTTTTCCTACTTTGACATCTCAGTGGTTTTTTTTTCTTTTAGCCGCGGTTTCTGGGATAGGTGATAACTGCCAGTAATAGGATTAGCATTGATTTCTTTAGCAAGAACAGAGATGTGGCAGTTCCAGCCATTTACTGAACTGCCAGCTTTGAAATATCAAAAAAAAGAAAGAAAAAGAAATCTGCAGAAAAAAAAGCTTCTTGCAGCATTTTAAAGAAAGGAAAGCCTATGTGAATTAAAATACACACATACACACGCGCGCACACACACACACAGGCATATGCATGCACATGGAGTATATAAATATATATATTATATGTATATTATATATATGTATCTCCCTTGGTGCTTTTTTTGTTATTGTGTGATAAAGGATCAAAAGAACTGTCTCTGTTCTAAGCTTCAAGAAAGCCTTTTTTAAATTCATTTGGCTTTCTTTAGCTTTCACTTGCTAACATATTTTAGGAGCTAATCTTACATATTTACTATTGTATCCTGACTTTTTTTAACCTTGAAATGCAAGCAAAGACAGAATGAGAAAGCGGGAGAAAAAAAAAGGATTCAGAAGAGAAAGAATGAGGGGATGTGCCCATGGAAGCCTGCCCTAGCTCTGCTGCTCTGGAGACATAATGTGAAACCCACTCAGTGCTAACTTCGGTGTGGCACATTTTCTTGTTGCTGCTGGTTGTAGGATCCTGGAGGGATATGGGTTTGAGATGCACCAAAAAGCATGGGTTCTGCCCTCAATCTGTTGGAAATCTCCACCTTTGCTTCAGCGTGTCTGACCGTCTTTGCTAACAGCATTTCTCAAGGGCCAGAAATCAAGGTTGGGCCAAATCAACAGTAGCTTAAAAGCCAGAGGTTTAGGAGACTGGAATGATATACTTTATCCTTCCCTAAATGCTGTTGGATACCACATATTTAGTGTCTACTGATCATCCTCTTCAACTTGCATTTAGCCCTTGGGGGAGAAGAAGGTCCAACAGCAACATCTGCAAACAGAAGTGGAAGGTCCTATGTAAGGACTGAATGCTGGTTGGTAAGATGCCTGCAGTTTCCAAGCTCAGGGTTGCTTCTGAGCACAGTCCAGGTCTTGAGGAGACCCTGGCTCAACCTTTTGCTCACTGATCCTCAAGAACCCAAATGTTGTAGCGGTCAAGACAAGACTCAGAGCTTGTTATTGAAGCATTTGTCCTTTCTCATCTTGTCTTGAGCTGACAAACTACTTTCATGAGAGCTTATCTTTATGTGAAGGGTATATGCAAGGACTCATTGCCCTCATGCACAGCACAAAGCTCGGAGCAGGATGGAATTAGGGCTCACTTTTCAGCTTGTAAACCCCAAACAAAAGAGCAACCCCAAGTCACGGTCAGCAAGAAGAAAGCCCTTACTGCATGAGGAACCAGTGCATGATATTCTGCTCAGCTTTCTCCTCTAGCAGCAGCTCAGCTTCATAAAGAATTTGGGATGGATTTCCATAAGACCAAGTAAAAAAGTGGAGGAAGGAAATAATCAGATCCATTACTTGTAGTTGCAGTCAGGATTCAGTAAACTGTGTGCAACTTTCTTGTCGTCACATGTAAGGGAATCTCTAGGTAGGGCTACATATGGTGGCCAAATGCCCCGAAAGAGGATATTCATGGACACAGCCAGATTTAGATAGGATCACTTCCCTACATTTTCTGTACATGAAGAGACACTGGGCTTGCTCCTGTGAGGGACTTCTTGCTCTCCCCCAGCAGGACATAAGGTGTCTGTCTGTGCTGTAACAGGCATCAAGTCAGCCACATGCCTTTTACTGTCCTAGTGTGAATCTCCCTTAGTTTGATTGGAGCCACATGTGTACTTGCAGGCACACAGGCCGATGTCTCACCAGTTCCTGGAGATTTACATTTCTGTGTTCTTATTAACAATTGCCCAAAGATCCGTGATGCTCATTTCAGAGACTCACCTTCATTGTGCCCTCTAATCCATGTCCCCAGGGTCTACTTCTGACATTCAAGCTTCAGTGCAGCTTACAAGCCTTTATTTTTTTTTTAACATCAAACTGCCGAAGGAATTATTGTTTCTTTTTTCTGCAAACATGGACCTCCTTTCTCCATGCCCACCCTCCTTAAAATGCTTAAAGACTTGCCACGATTACACCATGGGTACAGGAATGTTGTTACTGGTCCGGTGAGGGTGTGCTTCTAGCCTTAAAGCATTGAGGCTCTGGAAATGTGTCCCAACAAAACCAGTAAGGTAAAACCCGGAGTTGCTCTCGAGATGGATGGCGGAGGGAAGGGGTCATGTGATGTAGTCTTCAAAAGCATGGAAGTGGACCACTAATCCTGTGTTCCTGTATGACATGGAAGAGCCAAGATAGGAGATGTTCAGGTGTGGCAAGCTGAAAGCACAGTATTATCTCATTTTTCGAGGAGTTGCTGTGAAATCTTTGCTCTCTTGTAGGAAGGAGGTTCCAAATGTGCTGGAAAGAGCTGTTTCATGGGTGTGCCTGGACTAACGGAAGAGTTGCTAGAAAAGTTACAAAGATCAGGTGTTTTTTTCTTTTTTGGCACCCAGTCTGGTTGTATTTGTTGGACAATGTGACCAACGCAGTCATACTCTACATTTTTATGTGCCTGAACATCCCAGTATGACTGTGTTGTTGCCTGTTCCAGGCCTGATGGCATTCGCACCAGCTCATCTCTTCCTAACAACACACCATCCTGGAGCTAGCTCCTGAACTGAGAGATTTGTTGAGCTTGTCCCCAAGGGGATGACTGTGAGGGCAACCTCGCCCTCTGCAAAACTCGCCTCAGTTTTCTTCCAAATTGGTTAAAGATGTGTGACATTTCCTAACTAGTTTTAATAGATTATTACTATTTATTTATAACAGCAGCAATAGCAATAGTTTACGTTGCAGGATAGCCACAGAAGCAAGTTTAGCAAGGCATTATATCAAACCATTTCTAGAGTTGTTCTGCAGGATGATGAAAGCCTTGGCTGTGCTGACAGTGCTGTTCATCCCCCAACACTAATTGCCATGTCGTGTCCAGGCTGGTGCTGGGCTCATTGCTCTGCTGCTGTTACTGAGTGCAGCAAGTATAGGGACAGCCTGGCTGCAGGGCTTGGTTTCTGGCTTGACTTGTGCTGCACCAGGATGGCTCCAATCCTCCTCCCCTCTACTCTCTTCTCTTGTCCTTCACTTCTCCCTTCCTCATCCCCATCTTGTGCAAGGGGCTCTGCAAAAGGGAGAGGCCTGACCTGGGAACAGAGCACCATGTGGCAAGGATCTTCCTGACTCTCCTGAGATATCTGCAAGGCTGAGCACACCTGGGACTTTCCCTCCTGCTCAGCGAAATGAGAGCCTCATAAATAGCTGAGCCCCAAAAGACATCTCCATCTCAGCTAAGAATTCGCACCATGAAACCAGCCAAGTCTACTGCACTTTTTCCAGTTTCCAGAAACTTCCTGACTGCTGGCATCAATCTAGAATATTTCTTCTAGCCTGGTGCCTCCCACAATCCTTGTGTGAGCATCTTTACTGTGGTCCTCTGGGCTAAGGACCAACTCTATTCTGCCACAGTCTCCCATTGCTGCCACTCCAGCCTAGACGACTTCAAATGTCTTTTTTAGCCTTACTGCCTGTTAATCTACAAATATTCAATGCCTGGAAATTAGAAATGGGTTATAATTAACCTTTTCCTTCCACACAGTTCCAAACTTTCTCATTCCAGCCCCACTTTCTGTGGGGTCTAATTGCAGCAGCAGCACCACAGGTCATCCACCAGCCCTTCCCAGGGCTCTCTCACCTCAGGCAATCTCTTTATCTCTCTCTCTCTTTATTTTCCTGTAATTAGCCATGCTATATCTTCTGTGCACACCAGGGGAGACTTGGAGAAGGGAGCAGTGCCAAATTCCCTGGAGGATCCCACCTTCCCCCCGCCTCCCCAAGCCCGCGCTAGGGCTGGGAGCCCTCCTGGGCTGGGTTTGCCTGCAACGCTGCTCCTGGGAGCTTTTGGCTTCATGGCTTTAGCTGGCTTTCAGTGCCTGGGTCTTTTATGTTCTCGATAATGTTTTTATAGAAACCTGTGCTTCAGCAGTGTTTAACACAGGGGCAGTGCCTAGCACAGTGGCTCTGCTCAGCGGGACACTTGGAGACCAAGCAGGTCTTTTGAGATGTTTCTCTCTGGATCTACCAAAACCCCACAGTGCTATAGAAGTGCTGCAGTGTCCAAAAAACATTGAACCTTGCAGACTGGTGCTTGCTAGGACAGCAGGGTCAGCGAAATCCTAGGAAAAGGGAGGTGAAAAGGACCTTGGGATGACCTTTGCAGCAGCAGCAGCTGAATCATGCTGCTCCATGTGGGTGGTGGTCTTGCTTGTCGAAGAGACACCTCCATCAATACAGGCACAACCTGCTCCCCCAAGAGCCTGTCCCTGCACTTCAGCAGCCTCGTCCCCTCGTATCCAGCCTTAGCCTCTCCTGCTGTGGTTTAAGCTCATGACTACTTATCTTACCTACCAGGAAGAAAAGCTATCCCTTCCTCTTTCCATAAGCCTTCTCTGTACTTGGAGATTATAGCAATGTCCCACGTCTCCTCCAGCTGAGCAACCCCAACTTCTTCAATCTTTCCTCAGAGGCGTTGTTTTCTGGTCTTCTGATAATTCCTATCTCTATTCCATGTACTCACTGCAAAAAAAACATCTTGTATGGGAAAATGTAGATTCAGACTTAGCAAAAGAATTTGCTACAATTTCAGGAAAGTACTTAATTTTAACATGTTCTAAATCCAACGGAATTGAAGCGTGTGTTTCCTTATTTTAAAAATGCAATGGTTTGATTCTTCTAGATTAAACGATAAATCATTAGAAGAAGTACTGTGATTTTTTTTCTTTTAAGCCATTACCTATTTGCAACAAAGATATTCCACTTGCAAAAACCAAGAGACCCAGAGAACCAGAGTGGCTTCTGAGCCCTTTGGTCCGACTCACTGGTATTGCAACAAAATCCCGTTCAGAAATTTCACAGAGGCCCTGGTAAAATCCATCCAGTCTTTTGCCTCTGTTTGACTGCTCCAGATGATAGCTGCTCTAATAATTAAAACCACACTGTGAAATTCCCCGCTTGTTTCTTGGAAACCCCATGACCTTGGGTTCAGAAACAAGAGTTGGCTCTGAAGTGCCAGCCAGAAGAAAAGGATTTGTGGTTTGGGAGAGATGCTTTGGTTCCTCCTAGATGGAGACGTGTACCTGGGATGTTGGGGTTACAAGGCATGGGATTTCCCATGGATGGTGCCTTTCCAGTCTGCACCTTATCCGGTGCCTCTGTGGCCAGGTGTGAACCGGGGGCACGGAGTTGATGTGTTAAATCCAAAGGGGTGAGAAAAGGCCAGAAACGCCAGAATAGCCCCATAGAGTGGGACACGCTACTGTTCCCGTCGAAATAAATGGAAGGACAAGTAGCATCCAATGTGGCATAACAAAGCGCTGGCGAAAGATAGGAGCATAAAGAAAGAACCTATAGTGAAAAATGGAGAAGGGAAAGAGAACTAAACAAGAATATACAGTCAGTTAAGGCTTGCAGGGAAAAGATAAGGCCAGCTCAGAGAGCAGAAAGGCTTAAGGGGAATAAAAAGAGCTTTTACAATTATATCAGGGAAAAGGGAATACTAGAGAGAAAGTAGTTCCATTAATAAATGAAGAGGGAGACAAAATCAATGGTGTTGCTAAAATGGTAGAGCTACTGAACTCCTTTGCTCTAGCAGTATTTAACAAGGTGAGAAGAGAAGAGGGGCATAGAAGTTATAAAATAATGAGGGTTTTGACAGGGTGATTCTTCAGGGGAAAAGCAGTTTGACGGAGAAGGCACCTTGGAAGATGCAGGATGCAGTACAACAAATAGATGTGCACACCCACGCCTTTTGGGAACTGCTTCATTAAATCATTGGCAATTACTTCTGGGGAATAATAGAAAAACACATAAGGATGGCCAAGTGCGATATGGATATTTTTTATTTTAAATGACCAATCCTGGAAACCCCCCCCCACCATCTAGTGAGTTTACTACTCCATTAGGTAAAGAAATCATTCCCATGTAAAATATGTTAAGACCTAACAGTGAAAAATAGTTGAGCCTTGAGGAGAAAACCCCAGTGCTGTGGACATCAGTGGGAGTTTGCTGGCTTAGTCTGTAGGCAGTGAAGAGCCATGAATTATTGTCAGTGCTTCCTTAATATCACATTCCTGTGAGCAAAGCAGTAATGCTATGGCAGGGTCTGTAGAGGGGTTAGGTCTGGCTGCAGGATGCAGCTCCCGGCTGACCCGTGGACTAAGGGGGACTTCCGTGGCCTTTGGCC
>NW_010972579.1:1440871-1535736 GCF_000737465.1 Haliaeetus leucocephalus | reverse complement strand
CCCCCCCCCCCCCCCCCCCCCCCCCCCCCGCCTTTATATAAGGGATGACAAGTGATTAGCTGGAAATTCAGAAAGGGATGGGGTAATCAAAGGGAATAATGGAAAAAGTTGATTTGCAAAATGTCTCAGAGAATAGTGAGATGCTAAAACCAAGCAGTGCTGGCCAAACTCTGCACTGGTTACGTCACCGTGGAGCCTTTCAGGGAATTTAATGGGAAGGAAACAAAGTCCTGCAAAAAGCTTCAGAGAATTCCATTTTTGAGGGAGAAAACCACCTCATTTGGGGGTATTTCTCTGCTTGCCAAGGAGTCTGAAAAAAGAGAAACATGTAAAGAATGGCACATACAAAAAAATCAGGTTGGTTTTTTTTTTATTAACAGAATTTGGGTATTAAATCGCTATTTTTAACTACAGTAATTTATTCAACTTATATTTGAAATGTAACAAACCTTGCAGTTTGTCATTTTAGCTACCTATAGCAAAAATGCATTGTGATAGTCTTCACCGTAGTGAAATTAGAAAATGGTGCTTAGATAAAGTACAACCAGGAGTGACTGGCAGGTGTAGGGGGAAGCGGCTGAGCTGCTTTAGTTCCACATGCCAAAAAAATCGGAGACATCCTTCCCATCAAGTGGTCGGCCACAGGCAGCTTCCCAGAAGTCTGAGGCATTTCAGCTGATAAATTCAGCTGATAAATTCAGCATTTCAGCGGGTAAATTTCGGAAAGACAATCTTATAATGCAAGGCTTGTGTTCTGCTGTCTGCAAGCACCTGCCAATCATTCCCATCTGAGGAACTGGGACACCAGGCAGTGTGATGCTCAGGTGTTTGCTCCCAGAGCAATACTCATGATCAAAGTTACAGCTTGGTTGCTCATCAGAGACCATCAGGCTAATTTTTCCCTGTTCTCCCCATTTTAAAATTTTTTTTTTGCATTTGTGTTTCTTAGGGTTTTTGAATGGGAATGGTGTTTGTCAGCACTGGTCTTCCAGAGTCCATTTGTATGGGTTTTGGTCACTGGTCTTTATTTGTGGGGTCTGCATCCTAAAGATCTTTATACCTAACATAATCTATGTGATGTGCTGCAGTATTATTTTGATTATTTCCATCTATCAGGGAAGGATAAGTCTTTCAAGGTGTATAAGCTCCTTAGATCTTGCGAACCCATCTTTTCCAAGCTAAGGACCATGTCCATGGCAAATGTGGTCTCTGCTGGGCCATTTAACAGCTCTCCAAGCCACCTAGCTCAAGTTTTGGGGTATGATCAAAGCAGTCTGAACTCCTGATAATTAAAAGCTCTTGTGATGATGATGCTCGCAACTTTACCACCTCCTCAAGGACTGTGGAGCTTGCCTTCATACAGAGTCCCTCTCAATGCATGCAGGAATGAAATGTGACTCTTCTTGTAACCACAGCTGCTCAGATATTTTTGAGTTGAGGGACTTCCCGATCAGAAAAAGGCTTTTTGCCAAGAATCAAAAATTTTCTGTGGGAAGATTGATTTTCATGGAATTTCTTTCCAGGAAAATGAAATGAAATGCTTTCTCTGGTGACAAAGTTTATCTCTGCACCTGTCTTAGTGGCTCACAGGCTTCCCAGGAAGCCCATGCATCAGTTTAGGGGGATATGTCTGTCACAGTTCATGATGGGTGGTATTTTTGAGTGAGCCCTATTGGAGAACAGATGGACCAGGGTGGGGGGCATCTGTAGCTCAAGCTGGAATGGACCAGGAACATCAGTCCAAATTGCAATATCCTGTTCAGTATGTTTTTCTCAACTTTTTCTTCTAAGAGAAAGCTTTAGGATTTTGCCATTCGTCCTGGCTTTACTATAAACCAGACTTAAAATGTCGGAGGTTTCCTCAGGATAAAGATCCATGCTTTTTAGTCATCTCTATTTGCAACAAGTTTCCTTAGCAAGAGACAAACAAAAGTCACATTGCAATGGACTCAGCAGGGACTCCACCTTTTCCCAGCAATGCAATGTTTGTACAGTGAATGCTTGAACCGTCTCCATCCCACTACAAGGAAAAAGTTTTCACCTGTGGCTGTTCCTACCAATGCCAGTTGTGACTGCCTTTCCCTGCCAGTAATCCTGCAGGATTAGTAAAACCAACTGGAACATGGTGGAGGACTTTTCTGCTGCCTTTGGTGGAGGTTGTGGGATGCCGAGTCTCAGGTGTGTTTGCTCCTGTAGTGCTGGGAAGCTGTTTGGGCACAGCACAATTTTTGGTGTTGGAGGACCTTGGAGGAGCACTGCTCAAGCCCACGTGTGCAATGAAAACTGCTGAAATCAGAAAGGGACAGATAAATCAGGGATGAGCAGCAACTCAAAATGCCCATGGTGGCTGAGGAGCAAGGGGAATGTTTTCTCCACCTGTATCTGGGGCATGCAAAAGGCTATGTCATCCCCCAAAATAACAGGTAGTTGCATTTCCCCACCAGGCACCCATCTGTCAGGTCTGTGGCAGAGAGCGGAGGTCGGGGCAGTGTTTCTGCTGATGCTCTGCGTGGCAGTCCCTTCTCCTCCCCTGTTTAATTCTTCTTGCATGAGATCCATGTGGCAAGGGATGAATTTCAGCCATAAAGATTGCTAGACAGCTCCCGACTTTTACACCACCAGGGAAAGAAACAGCTTCCCAAAATGCTATTACAGGGTGCTGCAATCTCTCATCCCGCATGTCCTAATACCCCCCGACCCGCTAAAACAATGGCAGCCTCTCCCTGTCAGGTTGCTTCGGAACGTGGCTTGTGGTCTGCGATAAATAGCCCTGCATGGCGCTCTCATTAAGAAACTATTACAGAAATGGCTGGGTTTCCACTCGGCTGCGTCAATGCAGAAACTATATTTCCTATTTATTTGTTCCGTTTGTTTATTTTACTGGACCACCCCATGAACCTGGGAGAAACATGCTAGAAAAAAAATTATAGCAACGCCAACTATTCTGGGAGATACACGAGCCCCTCCATGTTTATCAGGTTGAGGGCACTGTATTTTGATGTCAATAAGCAATTTTTCCAGCCCGGTCTCCTGCCCGACCCTTTTAATCCATCAATATATTATTAGAGATAAAGTTGGTGGAAGCCTGCTGCAGTTAGAAGATAAATGACATCTCTGAAGTCAGGCATTAAAGACTAGATTAAGGCCTTGTGACACCGTTTTCAGTGCTCATCTGTGCACTTCTGTTCAACCTATCACACTGAGTGACAAGAAAGAAAAATAATGAACTGGGCCAAGGAAAGAAGAAGGGAAAAAAAAGGCAGAAAGAGAGAGAGATTTTTTCCCCCCCTAACACACAAACTACATCAGTTCACACTCAGGATTAGACCGTATTTAAAAAAAGGGGAAGGGGGGAGGCTGGAACTGGATGGTACTATACAGATTAAAATAGGAGAAAGGGGAAGCTGAATGAGAAATTGCAGTTTGGTTTTGTCCTGGGTTTATTTTATTTTATTTTATTTTATTCATTTCAGCACTTAATTTCATTTCATTTCTTTATTTCATTTTATTTTTTACTAGCAGGATTGACCTAGTTGAGTTTACAGGATCCTAAGGGTTTTGTCTGGAGCTAAAGCAAATCCCATTTAGGACCAAGGAAATATATCCTTGTGAGAGACCAAGTTAAAACATCCACAGACGGAGACCTCTCCTCCCTTGCTCCCATTACCATCCTTTGTCTTGATGCAGTTGTGGTGATGGTTTGCCTGAGTTGGTTGTTAACACTGATTTTAAAAGGCACATGTGTGCACATATATGGGGTTTTTTTGTGTGTGTGTTTCACCGTACTATGCAGGAACGTTATCACTGCCCTTTCCTTCTGTGTGGAGCCCTTCAGACTAATAATATTACAAGTGCATCTTTAGAGACCAGCCATATGCTGCTGAAGATGGTATGGCTTTTCTGTGGCCTAACTTGTTCCCTTTGTCCTCCCAAAATCTGGGGTCCTTCCAGCTGCCTCAGCCTTTGCGCAGCACCAATGCTTTGGCTGTACACTGCTCCTCAGGATCAGCGTCAGCTTTCCACCATCACACTGCGGTGGGGAGGTCTTTGCCCTGTCTGTGTTGGGGAACAGAATATGACAAGTCAGCCCAAGCATCCTTCTCTTTGCACTGAGGTCATGGGGCTGTGCCATCATGACAGCAGCCTTGTACTGCTCTGGTGCCATGTCTGGCTTCATGGACCAAATTCAAGGCTGTTCCAGGCTCAGCAAGAGCTTGATCATGGCATTTGGTCTCCTGGGGCTGCCTTGAAAAAGGCGGTTGCTCCCTCTATGTTTGTGGGACACCCGCCCATCAGTATCACATCATGATGACAGCAGACGTGACCGTGGAAGTAGTGACTGGTCATTAAGGTTCTGGCCTCATTTGGTGTGATATCTAGAGAAAACGGGACTATGACGGCAGAGTCAAGGAGGGATGGCAGCAGAGCCGAGACTAACCTCTCACTGGAGTTGAAGGGGAGAGGGAAGGGAAGAGCACAGTTGTGTGGGGCTGGGCATGGGCCCCTCTGTGGACCTCTTCACCCAGACCCACTGATTCACGCTGCCCTTGGCCTCTTTCACTTTGAGATGCCCAAGGTCAATGCCAGCCTTTGCCAGAATGGGACATTTGGAAGAAGAAGCATATGTGTGATGGGTTGTGCATCCTCCTTTGGAGGAGCCTGGACACCTCCAAGTGCCTCTTTCTTTGGAAGAGGCAGCATGGGGATTTCTTGGAGAAGAAAGGAGAAAGCTGCTTCTACCAAGCAGTCATGCCCGGGAGCAGGGGCTGCACTCAGAATAATTTCCTCCAGGAGATCATTTCTCAGCCGGATCTGCTCACCCAGAGTAGCTGTCTCCCCAGCTGACAGGGACCTCACTCCTGTCCTTGCCAGGAGAAAGAAAGACTTTTCCCTACCAGTCAGAAAGGGAGGAGAGATGCCTTGTCAAGGGGCCTCATCATACCCATTTGGGACAATTGCCCCCAGCAAGCAGCCTGGTGGGAGACACTCCGTCATGGCAGAGCAGAGAAGCCTGTGCTGAATCTAGGCTGGGATCTGACATGCCTTGCCGGGGTCTCCATTCTGTACAGTATGTACATTGCTGCCATCTTCTTCTTTTGAAGATATTTTTTAATGTCTTAAAAAAAAGATTACTTTGTTACAATCATTCAGCAAAGGGTTTCTGCGCCTGTAGAAAATATTAATAGACTATTATGAGGTCCTACAACTAATTTTTCCACACATATCATCTGTCTTTGCATGGTTATTAAACTCCAACAATATTTCATGCAATGCTTTCCTGCTAAATTAATTTGGTTTCTTCTTCTCCTGCTTCTTTTTTTTTCCTCCTTCCACAACCTTTAAATTTAAATTGAATCTTCATAATTATGGCTTTTTTGTTGTTCCTCGTATCTTTTTCTTTTCAATTTTCCTATCAAAGTGGCTATACATTTTAATAAAGATGTAAAGAAACAGAAATGAAAGTGTAAGGGACAGGAAGGGCTGTGTTGGGATCAGAGACAGGGGGCTCTGGGAGAGCTGGGAAATTCTGGAAAGGATGGGATGGAGGTGAGCAGGGAGCTGAACAGCACCTTTCTGGGTTGGCTCCAGCCTACATAGAAAATGACGTGGGAGAAGCCATTGATAGAAATGACTTGTCACTTGGGAACATAGAAGAAGTGTGGTCCCAACAGGTATCCTGATTCATGTATGAATTTTGGTGTTGATCTGGTGCACCTTGGGGTCACCTGCTGCCTTCTGCAAGCAGAGGTGGTAAGAGGAGGTACCCTTTGGGCAAGGCCCCTTGCTTGCACGAGGAAATGTCCCCATGCATATTCAGGCCTGCCTTGCAGGATCGCTGGGTGCAGGAGTCTGGGGCTTTCCTGAGGTCACCTAACCCACAAGTTCTCCCTCTGATCTCCCTCTCCTGTTACCACCTCCCAAAAGGCTGGGGACATCCTTGGCAAGGAGACCACAGCTGAGGAAACAAGTGCTTTGTTTGAACTGTAGGAGGATCCAGCACAAAGCCCCAGCCCAGAATTTGCTGATGTCCTCAGATAATTGCCGATATCTGCTGGCATGGGACTTTTAATCATTTCCAAGTCTAAACTGTGCAGAGAAGTACTGTGGACCAGTCTTCTGGCTGGCAAAGTTTAGTCAGACTACAGGTGACTGTCATTCTCTTTACCAAGGATGCCCAATGGGTCTCTCCTGGGAGATGCTCTCCAGGGAGATAAAGTGGTCAATATGAATTAATTATTAATCTTCATAAATCAGGGACCTTTACTCTTTTTTCCCTCCTTTTGTCTGGGAAGCCTTCCTGAGGAAGACCTGGTCAATAAAGAAAGAGAATAGATTTATTCTCAATAAAGAATAACTTTTCAACTGAGACATCGATGTAATTCACATAGAACAGGATATTTACCATTTCCTGGAAGAAGTATTAGCTAACTCCCTCTGGGAGGTTGCCCTACAGACTAAGATGCTACTGCTTTGGTGGCCAAGTCACTCTCAGACAAAACCTGAAACCAAGGAGAGCTTTTGTGAAGGTGTGATCCACTTAGGACTGGGCAGACTGTAATGGGTGTGGGACAAACCAGTAATTCATCTTTCCCAGAGGACAAAAGTGGTGGCCAGGCTAAGCAGAAGCCAGCAGTAGGACTTCCTACTTAACTCAACAGCAACAAGCTGTTTAGTTGCAGGTTTATGAAGGTGAGCTTGGTGGAAAATGGTTGATGAAACTGAATGCCCCAATGGCACCGAGAAGCTTGCTCTCAAGCTGGTCCCAGATGATGCCTATGTCATGACTGCAGCTGGCATGTTTGGCCCATGTCCCTGTCACTGCTCCTCAGAAGGAATGACTTGTTTTCATCGGTTGACATGTGCACACACCAATAGGTGGCACCAATGGAACAGAAATGCGAAACTCTATGCAAATTTTTCTGGAGAAGAGGGTGCTGGGAATTTTCTCCTACATGGCTGTAGACTTTTCTACGAATGAGGTATTGATTACATACTGCTATCACCGTTGTAACACACTGGAATCTAGGAGGATGTTAAGCAAAATGTGATAATAGGAATCAACCCAAACTGCTTGTGATATGCTAAATCTCTTGAATTTAGATTCACATGCACAGAAGAGTGATAAATATTTAACATACTATATTTAATAATGTGGTAAGTTCTTATTTGTAATTCAGAGGTAAGTTGTTATTCAGATATTGTTCACATGATCATAGAAAAAACAGTTTTTCTTGAATGAAAGAAGTAGCCCATTTTCCAGAGGAATCTCTGTAATTTCTGGAGTCACTGGATATCCAGCAGAGACATTTGTGGTCCCATTCAGGAAGGACTGAACCTCCTTCTTCCAATGACTTCAGATGAAGCAGTGGCAAGAAAGGAACTAAAATGTGAGCCAGATCCTGCGCTCACTTGCACTGGTTTTAGACAATTATTGTTTTGCTTCATGGCATAGTCACACCATCATGTACCAGCCCTCTTCTGTGAAATTGGGGACCTCTACAATTTTTTGAAACTCATGTGCAGAAAAGGCAAAATTGTGTGATAAAACCCCGAACAAATTGCACCAGTCATTCCATGCCATTCCTATCACCATAGGCAGACTATGATCCTGCCCGGATATTAACATTTGGTTTATGCCATGTATTTTATACAGTTTAGAAACAGTAGCCATGTTTCCCAGTGTTTTAAAGATAATGAACATTATCCTTCACATCCCTTTGCTCATCAGCCATGTGTTTATGTACCAAGCATCTGGCTACATTATTATTTATATTACAGGAGACTGAACCAAAAAAACCCCTCAACAACCTCCAAGGAAATCAAAACACATTTGGGCCAAACCAAAGTGAAATGATAATTTTTCCCCTATGAACCACTGCCACAGCAAAATGTTTACTATTCATGATTATGCAGGCTTCTCATGCTAAGTTTTTACTGTGAGATTTAAGGGCATGTTTGCATTTATAATATGTCAAAAGGTCCTCAGATCAAGACAATAGTCAGTTAAGGACTAATTTAGTGGTGGGATATGAAAAAAAAGGAAAACTAAGAGCTTTGATACAGGACTTCAAGGCTTGTAAAGCAATGCCAAAATGAATGTCATTGATTCTTCCCTGTATTGCCCATTACTGCTGCCAATGTCTATGCTGCTTGCTGTAGTGTAGATGCGATGGCAGCATGGTTTTAGTTTAGTTAAGTTAGCTTAGGCTGCTCTAAATTGTGTGTAAAACTCCATTACAAGTGGACCTTGAATGTCTGTAGGTTTTGTCTGTGGAGGTGAAGGAGGAAATACTATTTACCATTTCAGGGTGAAGGTGATCTGGTTGGTCTATCAATGTGGAGTGGTACAGAAGACAGCCCAGACCTTGTGGCTAGACAAATTAGCATGTTTGGTCCTGGATCAGGCAGAAGTCAGGTGTTGCCAATGTTCCTGCAGTTTTTCTCTCTTGTGGCTGCAGGTCTCAGCCAAGCTTCTTTGTTTATCTCAACCCCTTTCAACCATGCATGGAAACCAGGATGCATCTGTGGTGCAATCCTTTACTCTAGCACTTTGCACTTGTGCAGAATTCATTCCCTCTGGATCACAGCTGTTCAGCCCTGAGTTTGAAAGACTTTTCTAAAAGAAACCCTGGGAATTCAACCCATGTTCAGAAACCTCTTTTCCTTTTGGTGTGTTGATTCTTCCTGCACCCCAGCGTGGTATCTCCCCTTCCCACAGCACCGGGATGTGCTGTGCTTCCCTCTGACGAACACCCATCCCATTCTGCTGAGAGCATGCAGGCTCTTCCCCAGCACTGGTCAGCATTTTGTGAGAGAGAGCCCTCTGATTAAAATGTTATCAGGAAAACAAGCCACATTATCAAGTTCTGCAAAAGCTGGTCCATCACAGACAGAAAAAATAGAGGCTCTCTTGAAACATAATACAGCATCCTGAGACCGAGGGTGTGCATGTCTGCAGGGCGGGGGGAAAGAGGAGTTGTGGGGTTGGGCATGAGCATTTGCAATCAGGCACTCATCAGGACCTAGCTCCATTTTCTGTTCAGCCTTTAACAAATCAAGGAAGAAATGCCCCTGCCTGGGGTCAAAGATAAATCTTCTACCCTGGACAAAGGGTAGATCTCCTTGTCAGTGCACTGATTTATTGTGACCTTATAGTCAGAGTCTCTAATTTCTGCGTGTGGCTATAGGTGCCACCGGTGATTTGTTTCCTCTCTCGATACTCTCTGACTGCTCAGTAACGGGGACCTCTGTGGGCTCACTACCCTATCCCTCGGGACACAGTTTGGGTGGCTGTATGTCCACCTGGGTCAGCTCTGCAGGTGGCTCAGCTAGGATGGCTGTGGTGATAAATGTGTTTGCTGTGCCTGGGAGTTGGGTCCCCAAGCCAGATGTCTCCTCTAAGGCCATAGCAGACATGACAAGAGCTGGAAGGGTCTTGAACAGGTCCGTGGGGAAAACACACAAACTAAACCTAGAGCTATGAGGGAATAGAGAGAACCACCCTTTGGTTTTCCTCCCACTGCTGGTTTGTCCAGGCACATGCTGCAGAGGAGCAAGTGTACTTTGACTTGCCAATGGTGAAGAAGCAAATCCCCACCCTGTCACTCATCCCAGCTGGCATTTATCCCTGCAGGTAAAAATTAATTTCCTCCTTAAACTTAGGTTTAGCCTCCGTTCACTGGCCTGTCAGCCTTGCCCTGTTCTCCAATGGGAAGGTGCCCAGAGCCCCTCAAGAGCTGACCTCTCACTTTTCTTTCTGATACACTGAAGAGGTTATGTTCCCCAAGCATCTCTCCATCAGCAATTGTCCCCCAGCCCTTGAGCCACCGTGACGCTTTTGTTCCCTCTGCAGCTGCACGATGTCCTTGGTGAAGAGCCCAGAGCCCAGAGCTGGACGTTGTCCTGTTCATGACCCAAGGCCAAACACTGAGACAAGTCACCTCCTTGGACACCAGCCCTCACTCACACTCCCAGGCTCTCCACTGGCAGTTTCATCTGCTGCTAGGCTCTTCAGAGCTAATTCAAAAAGGGGTACCCAAGGTTTCAGGGGCAAATTTTGAAAGAAGACTTTTTCTTTGCCCTCACTGGGCACCTAAAGGGTGTTCAGGCACTGACCTCTGTGCGCATGCTACCTTCTCAGCTCAGCACGGTGAGAAAATTTGTGGGTGTGCAAACAGGAAGATGTGGCAGGAGTTTCCATTGCAGCCACTAAAAGTCTGCACCATCTTAAACCAGCACAGCTTTTCTGTAACATGCATAAATTGCCTAGTAGCTAAGCTACCTAAAATGTATTTCAGAGAGCTTGGTACAGCAGAGCCCTGATCTCTCTTGGAACTCCTGTTGTGAATAATTGTGAGAATTTATTATATTATATTTATTTTTGGAGGAAAAAAACATGGGGAATGGTATTTATCTGTAATTTATACAGCACTTTTAAAACACAGATCCTGGCAATGCAAATTCACGTTTAATGCAAAACTCTCCTGAAGCACGTTGCTTTGTGCAGAAACCTCCAAGCCCAGCACTACCCTATCTCTTTCTTCTTTACAAACATACAAAAGGATAATAAAATAGCTAAGAAGCAAGAGCAGTAAAATTTTGTGCCCTGAGGGTGAAAATGGCATATATTGCCCTGAGCCTTTAGCTGAGGCCAAAATATATAGAGAGAGACTTGGGAACTATTTTCTTTCCTAGTGCAATATTTTACCTCTATTGCCCTCAGAACCAGTCAATATTTGTATAATATATATATAAAAATAACCTTAGATAGATGGATAAAAACCAAGTAAAATTCACCTCGGAAAGCCTTTTATTCCAACTGGAAAATTGCCCTGCAAATGTACTCAACACAATACCCACTACTTCACTTGAAAGTGACAGTTGCAGCTGTTAACGTGGCTACATTATCTCATCTAAGGAGACAAATTTCAGGCTATATTTCACTGTAGCCTGGTAATGTATATATGCCCTGAAGACTGCTCCAGCTAGATCTGTCTTGCTGTATAGATTTCAGATACGGATGTATACTTCCCAGGGTTTTTCCCTTCCCCCTTGTTAGTTAGGGAGTGCAGGAGGTTAAGAAAACATCACAGTGTTTCCGTCATCATGTCCATTTTGGCAGAGGGGCAAGAAGCAGAAGGGAGAGGAGCCAGCCAGCATCCCACTCCGGGTCCGTGCTTCCCAGGGATGGACGAGGAAGGGGGTTGGTTCCTCAGCAGCTGGGAGCCATGCTTTGCAGTGCTTACCTACCCTCAGTGGTATCATGGGCACAGAGGTGAGGGAAAAGATGGCAGAGATTTGCTAATGCCCCCATTTCCATGCCCCTGCCCCTACTAAGCTCGGTGGCTGCCTGCTCCGGCTCACGCATGGCTCTTGGTGGGATTTCCAGAGCTGTTCCTCCTTGTTAACCCCACATCCCTTTGCAAATCTGAACTGAGGGTTATGAGGAATTCTGGGACTGTCATGAAAGAAAATATGTAAGTAGGGGGAAAAAAAATCATCTATTAGGATTTTAAATAGTCTCATGAGTCTCTCCATTATTTGAGACACTTAAGATCACTTGACAAAGCCCTGGAGAATATACAGAAAGCTAGACAGGGACCTTTGATGGATGTTTTAAACTATCTAATGCGTCTTTTCCAACTCTATCCACTAAAAAATGACTAATTGGTTGCTGTTCTTCATTACTATGATCACAACAGTGTCCTGAAAGCGCCCAGCACTCCTGCATGCGAGATGCTGTCTATTCATCCCCAGCTGAGCATGGGTTGCTGCTTTTTGCCATTAATTTTCAAGGCAAACATCTGTGCCACGCGCTGCAATGCCTGTACAGTGTCTTGCCCGAGGAGACCCAGTGTTTCTGCACACAGTGGCACTGCACTGGGTAGCGCCGAACCTCTCCGTGGGGAGCTGAGCGGGGGGGCGGTTGTGGTTGGCATCACTTCCCAGCTCCAAGGCCATCACCTCGGGGGAGTCCTGGCAGCTTTTTGCACTGCAGTGGAGGCAATAACTCCCTCCCGTGGATCTGGGCTAACATGGAGAATAAAGGCTCATTGGCTCTGGCCGGGAGATCGCTTCTTTATGCAAATGGAGAATTTGGCCCCCCCAGTGATTTTTTAAAGGTTTTGGAAAGAGGTCTGTCTTGCTAGAGGAAAGTGCATCACCTCAGCGAGTTTTCAGCCTGTGAGTGCAGCATGTGCCTTCCAGCAGGGATTCATAACTCCAGAAGTGGCCATCGCATGGAGTTGGAGAAGACTAGTAATTGCTGAGGAGCTGCAAAACTCATGTGAGAGCCCAGGGCAGCTCCCATGGAGGGGAGGAATGAAGGAAGACCAAAGCTGGTGAGCACCTGTAGTCATGCAACTTCTGCTCAATGAGGTGAACAGGGAAAAAGTTTATGGGCAGCTCTGAGTAAAGTTTAAAAAAAAAAAAATCAAGCAGGCATTTTTATCTGGCTAATTTTCTTTCCTGGAATTAGTTGTTTGAATGGAGAAACCTGCTGGAACAAGAAGCGAGAAAAGCCTTGGACGGAGTGGCTGCGCCTCCCAGGCCCTGAAATTTAAGATCTTTATAAATGATCTGTTAAAACTATAGTGACGATAAGCTTATGAATCATGATCTATATTAATCAGGGCTGCTGATACGGAAAGATTAATTGAAACGTGCAGTTCTACACAAATGATAAAGTGGTAACAATTTAATATCAGACAAGGAGAGTGAAGAAATTACACTCCAAGCTTCATGCATCATTACTATGGATATTAATATTTTACACAGCGCAACAGCATCGGGAATCATAATGAAAATCCATAACTAGTGCACAGACATGATTAAATACAACAGTCTTTAGGTGCTGTTTGGTGACGGGGGCTTAGCCATATTTCACTCCTGCTGCCGGTGATTCGAGTGATAGAGTCTAGACGTGGGTGATTAAAAAGTGTTCCTCCTAAAGGCTGTTAACCTTTTACTACTGAAATGAATTTCTTTGATTTTTAAATTATGCCGCTCAGTCTGTGGTTTTTTTTTTTTTTTTCCAAATCAAAACCTTGTCCAGAATATCGATAGACCGGGTTCCCCAGGCAGTTGACAAAGCAGAAGTAAAGCACCATGAAGCAGACACGAAGGGGTATTTAAGGGTGGGAAGGAGAAAGGGGGATGGCGGGGGGGAGAAAACAGGTTAAAAAAACAGGTTTTCAGTGCTCGTCATTATGGCGGTGCATATATTAGATGCAATACCCGGTGCTGCGGTGGGCCATAAAGGTTTTATCCGCGGGAGTGTGGAATGGGTGCATTACTCACAAGTGGCAACAGCGCCTGTGAGTTATGCACCTCATTCCCAACCTGCACCGATAAAAACTTTATGCTGCACCACGCAGTGACGTCTTTTCTCGATGTGGGATTCATCAGCTCTAATGGTGGTTGGATCAGGCCCTTAAGTGAAATGCAGCGTGTGGAGGAAAGTGAGCCCTGACTCAGCATTGAAAAAACCCCCTCTTTTTTTTGAGAAAATGCTTGGATGCCTATTTAAATTCCCGACGCTCAGAGCTTGAAGAAATGACATCTTTTCTACGTCGCCTTTCTGGATAGATGAGAAGGGTCTAAACTGGTCTATATGTTATTTGAGCTGCTAAAAATGTGGCAGATTTTAAGTCCAGTAATTCATGGTTTTGCCATTTTGGACTACACTGGTGATGGTTAGAGGTGTCCCACCCATAGAGCACCATTCATAGTGCTCCTGGCTCTGCAGCGGTGTGGGATGCTAACCTGAAACCCTGCAGTTTCCATGGCTGTTGGTAGTGGGGGTGACCTGGGAGAGGAAGGCCAATATGTGGGAGAGGGTTTGGAGATGCCATACAGCTTAGGCTGGTTTAGGTGGCATCTGTCTGAAAGCAATTGTAGGTCTGTCTTATGGCAGACCACAAGACCAGTAAAAGTGCAATAACATGTAAGCATGCATGAATTACCATCTTGTACCATTGGAAGTTTGACTTCTTATGGGTAGAATAAACAGTGACCAGCTACCAGCAATCACATCGTAATCCAATAATGCACACGCCAATGAACATTTAATACCCATTAAGTTAAAATACTTCCTTGTGCTTTGTAGAATCAAAATGTTTCATGTTCCCTAGAGATCTTGCTTGAGTGCTGGTAGCTCCAGTCTCAGGTGCTGTGTCAGAGCCACAACTCTCAGAGAGTCACAACTCTCAGACTTGGACCTTGTTCGGCCCATTTCTCAAAGCCCCACTGCTGGCTGTGAACAATTCTCCGATATTCTGCATGTTAAAAAAACAAAAGAAAAAAGAGAGAAGGAAAAGAGGAAAAAAGGGGAAAAAAAAAGAAAAAAGGAACTTTCTAGCTTTCATACATGGAGAAAAATCCATCCATCTCTCCAGCAGTGGTATAGACATTTGTAGGCACAGCACTGCCTGTGCTTTAGTTCCTTAGGAAGAGTCCCAAAGCAGTTTTTTGGTCAGGAGAAAGGAGAAACTAGTAGAAGGTAGCATTTCCCAGGTAGTGGAAAGCCTCTTCCTGGTAAAAAAAAAAAAGCACATGCGAGTATGGCCAGAATTTGAATGTCCTTTCCTCTGTGGCTTTCATGACAAGCAACACATTCACTCTGAAGGAGTGCCAACATCCAGAACCAAGGAAGACAATAATCTATGGGAAGCATGCAGTCACAGATCAAAGGTTTCTGGGGATATTTAATCTCGGTTGTAATGTCTTGAATGAGAAACGGAGGAGCCTGGGATGTAGAAAGACTTTCATTGGCCAAAGTCTTGGGTGTTAACTTTGGTTTGTTGATAAATTTCAGTAGACAGTGCCCAAGACATGGACTGGCACCTGGAGCAACTGCAAAGGACAGGTCACACCATAGGACCCATAAATAATATGTGTACAAAGCTCTTTCCTGAAGCAGAAGAATGCTGGAAGGACAAAAGGAGATGCTTTGCTTTATGGGGGAATAGAAGGTGGTCAAATACCAAGGTGATGGGCATAGCACGTGTATCAGGCTAGACGACATGCGACAGCAGACAAAGACATGGCAAAGGGATGCAGGTAGAGGGGAGGGTAACAAAGCTTTGGTGCTTCCCTTGTCACTTGAATTGGGGATCCTTTGGATGCTCCTCACCTCCCCCTCTCCCTCCAGAGGTTTGGAAACACAAGGCTGAGAGCAAGCAGCTCACAATCAATGACATTAATTAATAAATGAATGGCAGAGAGGCACAAGTATTGCCCCACAAATGAAAAGCAAATCCCAGCCAAGGGAAAAAACGCCAAAACTGTAGCAATTTCTACTCTGTTACCCTTGAGATTTGGCTCCAGATTCAAAGGATAGGCAGGCGGAGAGGGAGGTTGGGAGGAGGCGGGCGGGAGGGGGAGTTGGCTCATATTCTGCTGTGACCCAATTCCATACAAAGCATCCTGTAACAAAACACGTCTCTATCTACAAAGTACAAGTAATCTTTGTTTTCAGTACAATACTTATCTGCATTTAGACTGACGATGGCAGTGCTTGGCTTATTTTCATGGATCCAGTTATCCTTTTTATCCCTGTGAGCGTGTGTGTGTGTGTGTGTGTGTGTGTCTCCTCCTCTCCATACTCCTTGCTGCCTCTTGTGCCTGTGCCAACAGAGCAGTACTCGTAGGGTGCTGTTAGGCATCAGCAGAGGTGGAAATACTGAAGGTCAATGCCAGTTAGGGGCTCTCATGCTGCCCAAATTATTTGGTGCCCTGGGAAAGGGTGAGCTTGGGAGCTAGTCTTTACGGCATCTGACCACATCTTGAGGAGTTCTTGGGGTGCTGCCACAGGGAAATGTTAGTAGATGGGGCACCAGTCTGCGACTTGGGAGATGCTTCTACTGCCAGAGCTGCTTCCAATTTGCTGTCTGAGTCTCTGTATCACCTCCAATCTCTTACATATCCATCCCTGCTGGTAACTTTTGTCAGGGATGGTCTTCTGCTATTTGTCTCTACAGTACCTCCCAGCAAGGTAGCCTGGTCTTGGTAGGGCCATCTCCAGGCACTACTGTAGAGCAAAGACCATACTGGATGGTGTCTGAGAGACCAGTGTCCCAGACCCCCACAACACAGAGTCACAGAGGATAGCCTGACACCAAACCTGACTATCTAAGTTGTGCTAGCTTCTCCGGTTGTGCCAAAGGGTGATGGTATGTCACCAACTGCCATCACGGTTTCCCTGTGCTTCTAGTCATTGACCAGGTCATACCTGGAGAGTTCTTAAACTCACTGGTATGAGTGAGTTTCTCGGGCCTCTTCAGGTCACAAAAGAAACGGGTTTCCAGTCTAGAAGATACACCATAATCCAAGACGTCACTAGGCTAACAGCCTTCATGCACATAGCAAGAAAGAATCATTTCCCACCAGAGGAACCAGCACTGGGAAATTCCCTGGCTGAGTAGTGCCACAGGTGAGATTAGAGAAATGTAAAGCCCCCTCAAATCTTTAAAAACCTATGAATCATGGCAAGACTGTGTAAATGCTTGGATGCAGAGGCATCAGCCTTTGCAGCCAGCTGGATTTCCCCTCCATGAGGATGCTATCATCTGAACTCATCACGCTGTCCACCGGCCATTCTGTCTTTGTGAAGCATCTCTGCCTCCTCCCTCTCATGTCTGTTATTACAGAACACTCATACAGTTCCCATCAGTATGTTTCTGGATATTTTAGGAGTCCCCTCCCCCGCCATTTCACAAAGGGGGAACTAAGATGTGGAAAGTAGAGGTGCCCTGGCCTAGGTCATTCAGTAGCACAATGGCAATTAGCTGTTAAGTGGAATTTTCAGGTGCAAAAGTTCTATCAACGTGGCTCATCAGAGGTCTAGAAACCATAACCTATGAAGGAGGCTTGAAGGGTGTACAACTGTTTAGTCTAAAACTTATGCTGATCTGAGGACTTTAGAAATATCTGGGTGGCTTTTTGAGGACTGGCCCAGGCCTGTGATATTGACTCCCCTCTATCCTTTAAATCCTAGCCTTGTTTTTAATTCTTATCCTCTACTTTCTTACTTTAATGTATTTTACATTGGACTGCTACTGAATTCCAGTTGTCTTTCTTATTTTTAATCCTTGGTTTTCATCTGAATCCAGCCCTAGAGAATATCTATATTTTAAATAAGAATAAGAATAAATACAGAATGTAATACATGTAATTCCATAGTAATCACGTGTTTTACAGGCAGTTGACAAATTTGTTCAGCTGGAAGTAAATATACTCATCTCCCTCCATCCCTGCTGCCAACGGCCTCTGTTTATTTGTTAATCAGTGCGACCTCCTCCCCAGAGAGCTACCTGACTTGGTGCCGATAGGCAGATGACTCCCTTTTTCTAGTTTTTCCACGTACTTTTGTATTTCCACCTGGTGATTCTTTACCCCTGGCAATCCCTTGAATTGCCTGCCAGCTTTTGGGAAAGGATCTCTAGGATCTTCTTTGTTTAGTTTGCCCCATTGTGGAAATAATAATGTTTTTGAACCTCTGCTTGTGTCTGGCTAGGCATAGAAGTGGTGGATGGAGTTGAGGTTGAATATGATTTTTAGCTTAAAGCTCTCCTCTACAAAGGAATCTGTTTACTAGAAATAAACTGGTATTTTCAGTGTGTCATAAAGGTGCAAACTGGTGTTTCTGGTCAGATTTCGGGGTCATCTGATGAAGCAATTCTTCAGACAGTTCTGGAAAAATCAGCTGCTCCTATTCACACTGGATCTTTACTATTATTACTTTTCCTGTATAAACCTCACACACAAGTTAGGGATTTTCTCTGCTTCAAAGTTCAGCTGGAAGATGGAGCTCCTTAAGAGGAGAAATATGGGAAGATGCTAGGGTTACCACTAGAAATTTGGGTCTTTACCCTGTTAGCACATGTGTCGAAGAGGTAAACCCTGCCCATTCAGCAGGGTCTGAAGGCTTTGGGTGGGAGTGATCTTTTCCTGGAGGTGAATTTTGCTGGGGCTCATTTGGGCACTTGCAGTCTGCTGCTGTCATTGCTGGTATCAGAGTGATCTTTCAAATATTCCCAAATGAATACGCAGGCTCCCTCATAGCTTTGGAAGTAACATCAAGAGGATGTTTGTATTCATTAAATGAAGGAAGAGAAAAGGCATTTAAGGTCTTTTGAGAATGATTAGTGGTTGAAAAAACTTTTATGTTATATACTTTCTGGTGGAAGATAGCAGAGACCAAAACTTTGAGGGAAAATGAGAGTTTAAAAAGGTATTTCGGCCTGATTTTGTTTTTTGCTGTATTTCAAGTGCTCCAACAAGCTTTTTCAGGATTTTTTTATAAATAAATTTTATTTTGCTCTTACTAGTGCAGTCCAAAATACAGTAAGAAATGCTGTCTTGAAACAATTCTCAGCCTGGTAAAACCACCCTCTGCCTTGTTCAATTTGTGATTTTTTTTTGTCACTTCCTAGGTTCTTTGACCATGGGAAACAAGCGCTGCCAGACGAAAGTAAATTGCTTTGTTTGTGAGACACAGAGTGCTATGGGAGAGCCGTACCTGTCACTCTGTGCTACACTTTGCAATCTTAATGGACATTACAACTGATTACGTTCTCTCTTTTAGGTAAAACTTAAGATCTTTAAATGCTGCATTTTATCACGGATATAGGTATTTTTTATTTTATAACATGGTTCTCAAAACAAAAACATTTCTGGCTATGAGATAGGTGGACAGATCTGGGGAAACATTCATGGGCAAATAACCTAACCTGGATGTCAGGTAGATAGTGAGCAAAAAGTTGACAACACATCCTTTATAATCCATTACAACACACAAAATAGCAAAGCAGAGCTGATTCTGGTGGGCAAAAAGTGAATAAATTAATTAAAATGCTCACAAGATGCAAAAGAGCTGACAAGAAGAATAAAAAAGAGAGGAAAATTTCTGTGAAAGTTGCCATAGCAGGCAGCATTTTTTTTTCTTTAAAACTTCCATTTTCGTGGAAGTTTTTCATTGACTTGTTGCAACCAAAAAACCTGGCAACACATTTCAATCACCTGTAACTGAGAGGGGAGCCTGAGTCAGGGCTGTGAGGTGACCAGGAGATAGTGGCAAAGAAGGGGAAGGGCGAGAGGAACCCTTCCCCAACTGCAGCCCCCAGGAGCCAGGCTGAATGGCAGCGGACCCCCTGCTCAGCACAGGGCAGGCAGAAAAGTGGCTGTAGATCAAGAAAACACGATCTTGCAGGAAAGGTTCACCTGGAGAAGAAACAGGCGGGATGAGAACGCTAAGATCATTTCTCCTGCTCATTTCTTCTCTGGACAGTCTTCTGCTAGCTGAAAGGCTGCTGAAAAGAGAAAGACAATAAATTGTTCTTTGTGTCTGCTGGGGATAGGAAGAGAAGTAACAGCCCTAAATTGCAGCATGGAAGATTTAAGTCAGATGCTCAGAAAAAAACACACTGGTTCTAAGGATAGAGAAAGCACTGGAATAAATTTCCTAGGGAGGTGGCAGAGTGGCCAATGCAGGATGTTTTTAGGAAGAGGTTAGGTGAACATCCCTCAGGGATGCTTAAGATCTGCATGATCCTGCCCTGGGCAGGGAGGAAGGGATTAAATGGTATCTCATGTACCTCCTAGCCCTAAGTCCTGCACTTCCAAAGCCTTTCATGGAATTTGTTCTGATGTTGGAGCAAGCCCTGGTCACATAGAGCCATGGCAGGATAGGAGCTGGTGGCAGAGGGGGTTTCTCAGAGTCTCTGAGAGAAGGGGAAATGCAAAAGCTACTCAAGTGGAGCGGAAAGCCACCAGACACATAGCATCAGGGTCAAAGCAGCACATCCCAGAACCCTGGGACCTCAGCCTTGTGCTGTGTTTTGTCTCCAGTAGCCCCAGGGCCTCCAGGGAGACAGACATTGGCCCCCAAGACCAAGAATGAGGCCACTAGGACTGCTCACTCATCTGCTGTGGAGATGACCTCCTGTAGTGGCTACACTTCACTAGAAGAGGGGATCAAGAAGACGCTTGTAAGTGCAGAAGAGGAGTTTTCCAAAGACCAGAGCCCTCTTCCATCCACAGATTTCACCACCAAAAAAACCCAGGAAAGAGCCCCAGCTCTGCTCCATTCAAACCCAGTGCTGGATTTCATCTCTCTTTCTCCAGCAAGTTGTTCAGACATGCTTCAATGCAGGGACAGACATCTGTGACTGCAGTTCCTAAAAATTCAGGAGGTATTCAGGTATCAAATGGTGCCAAGCTGTTAGGATCCATGTGTGCGAGAGGGACCAAGGCCTGCAAGAAGTTCCGTGTTGCTTCTGCCCACTGCACTGGGGTTAGCAGCTTGGGACTTCTGCAGAGCGCTGGGATGCTGGGAATAAAGAGATGGACCACTTTTCCAAGGGGACAGAGAAAAAGAGAGAGAGGGAGGCAGGGAAAGGAGGGGCCGGGGAGAAAATGGGAGAGAGAAAGAGAGAGAGAGAGAGAGAGTGCAGGGAGGAGGGGAAATGAAAGGATATTATTTTTTTTGTATCTGTCATTTCCCTGCTATCTCCCATATGACTTCTTAATCCATCAGAATGCTGGGAAGATAATGTTTTGGGCGAAATAACATGAGAGAGAGGATAGACTCCCAAGGACCAATATCTTTATTGCTCGGAGGATAAACGGATTATGTCAGCCATTTTCTGTTGCTGACAGCTTTTCTTATTAACCGATTTTATTTTTTAATCTTCCAGGGAAGAAATATGGTTTTATGTCACAATAAAACGCCGGTCACATCTAATTCTGCCCTCAAACAAACAGATTTCTGAAAGCCTTGCAGAGAAATTTGAAATAACTTTAAAGAGGGGGTTTTTGGATAAAGTCTTTATCCAGAGGCTTGTTCAACCGCAGTGTAAAAGGTTTAGAGAGAGTGAGAGAGGGAGTGAGAGAGAGAGGGAGGGAGGGAGAGGGAGAGAAAAGTCCCTCACAGTTGTTTTTCCTGGTTGATCCTTATTAAAAGAAACTCTTCATTGTGGTGTACTCAAGGAAATACAGCTCAGACGAAAGAGTCACATGAATGTTAACAAATATGGCTATTTGTGTGGCTTACGCGCTGCGCTGGGCTTAGAGATGTTGTGCGTGACACTCAGAGAATGAAGGAAGCAATCATTAGCATCCCAGCAACCTGCTTAGCCGCCCGCTTTCATACTCCCCCTTTTGATCTGACACTTTTTTCCCTTCAGTTTTGCTGGGATTACCGCAGAAGATGCTAATAAAGTATCATATACATTGTAGGCAGAGCGATAAGAAAGTCTGCTCTGGTGAAACTTCAGAGTTGCAAGCCAAGCAGCCTTTGTACTTGTTGCTGGGTTTCTGGCGCAGACCTGAAAATTGGGAGGGTTTTGTTTAATCCCCCACCCCCTCCTCCCCCAAAAAACAAACCCAAAAAACCCCAACTCTGCAGACAGATCCTGCATATTTCATGTGCATCTCCTATGGGGATTTAGAGCAGGCTCCATGAAGCTGATCATATCCCAGTTGCTCATGGAGGTTTCTTTTCTCCATTAACTAAGGGAAAGGGTGGGGAGCCAAGCCCATGCCCAAATTTACTGCCATTCCCCAGAGAGGGGTTGCTGCTCTGCCTTTCCTTCTTTTCTTTTTTTAGGGAACACATCTTCTGCTCCTTGGAAATACTGGGTTCGCACAGCAAAGATTTTTAAAATCTTAATGTACTCCAAAGAAATGAACTTGCTGTCTCTCAGCACTCTTTTTTTTGGCACACTGCCGACCCTGAAACACCAGCTACCAACCCAAGAAGTGGTCACAAGGAATTAAAACTCAGCAGCATCTCTTGGTGTTGTTCTGTCATCGATTTTTCTGGGGGTTTTTTGATTTTAAGTTCCTGCTGTGCTGGGTCCTATACAAATATGTCTTGGCAGGCTCTCCCCCTTCTAAAGAGCTTACAGCCTGAACAAAACCCAGAGGCATTAATAGCTTTTGGGAATTTTTGTTTTACTAGTGACATGCTGAGGCACTGAAAAATACATGCCCTACCTTCTCTAGGAGAGGCTTTCCCAGCACGCGGGTGCCAGTGTGCTGTAAGGGAATGCTGCACCTTGTGCTAGCAGATCATTATGTGTGGACAACCCACACCAGGAGGAGGGATAGTTTGCAGGTTTGCACTGCTGCACCAAAGGGCTTTGCCAGCATGGTTCTGCTGGCCGCTGGCACAGATTTGCTGGCACCATCTCCTGTGCGCTGGCTGCATCCCCGGCATCCTCACCGTGCTCCTCATCCGCAAGCCCAGCCTCCCTCTCTGCCCAAAATATTGGGTGTTGAAAGCCAAGAGAGCAGCAAAGCGGAGTGACTGCTTTGCCCAAAGAGGCCTGTGCTGCCGAGGTCCTGCACTCCATCCACCAGACCCAACAGGTGATGGAGATAAGACCAGCCTCAGCACAGACCACGCTGTTCAAAAGGCATGAAGCCAAAGGCGCCTGCTCTGGCCTATAACCCTGTAAAGGCAGATGTAATATCCCAGCCTGCGATCTCTTCTCTGAAGTGGATGTACGAGTAACCACCTTAATAATTAGTGAAATGCTACCCTTCTCCCCACAAAGCTTTTAGACTGATGAGGAAAGCAAGATGAGGATGTCCACCCAGCATCTCCTCCACCAGGCTTAGTTAGTTGAGGACTTGCATCATGCTGGGATGGGGGCCAGGAGCTGGTCCCCACGGACCTAGCTTTTGGGATGTTACCTTGATTCCTGCTGCGGGAATGGGGTCAGCCCTGTCCCAGGCAATAGCAAGAGACCAGTGCTGCAAATGGGTCAGCCAGCTCAGCTTCTTGCTGGGGCTGCCACTTTCCCCATTGACTGCAGAGGGCTCCTCCTCCCCTCTGGGATTTTAGGATAGATTATCCCTAAGAGCAGTTGAGATTTAACCTGTCCCTAAAAAGTAATTTTTTTTTCCTGTGTCCTGCAGCAGCAAGTTCTGCAGGTGCAAAGCAGACAGCACAAAAAAGATTTTCATTTTTTCAGGGCGGATGAACTGAAATCCATCTCTCCTTTTCCTGCTGTTTTTATTCTGAATGCCTCTGGCAGAGCTGCTCCTCTCTCCAAAGCAAGTTGTCCCAGTCCCTCCATTCTCACTACTGATTAGGGCCATGAATAACATTTGCTCACCATAAATGATCCCACCAAATATTTAATTCAGGAGTTGTCTGCTGCTGTTTCTAAAACTTGTGATTTTCTCTGAACTGACCCTCACCATCAATGGGTAAGGCCAAATCTCAGCTTAATTGAACTTCTATCACAGAGAGATAGGATTATATCCTTAATATTTTAAATACATTAAAAAATATATACCTGAAGCATAGCATCCAGAAACAAATCTATCCCTATTCTGATGAAGTATGCTGAAAGAAAATAATCTTTCCTGGCATCTTCTCTTCCTGCAGGCAGCTGGTTGACCTGCCAAAATCTCTTGAACTGAAACTTGTTAAACTAGTGCCCAACTTTCACCTCCCATGGCATTTTCACAGGGAACATGAGGATTCCCAGGCTGGAAGGGCCACATTGGCACCCAGGGAGGTGCAAGTAACCTGTGTAGTGCATAGAGCTCCTCCTCTTGATCCAAAAGCACTGAGGCACTTGAGCTTTTTATTTTCGTCTCTTCCTACAACTTAGCTGGGAAATGTCTTTAAATAGTTTCATGGCTAACCATCCTTGCGGGCATGCACAATACATCCATTTTAAATGCATAAATTTTTCTGTCTTAAAGTGTCATGAGTGTTTATATGAGTAATATGACTACCCCAATTTTCTGTTGCTCATGCATTTTCAAATAGTTTAATATTTACTGCATCAAAATCTTCCCCCTCTAATTAATTAAGACTGCAATATCTATTACAGTTTACACACAATTAGATGGTCTAAACTCTTAGTGTTTAAATTCCTTTCAAATCCTGCCTTTCCCCACCCCAAAAATCCAGTCGTCCCCCCCCAAATCAATGAGAAAATGCCCCTGTCCCACCAGAGCTCACCCCAAATGCCAGAACCCAAACACACAGCAGGATGAAGAAAGGTATTTTTGAAAAGAGAAATCTCTTTATCTAACCTCCTACCCTTCCAGCGGGTGCAGGGTATTTTGCTAAAGACTTGCCTTCCACACAGACCTGTGGGTGATGAAAACACTTATTTCCCTCCATGTATTTTTCCAAGTCCAGAAGTGGACAGTATCTCCTCTTCCCTCCAGAATACAGGATGCAACAGGACGGAGCCTGTGGACCAGTGCACAACCCTAGACCTAGGGATATCAAATGCTGAAGTGAAATGAGATGAACTTTTTGGGTGGCTGCCCCAGGGTCAAAATATTTACTGATGACCTTGGCCCCTGGCTGGAACTTTGATGAGGCTTTTGGTGCTGGGCTGCTACAGTCCTGCTAACAAACACCCTTCCCCAGGCTGCACCGAGTCCCTCCGCAAGACGAAAGCACAAGCCAAGCAGAGAACAAATAAAGCCACATTAATCCCAGCTCCATTAGAAACACAGAAAATAAATAAATGCTGTTTTCAAATGTGGAAAAAGAAAAAAAAATCAATAGGGAAAGAAATATTATTTTTAATCTTCTAAGAGGTTTTTACAAACAACAGGGAGGGGAAAAATTGAAAGCCATGAAAAAAGACTTGCCAATGTCCTTTTAACCTTTATTTATTATCACTCAGTCCACATCAGCCCCTGTCTGCAAGATAATTTGGAATTTCATTTTAATTTCAATGTATCACATAATTCAACACAGCTTTCCATGATTTTTTTTAATTTATTTTTTTTTGTACTGGAAACTTTAAAAATCTCTCTATAGGAAATGCATCTAAAAAAAAAAAACCCACAACATAACCCTTCTGCAGCAGTTACTTAATTTATAACATGAAAAGGGTTTGTGCTAAAATATGATAAAAATAAAATCAACAAACTTCAAAAAAGGAATATTCCTTAATAACATGCTTTAGCTTGAAGGGTGCCTGCTCCTCTGCTTTTCTTTAGCTTTGTCTGCTGCTCACATTAGAGTGCAAGTTATTTTGAGACTGGCTTTTTGGAAGCCTTGTACTGCATGTTGTTTAGATTTGTTTAATGGCATGAGTCTGGCTGTATTAACGGTGAGCTCAGGAGGAGCCTGGGACAGGCTGGTAGAAGGACTTGTGTCACCGGCAAGGGAGAAGCAGAGACAACCTGTCATCTCCCATGGGCATCATGCCCCAGTGCCCTTTGCTGCCCGTGAGATGAGGTCCCGTGGAAGACGCCTCTCTGCTTTCCCTGGCCCCGATCTCATGTTGTCCTCAACACCACTTGTCCAGGATGACAGCGAGGTCTGTCCTGCCCTCCCAGTTCCTCCGAGCACCTGGGGGCTGAGCTGCCAGCTCAGGCTGTGGGTCCCCTCAATGCTGCTCCCATTAGGTACTGCTGCCTCCCCTCCAGCTCCAACATCAGGGTTAGGGTCAGCTAGGAGAGCATTGCCTTCTGTGTAAGTAAGCACGTGCATCCATATCTCGACCCATGCCCCCCAAAAACCTCAAGAGGAGCTTGAGCTGAGGTGGGAGAGAAGAAACTTTTTGATACAAATGGTCCACTTAATGGATGTCTCAGTCTTGGGCTCATTTGTTGTCCTGGAGCTCCCTTGATTGCACCATTTTTCTTGCAAATCGTGACTAATTTGTAAAAGAACTTTCTCGGTCTCTTTCTCTTTTTACTACATTAAAAAAAAAAAAAAAATTCCAGAGCATTAATTTACTTAATAGGACCTGATGCAGATGGTGCATTTTGCCTAGGATCTTGGCACTGGCTGTGGGCAGGAGGAATCTCATATATTCATGTCAGCTTCCCTCCACAGCCATGTTTATCAGGGGGCTCCTTAAGTGACAGGCACAAAAGGGTTTTTTGTACTCCAAATTGCCTGTTATTACAGAGCACCAAAGGGCCCCATCTCCCAGCTTTGAGCCTGCAGTGAAGATGGCAGAGACCTGGCAACGAGCAGATAGACAATAAATTGTCTTCTAAAGCAAGCTACACCCCAGTCTTCAAAGCAGCCCCCAGGAGTGCTCTGAAGGGTGGTGGCTATTCCACTGTGACCTGGCCATGCAAAAAGGCAATAATTAAAAATGCTGTTCCATGGTGTATCGATGCCTTGGTACAGGGACCGTTCTGCACTACAGTGGTTGCCTGCCCAGATGCATGCAGAAAATGTCACCAAGGGGTCTCTGGATTGCAGGTGCAAGCGACATTATTTGTGATGTGCCAGCTGGGGAGGAGAAACCCAGGCTTTGGCTGGGTCTGCCTTACAGCACGGATTGAGTGAAACCAGAAGGGCATGCAGGAATTAAACACCCAAGGGTATGTGCTCCACTCTGATTAAAACCCAACCAGCATTCACCTGCTACCCTGCCATTCAGGTGTGACCATCACTCTTGCTCACTTCTCCATGCCTCTCCCTTGGTTTTGCAAGGAGCTGGAGAAGCTCCGCAGATGTCTGGCTTGGAGCCAGTGCTTGGCCAGGCTCTGAGCACCGAGGACACATCAAGAGGACCAGTCCAGAGATAGTCAGAAGCAAGAGCTGATGTCCTGAGGTAGCATTTCTCTCTGCCTTTGCCTTGCTCAAAGGGTAGACATTGAGGGCAACAGTAGGTTTATCATCAGCGGAGTTTGACAGCAAGAGGGTGAGCCTTACCCCACTGGAGAGGTAGCCATCTAGGTAATCTACCCAAAAAGTCTCTGAGATGTTCAGTCACAGACAGAAGGATTGATCTTCTGAATGCAAACAGCAGGTAGGTGCCTGATGGCCACTGGGGTCTGCAGCTCCCTGCTGGGTGAAACCATCTGCACCAAAGAACTGAGCACTGTAGGTCCAGACTCCGGGGCCGAAGAAAATACTTCTGCCAAAAAGATAAAATACTTTCGCTCTCCAAAGGAGCACAGTTGCTAGTGAGGTGGCAATGGGTTTAATGTCTTTTCTCTAACTCATGTTCACTTGTTTACTAGTCTCAAAAATATTCATGGGAAAACAGACCTGGACAGCAGGTAATATAAAGAGACACTAAAAAACCCAAGATGGCTCTGAAGGAGCCCCATTCCCAAGCCCCATCGCCTGTGTGTCTTAGACAGCCGATGGGTCTGGGAGGCAGCTAGTCTCATTTCTGCCCAGCCCCAAGTGTGTTGTCACATCTAAATGAAGAGTAACAGCAACAAGACTTGGCTGAGAATGCCAATTTCTGAGACAGAAACTATAGCTTTTTGAATCAGCAGAATTATCCATGAGCAAAGCCCCTTTTTATTTAATCAAAAACCTGTGGGAAAACTGATAGTTTTTGTACGTATAAAATGAAATAATTTCAGTGTTCAGATATTCGTGGTGCCCCCATGAGTGAGACAATAAAGGTCTGCAAAACCCGAACTTTTTCTTCATTTTCTCTGGATTTTTTTTTTGTCAGGGGAAATGTTTTTGTTAGAGACGTCCGTAAAATTAAGAAGAATAATTTCAGCTCAGGAGCTGTTACACTTTGGACTGATCAACCTGCACCAACCCCAGCAGAGACGGCAATTTCATGCAATTATTATACACCACGACACACAAGCACGAGCGACCAGTCCGGGAGCGGAACAGCAAACTCATCATGCCCTATTTAGCAAAATGTTCACTGCCAACGTGAAATTCTGACCCTTGCATTTTATTAAAAGGATTATATCTTAAAGCAAACTATTTCAGTCCTTTAGCTAGCTCCTTTCTGTGAAAACTTTCAAGACAATTTTGAGGACCGTGGCAGGATCCAGATGAAACAGTTCTGCCTTTCCATCTTATTTTTTCCAGCTCTCTCCAAACGTGCTCAGATCCTTCTCTTCCCCCAGCATGTCCCACCTCATGGTCTAAGCCTCAATTTGCAGAGGAAGCATCCTTTCATATGATCTCATCTTGCTTTTAAGCAAATGCATGCAGTTAAATAGGTTGCTATGGGGTCAGCTCTTCTGCTGGTGGATATGGACTCAAGCAGGGAGCCGGCAGGTCTCCACCGCGTGGAAGATGTACCCAGTAGGTCACCTGCATAGCCTGCAAAGCCACAAAAGTGTCTTCAAGGCCAGAGGTGCTGGAAAGGCAATTTTACCCCAGATCAGTTTTGTATCCATTCTAGTTAATTGTGAGAATATACTGTTTCTATTGTATAGCCTTGCATATGTATGTTGCAAGGAAGGGGGGGGGGGGGGGGGTATGTTGTGGTAGATGTGATAGAAGAGCTTTGTGTCAAATGAATAGGTAGGTTTATTATAGACTTCCCTTGCTCCAAGCTTCAGATGAGAGAAATCCTATAATCCCGCCCTGCTTTAATACTGGATTAATGTGGATTTGTTAATAAAATGCTAGTGAAATCGAGAATAATTTGTAATTAACTCAAACTTCTACTCCCTGCATCATTTTGAATATTTTTTAATAGAGATGAGGAACAGATTCTGTGGCTGCACACACTCCAGCAGTGCACTGCAAGTGGGAGTCCTGGTGAAAAAAAAGAAACCCCTGCAATAGAGCAGCTTGAGTTCATGGCAAAAAAAACCTCCACCCAGACAATGCTGAAATACCAGCCACAACTCTGCAGACCTGGGGAACTGATTTCTGTTACCAGAACCCTGTTCAGGTTCAAGATGTCAACACTTCTGAGGATAAAAACCAAACCATTAACCCCCAAAGCAATGAGTGCACAAGCAGGTAAGTGTTGCAACAAACAAATATCATATGAACAATACAGAAACTACTTAGCAGGTGCAGCAGATTTAGAATTGCAGCGTTAATACTGCCCAGTGCTACCTCCTCAACAGCATGAAAAGACCATGTACTGTGTGCATGGATTTCAGACAAGATATTTTTCTGATCTAAAATCTGTATAGGCATGCAGAAATAGAGGATTTGTCCTACAGATCAGAGTGGTAGGCCATCCATCTCCAAATCCTGCATCTTTCAATGGTGAAAAAACAAACTAAAATGACTAATTTGCCCAACGATAACCATGCCGTGCTCTGCCATGAGACAGAAGAAAGGTGGAAGAGCAAGACATGGAAAAGGCAATTTTACCCTGGATAATTTTTGTGAAGATTTGCACCTGCTCTAGTTAATCATAACAATATACCAGCTCTGTTGTATATGATTGCATATGCATGCCCTCTCATGGAGAGGTGGGTTGGGAGAGGGGCCAGAGATGGAGATGAGATGGTCTTCCAGGAGCCGCTTGGAGGATTTGCCTTCACTAGACACAGACTAGCCATACCCCTGTAGGGAGAAGGTGCCATTTATTTTTCCATGGCAAAACCGACTCCCATGAATAAATCTCGCTTTGACAGGGAGTCAGACAAATCCAGCATGAGTGACGCCTATCTGCAACATTGCAAACAAGGGAGGATGCTTCAGAGAGAAACAGAGAAAATCCCCTTGCCGCATTAAGCCTGACAAACTCACCTGGTGTCATGGGTCGCAATCTGCAGCATTAACCATCGCTATCACTCATTTCAGCCTGGCTTTGACCACTTCACCTGGAGCTCTTATCACTGCCTGCCCTCGGCCGCAGAGCACCACTTTTGAAACTTCCCAATCATTGACCCTCAGCACAGCCCTCCCCTTGGATCAGACTCACTTACAGCTGGGGTCATCGGTCAAAAAAGCCCAGGAGAGTAGCATCTGTCCTTCATCTTCCTCAGCTTTGGGGACAGCTGCCTGCCAACGGTGGATAACAAAAATAAAGATGACTTTTTACAGCTACTTCTATCCTCTAGGCTAAGTTTTTTAAAGGACTCAACCTGTAGTTTAGACCTGGTATTCAAGAGAGAATTTGTTTCAGCTTTGGCTCTGTCTTTCTATTTCTTCCCTAGCTTTTTTCAGTCTGGAGACATTATATATCCCAGCATAGATGTTTTAATGGGAATACTATGCAGTACAAAGCTCAGCAACTCACAACAGTTGGTTATAGCCACTCGGTTTATAAACCCCCTGGCTAGCTGGCCTGCAGTTTTGGGCACTGCATCACCTAACAATTATGCCTCTAACCTGTCCCAGCTGCTATTTCAGCAAGTTTGCTCCTCATTTAGGGGAGAATCAGTTCAACTTGATTTGTCCTTTTTTTAAGCTGTAGAGAAACATCTCTATTTCAGCTGTTGAGTCTGGTGTGGTATTCCTTGATGGTATTCTCAACTGCTCGGATCTTGTATTGGTAAGGAAATATCAGCCAGTTCTAAAAGATAGTGTGTACTCCAGCCTGTCCACAGGGTCTGGCTGAGACCCTGTCCTCCTGCCCCAGGCTTTGCTGCAAAATGACATTGGGGAGCCAAAAGGCCAATGCTTAACTATTAGACACCATGCACAAGTCTATTCAACTGCCTCCATCATTCAAAGGCCTTTCATTCTTTCCCTGCCATTAATTGGTGACATCAAAAGTTGATTTTTTTTTTTATATATGGAAACAAGCTGCCTTGAGAAACACTACCTCATTTTCAGACTTGCATACACCCAGCAACTATTCAGAAAAGCAAGTGCAATTTCATAGTTACCCCAAGCCCTCACTTGCATTCCTCCCTTCACAGGCTCATTGGGAGAGCCTGCTCTCATGGCTATTGCTTTGGCAGTGCATCTCCTCCCCAACCCAGCCGTGATCCTGCACTCCAAGTTCCTTTGCAGCTCCCACCAGCTCTTCAAAATGCCCAGAACTTTTTAATTGTGGACCTTGGTAGAACCCAAAGCAAACAAAAACTGTTCTGTTCAGTGCTGTAGACCTCTCTCTTCCTCAGGGGAACTTGAGAACAAACCACTTGGCACCCAGCTGATCTCTGCTTTCATTTCTGTCCCTGGCGACTCATTGTGCATTGAGGTTAGATGAGGTATTTATGTCTCTTGGGTCCATCTGGAATCTCACCATTTAATTTGGATCATTCTTGCTTGCACCTTTGTTGTCTGTGTTCTTTGTACCTTTGTTGTATGCTGGGTTGGAGTCTTTTTTTCCCTTTCCCTTCTGGCCCTCAGATGGTAAGTCTTTGTCTAAGGCTACTGTTTGGAAAGGCTTGGAGTTTGGATGGTATCATAAATGTCAGAAATGCTCCGTCTTGAATAGAGGCAACTTTGTATAGAGAGATCTAACAACATTTTATTAGACCAATCAGTACAGTTGGAAGAAATGGATAAGTATTCAGGCATATAAGCCCTTTTGTATCTCTCCAAAATTCACATTCTCTTTAAAATACTTTGCTTGAAACAGTTACCAGAGCATTTACACAAAATACCCTCTGGGAAGGGAGACAGTTGCTCACTCTGCTGAGAGACAATTTCCAGCTCAAAAGGTTCGCTTCCATCCTTGCCTTGGTCTGAAAACAAGGATTTGGTTGCCTTTGGGTTCTTAGAGGTTGATGGGGTGTAAAAGAGGAGATCCTCTGCAAGAGTGCATGGTGCTTTCCACATGGCCCTGTTTAATAGTCACATGAACTTAATGACTTGGGGAGTCATAGTGAGCCTCATTAAACTCACCAGAAGTTTTGCAGAAAGTGAGGTGTCTGATATGAGATGTTAGAGCAGGGTCTAGAGCAGGATCTTCCGGCCACAAAGCTAGTTCAAGGGAAGGGGGCTGGCTTACCATTTTGCTGAGATATCAATGGATGACCAGTACTGCCAGACCAAAGATGGTAAAGACCCTGGCCCCATGGAAGGGTATATGAAGGAAAATAAGTGTTACACAGACGTGGAGGTGATGAAAATACTGTGTTACTGACTTCTGGATAGGGTGAAGAGGCTTCCTCTGAGTTAAGCCTCCCCAAAGGAATCAAAGAGTAGGGATTCCTGAGAGATTTCCTCCTTTATACAAAGGTCCTTGCATCCAGGACCAGAAGAAATGCTTAAAATGACTCATTTTGAATCCCAAATAATGGTCCATACTCTAGGCTCTTGGACAATGCCCTCCAGCTCCATGATGTTTGTTTTCCTGCTTGCCAAGCACATCCAAGTCCTGCGTGGATCTGAAGGAAAACCAGTGCAAGCTGAGTTCACAAAAGCTTTGCAAACCAGAAAAAGGGAAATTATTTTATATATCTCTATCATGGCTTCTCTTATTCATGTCGTCTCTAAATTATATAGCCATGATCTTTCTAATCTCTCTTTGCATGGACGTATTTCCATGCCCTTAATAATTTCCTTTGCCCTCCCCTAGACATTTCCAGTGTCTGCCTTTCGAGGCCGGGAGGCCGGAATAGAAAACATTATTCTGGGTGAAGGTGTATCATGCAGTTCTGTAATTCCATTACAGCGTTTTCAGTATTATTCTCTCTTTTTTAATACAGCCTGGCATTTTCTTGGTTTTCTCGATCATCAATGCATTTCAAGATTGTGCTGAGCTCCTGGCAAAGACAACCAGGATTTGTACCAACAACTTGCAATTTTTTTTGTGTCCCCCCCCCCCCAGGTGCCTCACTTGAGATACCCTGCTTGGGTCCTGATTTCCAAAAAGCTAATTCTCAGTGCTAGGAAGGGCAGGTCCTTTCACAATGGTTCATGCTGAGCTCTCTGCCATGGGATGGGAGAAGGACAAACACTTCTCAGCAGTTTTCCTTTTCCCACTCCCTGAGAAACTTGGTTTGCTCTATGATTTTCAGAGGGAAGTTAAAGTTGTAACCACCCAATTTTTTTGGCATTCCTTTGACTGCCTGAGGCTTACCTCCAAAGCTATTTGGAGGAGATTTCTAAGGGTGATGAAACAGGTAGGTGAAAAGCCAAATGACATTAAAACCCACTAATCTAAACCAATCTCTCCTCTAATTAATGTCAACATAAACTGAGTCATTCCCATTTTATAGCAGGCCAAGGAAAATCTCTTTCCTGAAGGAAGTGTTCAGGGAAGGAGTCATGTATCCAGTAGGAGGTTTGCTTTGCTTAACTTTTAAAGTTATTTTCTCTTCTTCTCCAGGGCAGGAGAGGAAAGATCCAGCTGGCATCTTCCACTTCTCTTCCCTTTTGTGTGCTGAGGATAAAGTAGCTGGGGGTGTATGTGAGAGAGGCCTTACTGAAAAGGAAATCTGAGCATCCGTGTGCTGCCAGGAAGCCCACTGTCCTCCTGATCACCATAACCAGTGGCTCAGAGGAGGCACTGGATACTTCAGTAGGCTCTAAGTGAGGTTTTAATGCCCTTAGATGCAAGGAAGGACAGGGACGTTGAATGCCTTCATGGCTCAAACTGAAGGACCAGCTCTTCAGGCACAGGACTGAGAGTGTTAAATTTGCTCAGGTCCAGGATTCAAGAGTTTGTAGTTCTCATGGCCTTAATTTTGCTGTAGTTAAGAAGACAGACACCTACAGCAGGGCTTTGGGAGGCTGCAAGGAAACTAAATCAAAATGTGTTCTTCAACATAAAAGGTTCCTTGTGGTTTGAGTTGGGGAGCTGCTAATATCTCCTGCACCAGCCGGTGTTGGAGGGAATTCCCAGTGCTAGCTGTGAAGGTACAAGAACATGAGCCAAATCACACACGCATACTGAAAACAATAAAAATGACCAGGCAAGAAATGCACTCCTTACATCTTAACACCTCTGAGCTCCGTTTCCACATGGTGGAGTCAAAGAACTTGAAGATGTTGGTGTGCAGAAAAGTGCTGGTTTGGTGGTGTGGGCAGGAGGGCACCCCAGTCGAGTTGGCTGCTTCATGACACCCCTGCCAGGTGCTGCAGGGGCTGTCAGGGAGCATTTTTTTCATCCCATGGACTGCTGCTTCAAAAACTGGGCCTAAGAGGAGACAATGACTATTTGTCCTGGGTCTAACAATCAAGAGACTCAACATTCAATTAGACAGAGTTCCCAAGGGTGTCTGACCACAGGCTGCAATGCTAGAGGAGGACTTCTTAGGACCTTAGATCAGACCATCAGCATGACCAATTAATGCTGACACTACTGGCCTTGTTAATTGTGATGAAGCTTCCCAAGGGGAACAGGACTAAATGAGCAATACATATCAAAGAGTAACTGAAAAGCCATTATGTATTATTGTCTCTTTGTTGGTTTGAGGAGGAAGTGATGAACTAGGTACTAATTACATTAAAAAACACTGTATTCTAAACCAATCTCTCCTCTAATTAATGTCAACAGAAACTGAGTCATTCCCGTTTTATAGCAGCCTAAGCAAAATATTAGTTACCGAGGGGAACGTTTGCAGGGCAGCTCTGGGATGCACAGTATTAACATGTCTTGACCAGGGAGCTGGAAATTTCCAGTCCCAAAGCACAGCATCGAGATGCAGGTAACATTAGGGTCCCTTGGTAACATTTCATTGAGTCCTATGTCTTTGACACCACCATGCAGCTGCATGCAACCATGTCCTCATGCATGCAGCTGCGGGCACAGCCATGTGTGTGCGCTTTGCACAAAGCAATTTTTCCTCAGCATCAGGAAAGTTCCCCTTTCCACTTAAATGGCTTTTTTTTTCTGATTCATTTTTACTTTATTTTAGTTTATTTTTTTATTTATTTCTCTTCTGTATCCTTTTCAATCTGGAAAGTGACTTGGCCTCTCTTCCCCCCATCTATTTTCCTCCTGCCACTATTCAGTTTAGGCATGAAACACAGAACTAGATTGAAAGCATTCAATGGCCATTCAATCGGAGAAGAAAAGAGCCCCTCAGAGCTTTATTAGATATGAAGATCCACAATAAAAATCAATTTCTGCCTCTTTATGCAGTTTAAATGACAAAGCACCCACCCATTCTGCAGCCATTGTGCCTGGGAAATGTAATTCAGCACCGGAGCTGGGACCAGAACACCACGGACTCGCTGACCTGCGCCGGCAGATTCCAATATGATACAGACCTTTGCAGATAATGACAGCCACTTCATCTCACCGCAGGAAAAAAAGTTATCTGATATCTTTGAGGGTTAAAAGGCTATGTGGGCAGCATTTTTAATAGCACTCTAAATCAGCATCTTAAAAATACCTCTGCTTTTTTTCCAACACCCCCTTCACCACTTTTTCCACTTGTTTGGTCCCCGTTGGCAAACCCCAGTCATGGTCTCATATAGCCTTTACTCTTTGGGGAAGAGTCCTCCCCAGATGCTTAGCTGAAAGCGAGCGGATTAGAGAGCAAACTTGATGACTGCAAACATTCAGTCAATCAGTGTGACACTCAGGAATTTGTTTAGGGAGTGTCTGCAGCTCTCTGGGTAAGTGAGGGCTGTGAAGTGCTGTGAGGCAAAGCTTTCAGGTCCGACTGCTGAGATGCTCTGGGCAGGTCTGAGCTGTACCAGGGAATGAGCAGCATCTGGGCTACTGTCCCCATGGTTTTCCTTAAATCACTATTGCAACTGGCTCTTTCCCCGTGTAAAAGGCTGGGTTTTGTTTGAATTCCACTAAACTCTTGGCCTAAACTGTGTCTAACAGCAATGAGTTCCTTGGGAAAAAAAAAGGACCCTGCACATAAATGCTTTTTGCATTATTTTTTGTCATTTTTCTTTTATCCTTATGTTATGGAAAAGGGTCAGCAGAAATGCCACATCAAGCTTCACTGCTGTGTATATGCTATGGCTTCCGTTAGATTTACTTAAACAGATTTTTTTTACTGGTGATCGTGCTGACTCCAAACTCACAGGCTTCAAAAGCTGCACTCATTTTATCACAAATTAAATTAGGAGAGGAAAACACAGAAAAAAAGTGAAGTTATGACAATCCCAGGAGGTCCCGCTTTTGCACTGGGAGAAGGAAACCCTTCCACTTTATGTCCCCAAATCACTTTTTTTCTCATGTTTTAAAAATTCCCTTGTAAATAATGCCACTGAATGATGTCACAGTGGAAATGAAATGCTTTGATCTGTCTCAAATGAGTCTGAACCCTTCAGTGACTAATTTCAAAACTTCGCAGGGCTTCTGTTCATCTGAAACAGGAGTTATAAATGCTGAAGTGGAATCCATGTCCTCCACAGAACAGCTGTTCCAGTCCTTCATTGCACATGTCTTTCAGCGTCTCTGGCCAAAACTCCTCCCTATGTAGCACAGACTATTTTGAATGAATTGTAATTCTTGCTATTCCCCCTTGGCCTCGTGGCAGCTTTATCTTAATGAAGATGTGCTGTGTGCCTTTTGCAAAGCTTTTGGCCTACCTCAGGATAAAATTTTAAGTAGGAGGAATGCATTCAGTGGAATCTGAGTTTTTTTTAAATGTAATTTTATTTTTAAAATGTTTTGGTGTGTTTACAAAATAAAGTAACTCTGAGACTTTCTCTCCTTGGAAGTACATCTCTGTTTGTTCCCTGGGAAGCACTGCCCTTCCTGCCTGTGGATGGATCTGAAACCTGCCATGAGCTATTGCTTGGCCTTGTGTCCTGGAGCACCCATAGCACCTTACCACTGAGCAAGTGTTTTAAGGAGAAGGTAAGCAAGCCTGTGAAGCCACTCTGTCCACAAAAGCAGATACCTCAGGTAAATCAGGACACAAAGTACACGTAATACAGATGCAATTCCCTGAATAAAGGCTGAGGGCTTCCCACAGGGTGACTCAGCGTGGAGAGATACCACCAGACCCAGTGAGAGTACATCCCTTTCCTTCTCTATCTACAAAGGGACCACATGTCTTGATGTGACAACAGCTGGATTATTTCAGAAATGGTGCTGCCAGGTGTGCAATGTGCTCTGCAGTCCATGTGGGGCAATTAGTCCATCTACCCAGGGACACGAATGAGATATGCATTAACAAGCTCCTGTATACAACATGGAAAGAGGAGAGACATTTTATTAAGGGTTTTCCACTTAAAAGAGGACCTGGTAATTATTGCAGTGCTGTGGCAAAGTCATTTAGTGATTGCTATCTCTCGAGACACGTTATCTCCTGGAGCTCTCACTGCAGCACTGCCAGTGGGCAACCCAAAGTGTCTGTGTTGTGAAACTGTGTGAATGGCCCTTGCAGAGGAAACAAGGGGGGAAAAGCACAACACCAGCACCTGAGAACAAAAGACAGGTGTGCTGTGCACTCCCTGTGGTGTAGCACCTTAAAGTCCCAGGAGACATGCCAGAGGCTATGCGTGAGTAATGCTAGAACCTGTAACTAATAATTGCTTCATCCAGGTGTAGGGAGGTGGGGAAAATAATTATGTCTAAGGTTCACATGAACCAAGTGAAGTGAGGTCCGGCACAGCTGAGTTAGAAGGATAAACCTGTTACTGCTAATGAGACTGTCTCGGAAAGGGCAAGAAAAGGTATGGGTAGATGCACAGATGTGGCCCAGGGAACTACTGAGCCAAAGGATCAGGTAAAAGGATGGGGCTGAGTCTTGACTTTGTACAATACCCTCAGCACTGAGAGCCAGGATTACAGCTGAGCAAAGGCCAGCGTCAGGATGTGATAGTCCAGTCATGACCTGAAGGAAGAAGATGAAGGATGTCCAAAGATATTAGAAAAGTGGTGCAGGATGCTCATACCTGGGTCACAGGAATGGGGGCTTGTGTCCAGAAAAGGAGGCAAAGTCAAGAACGGTGAGGCAGCAATGGGCTTCGTGGTGGGATGCATGGGGAGCAGAAACTCGGTTTGGTGCCTGATGGCAAGAAGAGCCGTGGTGCTGATGTGATGCACACATATGAAAGCACATGCAATTCTGGGATGTCTCAGGCAATGTGTTTCCAGCGGAGAAAGTGTTCATGCCATTGTGCTCTGCACCACTAAGTCCTTGTTGGGAAAACAGCCAGTTCTTCCAGTCACCCTTTATTGGGGAAAGATGGGGTCATCAGGAACCATGGCTTGGTAAGGCTCGGACAGCAAGCAGGGGGACAGAAACATGTCCCACACAAGGCAGAAAGAACTTGGCTTGGTTACTCCAGTAAAAGGGAAACTGGGGGAATATGAAGGAAATGTATCAGGGGATTAAATGTGAGGGAGAGGAAAGAGTTGCTCCAAACAAAGGGCAGAATTGGCACAAGACCAAAGTGAGAGAAAATAGCCATGAATAAATTCAGGCAGGAAATCAGTGACCATGAGAAGATCCATACTCTGGAAAAGCCTCCCAAAAAAGGTGGAAACTCATGGGAGACAAAAAAAAAAAAAAAAAAAAAAAAAAAAAGGGGGGTTTATAAAAGGGATGAAATGAAGAGACATGCCAACTTAGTGGACAGAAATGGTCCCTATCAATCCCATATTCCTGTGGCACCAAAAGGCCAGGTAAAGAAAAATGTAGCTCTTTTTTTTTTGCACATATATACATACATATGTGTATATATATGTGTGTGTGTGTATATATATATACACACACATAGTGTTTGTGCAGATGGATTATCATCAATACAATCAAGGTCAAAGCCATCACGCACTCCCAGTCCTGGAATGCTATAGTGACAGAAAGCTGGCAATGTGATTTAAGATGGTCCCATTTTTTTTTAGCCGACTTTTCTCATGTTTGTCATCTGTCACCAGTTCAAAAACAGTTAGGAACCTACAGCAATCAGCAGCATAAAGAGCTGATAGACAAACCAAACCTCTGGGTAAATGGTGTGGTTGAGAACAATGGTGAGAGCAGATTCAGCTGATTTTGGCAGAGGCAGAGATCTGGCGCAGTGATGCTGGAAATCTTTTCTAGTTGCAGCTTGCTCACAAAAGCCATGGGAGAGGGATACACCCAGGTTGCAAGGAAATGCTGTGAGCAATTTACATCTCCTCTGTGGGTTGAGTGGACTATAAACCCTCCTTGCTGCTGCTGAAGAGAGAGGCCTGGAGAGAGCCACATCTCGGCATCCCCAACCTGCAGAGTGATGGGCAAGGCTGGATGCCAAAGAGCAGCACATACCAGGGAAAAGGTTTGCCTAGAAGCAATGCAGCTTTGTAGTTAGGTTTCTGTGCCCAGCAGAAAAGCATTGCAAAACACCAAAAGAGGTGAAGTTGCTTGGGGCATTGGCAGTTAAATCAGCACCAAGTGATAAACTGTAGGTAATAAGGAAAATAACACAGGATGACAACAGTCTATGCATGGTGTTCAAGCAAACTGTCAGAAGACAGTGAAAATGTATTCACCAGGTTCCTAAAAGAGTAAGGACGCATGTGGCAAAGGTTTTGAAGTGAGGGAATATTCGGTTCATGAAGAAGGGGGCAACATACTAATCAAGTCACCAAGGGCTAATAAGTCACAGTGTAAACCCATGAAGCCTGCAGTGAAGCTGCAGTTTATTGACAATATCATTAACAGTATATAAATGTTTAGTCTTCTCTTGGTCACTGGCTGACCCTGTGCTTAGACAATGTGATGCAATGACTGTCAGGTACAACCCGACATCCTCCATTTGTGCATCCTCCATCCATGTGCTCCTGATGCACTTGCCTCAACTTTCCCAGCTCTCACCATGGGCTGACACATTCAAATCATCTCGCATTTGTCAATGAGTAGGAGAGCACACGGCCAGATGTCAGGAATGGTGCAGCATGAAGTAACTTGTTGCATCATGATGATGTGCAAGCATGTCTGAGCTCCAGGAGAAGAGGGACCTTTGGTACTCATAACCAGATGGATCTGGACAAATCATTTCTGCTCTTTTGTGTGGACCAAAAGAAACGAACCCCCCCAAATGTAAGAACAATTAGCACAGACTGATGGTGGCACTTCAAAAAGCTGTATCACTTCCAGCTGCTTGTTACTGGACCATGAGAGGGCAAAAGGGCAGTGAAACTGCAGAAGGGTGTTCCCATGCAGAAGGGCAGACGTCTTTTCTAGCTTTGAGGAGCTAGTTAGTGTTGCTAGCTGTGGCACCAAGGAGTTGTTCGGTGAAGAGATACAATAATGCTGGAAGGCAGCCTGGTCTGGTTCAACCAAACCCACTGTTAAGAAATACCGACAGCAAATTCTGCTCCCTGCTCTTGCTGCCTCATGTCCCAGGAGCTATCTTGTCTCTGGCTTGGCTCCTGGTCCTACTCCTCCTCCCAAACTCTCCAGGCCTGGGCCCACAAATCCCATACCTCATACAACAGGCTCAATCCATCCTGGCTCCATGCCCCTGGCCCCAACCCAGGACCAGTCATCTGCCAGAGTACCCCAATAGACAGTGGTGATTCAGCCTTATATAAAACAGGAAGAGGCAGAGGAAGTGAATGACAGAGCATCAGGCAAGAACAGGAGAGCATCAAGATAACTCTAAGTCCCAGGATGGGCACAGAAACCTTCTGTAAAACATATATTTTTGTAAGATGTGATGTTCTGCTAAACAACTCCTTAAACTGCAAGCAGATGCTTGGACAACAGGCAAATGGTGGAAAGCAACTGTCATTCTCTGCTTAGAAGGAAGGTGGCAGCCTAGTGAGAAAGCAAAAGATGAAGTGTTCCACTGGGGCTGAAGGCCCCTGGACAGGTTGCCGTATTGGCAAAGGAAAGTTTGCACACCAAGGACTGGATGGGAGGTGCTGCTCTCCCATCCATAGAACTCTGGAAGAGGTCTGTAGAGAAGAATTGGGGGTTCTGAGGAACATCAAGTTGAACATGAGTCAGCTGTGTGCCCTTGAGAGATGAAGTCCAACTGCATGGTGATTGCAGCAGCAGCAGCAGCAGAGCCACCAGGGCAAGGGAGATTATTTTTTGTGTGCTGTGGACTGTGTTGGGCTCCCCCTTTGTACAAACAAGAGCCTGGCAAACTAGAGAGCCTGGCAGAGCCAACAAAGGGCTTTGGAGCGCGTGATGTTTGAGCAGCGGCTGGGAGCTGGGTTTGCTCAATACAGAGAAGAGGTGGATCTAGTTACTATCTTGCACTGCCTAAAGAGGTTTTATGGAGATGGGACCAGTCCCCAAAGTCACACAGCCAAGGGGCAAGGGTTGACAGACACAACTTACAAGAAGGGGAAATTCAACTGGACATAAGAAAAAAAAATCTCCACACTTGGGGTGGTCAAACACTGTGACAGAGGCCAAAACATTGAACTCAGAGGGGAAGCCACTGTTAAAAAGAAATTTAGGAAGCCCTGTGATGGAGCACTGCTGTCCAGGTGGTAGATAAAGCAAGAGTAGCCCTGTCTTGCATGTGGTGCCATGCCTTCAGGATGACCAGCAGGGGCTTGAGGTTCTCCAAAGTGGGAGGGAGGCAACTGTGGACAATGGGAGTGGAAAATGGTTTTGATTAAAATCTCCTTTTCAGGAGTGTACAGATCTCACAGACGATGGATGTCAGTCATTCCTATTTGCACAGAAAAAATAGAGCTGCAAGTGGAGTGAGTAAAAACCACCACCAAAACTTCCTTTTAGAAGTCATTGCTTATTTCATAGGGGTGCTCCTGAGATACAATGATTTGCATAGGAGGAGACTCCAGGCAAAACACTAATATGAGGAGGCAAGCCTGTTTTCATAGCAGGCCATTCTACAAGAGTTTTTAATATGGAAGTACCTTCTGGCAATGTAGGAAGCTCAGTGTGTATCAGCACACACTTACTAGGACTTTGCAGATCAGCAGGAACTTACTGGAGCACACTTGACATTCCTCTAGGTCCCAGAAATGACTGTTAATACTGGCAGAAATTGAAGCCAGATTTTACAGAAAATAATGTGCACATGAATTTAATTGCATGTGGAGTTTTTCCAGGAGGCAGAAGTGCTGGGTGATGCCATAAGACCATGGAAGAAGTTGCAGAATATCTTAGGGCACATGGGTAATCCAGTGTGATCTTCTCAGTTAATATACTTCAGCTTGTTTATCAAAGATTGCAGTTCTTCTTCTTCCTCAGCTTTTGAACTCCATCCATAGCCAAGCAGGCAGTTTTGTGCAGATGTTTAAAAGAGTGTTAGATTAAAATGAGCAAGAGGCTTGCACTATTGTATTGCAAATTGATTAAGCCTGGTCCTCATCTGGTGTCCTTGCTATGCAGACCGAGAGCAGGTCAAGAGCTGGCCTGTGATTACTTGTGACGTCCATTGCAGATCCTGATCCCCAAAATACATTGGAGTCTTTACTGTTTTTTTCAGCATAAGCAGTGCCTGAGATTTTATTTCTTTTGCAAAGATTTATAGAAAGAACTGATATAACAAACCCTCTATTCTTCTTCCTGGGTTTTTATCTCTAAACTAGAGGGGTCTAAAAAATTATGTGTTGTTTAATCAAAAAAAGGGAAAAGAAAGAGACAAGGGATCTGTTTCAAGGAGTAATATCTGTCCATCTAAACCAGGAGAAATTTAAAAATTAATGGATCTTAAGAGCAGATGACCTCAGCAGGCTGGCTTACAGAGATGGGGAACGCAAAACATATACAAAGGGATTAAACCAAATGCAGAGAAAAAGTTGTTGATTTAATTACTCTGAAACTGAAGTTCAAGTGGAAAAAAAGCATTGAGCTGGGAGAGGGCAGACTTTGGCCAGGGGGACATATGTGAAAGGAGCAGCACCTCATACTATTAGTGCATCTAGCTCCAACAGTTCGATCTTTCCCAAGAGTGTGTATCCAAAATCAGCAACCTGTTTGGTTTTTCACTTATAAAGGCCAAAATGTGAGAGCTTTTATTTTACAGAAATGTGTGAGTCAGGTTCTGATTTTGCAAAAGCCATGCCAGGCATCTTCTTAATCTGGTCTGCATTTGAAAAGAACCAATATGGGAGAGAACGAATTCAGATAAACGGTGCCAGTATTGGGTCATTTATGCTGTTTATGCATGCGAACAATTCATGAGGCTGGTGTCTAGAGGGATTGCTGGGTGGAGGTTGCCTCCACCCATTCTCCAGACCACATGTGGTATAGACATCAGGAAAGAGGGAAGGCTGGTGAGCCTGACCACAACTGGTTCACATGTGAATGCCAGAAGCTACAGACAATGTCCGCCACATTTTTGGCTGGTGCAAATCCAACAGAGCTCCTTTGGCTGATGCTGGCCCTGGATTTGCAGAAGAGAATAGCTGGCTAATAGCTGAGTGGCTTTGCTTGTGCTTTCAAATACTCATCAGATGAAAATGGGAGTTAAGCACACAGTTCTCCAGATCTGAAGCACTTTGTCCCCAAGTTTTGATTAGCTCTGCCTCCAAACACAGGCTGAGCCATCCCCAAAATTGGACTTCTTTGCCACTACACACACAGACAGCTATGGTCCTGCTCCTGTGAGCCACCGCCTTGTGAACTTGAGGCAGGGCAAAACGACCACAGACCTCTCTGCCTCATTCTGCAACATGCAGATCTTCCATGTGCTCTTCCTCCTGTAAATGAGTTTTCTAATATCCTTCGTCCCCCTTCCCCCGGGGAAGGGGAAGTGGGGAAGGGTTTATTTATTTAGACCGCTTTACTGCCTGATCAGAATTACCAGTCTGAGAGGGGGATTTGAATGGCACCTTATCTGGGGTCTTTCTCCCTCTCTTTAATGCTCAAATTCAGAAGCTTTGCTGCATTTTATTTTTTTTTAATTACAATGGAAAAAGAAAAGGATTGAGCAGTAAAGTTAAAATAAAATAATGATAAAAAACCTTTAAAAGTACAATGCGAATGAAAAATGATGGTTTTACTCTTTGCCTTAAAGTAAAATAGCTTTTATCTTTTTTCCCCCTTACAACAGCCTCCTCTACCTAGATAATGCATTTGGTTAGATTTATTTGCTCAGCCCAGAAAACTTGACACTAAGGGGATTATTTAGTTTTAGATTCGCTGTAGTCCATAGTAATAGCCAACAGGGAAAGGAATGAAGCAGCGATATTAGCAGGAAGATGGGAGGGGAGGGTGGACGGGGGAGGGGGTGGCAGGGACTGCAGCTAAGCAAAACTGCTTGCATAAACACCATTAAGAAGATTTAGACATTGCTTTTCTTATCATCAGCACTCCTGGAAGAAATAAAAAAAAAAGAGAGAGAGAGAAAGGAAAAAGGAAAAGGGACAGGCCCTGACTTGCTGTGCATGCGTTTCCATCAAGGTTCAATAGAAAAATAAAACCAGCCCAGGGTCCATCTGCAGCAATTCTGCCGACCTCTCCAAGTTACCCCATCGTGGTCCAAAGGAGACATTTGTTCCACGTGTTAAGAGGAGGAAGGAGCAAGTCCAAAGAGGAGGAAACACACAGTTTCCCCACACAGACCTGGACAATTTTATACATATCCATGATAGCACATTTATTTTCCTGTAAAACACTTGAATTTTCTTTGTGCACTACCAAGATGTAGAATGCACACAGCATAATAGGAGGGAGAGGGTCGTGCAAGCTAGATGTCAAGCTTTAACAGGCAGAGTGGTTGGCAGCCCACCTTTTGGAAACTGTCCCAGGTCCACCTGCTGCTGACTCCATTGAAGGACACAGCAATTGCAAGGAACATCGAATCAGGGACAGGCAGAAGAAGACTCTGGGAACTTTGTTGATCAGCGGAAGGAAATGTGTAGGAAATCACAAGTGCTAAAAGTGCTTTCCAAGAGTCCAGAGCAGGCCACTGAGCAGCAGTTTTCCTTTCAGAGTGCAGATCCCCCCTGGCCAGTATTTGCTGGTGCCATTCTAACAATGTGGCTCACGTCCAGCCAAGGAAGGAGGGATGTCCAACCGCCGGTCTTACTTAGGAACATGACGTCAAACTGTCTTTCTCCATTCCCACCATGACTGGTTATGACAACCTCTAAGCCTGTTAGAGGCATACACATCTCAGGAGAGCAGATATTAAATTAAAAGGTTGTTCATTGGACACAATGAATAAGCAGATGCTCAACCATCTGGTCTATTGATGAGGACACCATAAGCAGGTCTGAGGCCTTCCTTGTGTGAACATGACATGTCCTAGAGAAGGGATGGGAACAGCTGACAACCCAAGTGCTCCGGTGACCCAGTCACTCAGCCTCCTCCTCCTCCCTGATCCCACTGGAAGGAGACACAAGCACTCCTGCTACTACCCTTTGAGCTCTGACACCCCGGTATATTTCCTTGCACCACTGTGAAAAGCGTTACTGCCGAAAGACCCAAGTCAGCAGATCTCAGCTGCTAAAGCATCCACAGGAAGGGAATGCAGATGCTATTTTAGTAGTTATAATGCTCTGAATTTTAAACAAAACATCCAACGCTGTGGAAGAGACATAAACCTTCACGCTTCAGGGCACAAAAATCTTCCTGTTACTGGGGATTAGGAGGAAAGTGTCCTTGGAGGCAGGTATTGTAGAGCTGCCAATGAGGAGACTTCTTGCCCTTTACTCTATGCAAGCTCGATAGAAAACACAAATTCTGTTTCATGAGGAGTTCTGTGGCTTTGGCCTTTATTCCACATTGGCATGAGACAGAGACCTTGCAAATTCTTCATCAGAAGAGAATCTACATGTCTCAGAAAAGGCACACATATGAAGGAAGAGGCAACCATGTAGGAGGGAGGAAATTCAAGTTCAATTGACGAATCCATTCCACACAGAAAGAATTGCCTTATTACAGGTGACTGCTTTAATCAGTGGGTGACGGGTCAACTAAATTAACTCTAGATGCAAGAGTTAACTCAAGAGATTACTTCCCCACTATTTATCCAGCTATATGTCACCTTGGCAAGTAGATTATTTGATAGTCAGCTTGTGCCTCTTGACTTTTACTTGGTTTCCAAAGGAAGCATGTGAAGCAGAGAGAAGAAAACTGGGGAGTAGAGCGGGAGGTTATTGTGGGACACATGGTCATTGTGGAAGGGATGGAAGAGTTTACGCCCAAAGGAAAACAATTCATTAATTCCTCCATGTGGGAAATAACTCCCTCCCATGTTGATAATGCTCATAAGAACTTAACAGCTCATGGATCAAAACAAATGGAACAACTCCTTCCTTGAATTTCCAAATATTCCTGCTATTCCACTCATCACCCTCATCGCTCCCTGGCCCTTCTATTTATATAGAAAATGCTGTGCCCCCAAAGCAGGTTTGTGACCAGGTAAGGAGAGAAAATCTGCTCCAATTTGTTGGCATCCTCTGTTCTTTTCAACTCACCTTGATCTGGTGATGCCAGCCTTATCTTGGAGAGCAGGCATTTCAGACCTGGCTTGATGAAGTCCTGTGCCTTGCCAGGTTCACAGAAAGAAAGGGGAAAGCAGGAGAGTGACCTAGGTGCCCAGAGGTTGCTCATGACTAGCAAAGGTTGAGCCTTAAGGAGTAAGTGCAGCCCCAGTCCATTGGGCTGGTATTCTTCTCCCTGTGCGAGGGGGAAGAGAGCATCAGCATTCTCTTAGAAAATTCCTGAATCACTTCTTTTTTTCCTAGAAGCATCATTTCCATCTTGCCTGGTTTGAGCTTCAGCCAGCTGTTTTTCGTCCAGGAGCTTATCTCTCACAGGCATAGTGACATTGTGTGACAATGCCTGTTGTGTCTGCTGAGAAGATGTAAAGCTGGGGGCCAGCAGCTGACCTGTAACACAAGAGCCCCTGGTCTTTGTTATCTCCTCCCAGCACTGAGTTCTGTGCCTATGCTACAAGATTAGCTGTTCTCCCATAACATGCTATTGTATGTGGGGGGAATGGGTTATTCCTTTTTTCTAGAGCAGATGTTTAAAGTTCCCAGCTAATTTTGCTCTTTCTTTCGAGTGTCTTTTCTCTGTTTCTCAGCACAGCTGTCTTCTGTAGAGCCAGCCTTCAGAAAAACCCATCTCCAAGTGGATGATGTATTCAGCTACTTTTCACCATGACTAAAGTCTTCTGCATCTGCAGCATGAACTTTTCTCACTTGCCATCAAGAACCATGCCTGTTCACAGTACATGGTAGCAAACTTGTTATCTTCTACCATAGAGGAGCATATATAAACCCACAAAGACCTCATGGTCCCAGTCAGAGCCATCACTCACGTTGCCTAGTCTTTTGACTGCAGCACTGGGGTGTGTTAGGGATCTAACAGATCCCATTGCAAGAAAGCCCAGAGTGGACATGCAAGAACACCTTTAATTCAGTGAGATTCTGGAGCTGTAATATGAAAATCCTGCTGAAAGATAGGAACAACGTGCATCCTTGTGGTCACCAAGAGTGGAAAACACCAGGGGAATAAAATCTGGGTCTGGGCTAAGGATACACCATGACAGCCAGGAGGTCTTGGTGTGTGATCAGGATGTCACGGTGGTTCAGAGCGGGCCACTGCAGGCAAGTATTAGCTGTAGCTACAGCCATCACCCCAGCTTGGATGACAAGGACAGACCTGGATCGTAGCAAAAGGATGGGGCATCCTGCTGAAATGTGAAAAATAGCATGGGCGAAAAAGAGCAAATCTGTCCCAATCCACAGCCTATGTAGCATATTACTCAAACTGTTTGGTGGACCTTCTTTTGCTGCGCTGTAGGCATATACTTTTGTCTTCAGGGTAAGTGGGACACTTGTCAAGACTATTTCCCTGTCTAGTCTCCAAGTGTAGGATGAAGAGACCTAGCACAAGCTTGGGGGTAGGAGTCAAGTGCACCTGACTATGGTAAGTTGGTTATCTCTCCAAAATGAGGACTACTTTCTCAGAATATGGACATACACCTGAGTTTTCTCATGCTGTTTCAGTTCAAACTCAACACAGTGCTACACAACAGCTGGCCTGGCTGTAGAGTTCAGCCTGCTGTTTCCTGTCGCTGTTGCTTGTGTTAGAGGCAGGAGTGTTTTGGGCGGAGTATCACCAAGTGGGCTTACAATCCTTTTAGTCCTTGGGCTCTCTCTGTGTAAGATGGGCTGGGCTTAAAAATTTCATAGGGTTTTTTGTATCAGGGCAGAACTTGTTGTGAGGACTATATCGGAGTTCATGTTGGTGTTTCATTGACTTATTTCCTCTAGCTGCATAACAGCAGCTGGTGGAAAATTAATTTTGTAGCATGCGTTTACAAGTTAATTGCAGTTTCACTGGAAGGTGGGAAACCTGCATTTGATAAATAAGAGGAGGCACCAGAACATGCTTTGCCTGTCTGGCCTTAGCTCTAGGGTTCTTGTCTCACTGCAGTTATCCCTGTCTGCTACAAAGCAGGTCAGGGTCTCGCTGTGCTGAGCAAGCACACAGTAAGAGACAGTCACTGCCTCCGAAAGTGCACAGTCTTCAGCTCTCCTGGTGAGGACACAGCAGATTCGCTTGCTCCTAGATTATTCCAGTTCTGATTTTTATTTTGGGGGCTTTCTTGATAGATTTCATAGGCAGATGTTTCAGCCAGGCTTGGAGCACCCTTGGTACCAAGAGAGGAAATCCTCAGATGGTCTACTTTTCCTCTGAAAAATGCCTTTTCTTCAAAGGTACCTGCTTGCTGTTTCACAATTATGTGCCTCTTTTTTTCTTAGTGAGTTGCTGCAGTTATTTTTTCTTGATGGGCCTCAATGTGATGGCTTTCAGATGCGATGAGGAATGAATGAGTTGAAAGCAGAAGATGTCAAGCAATGGGTAAATGACGAGGGGAAGGAATTTAATACTCAGAATCACAGGAAATGAAAACCAGCTCCATTCATCTGCAGACAACAAATAACTTGCACTCCAGTAAGCAGTTTGTCTTGTATTCTGGTTCACACCTGCAGCAGGGGCAAGAAGGGAAACTACTAAACCCCATTATCCTCAGAGTAAGAGATCAGAGGAAGGCAGAAATTAGACAATTTCCATATAGACGAAGCAGCAGAACACGATTTTGGCATGTTTCAACCACCTGCAAGAGACTTCAGAGCTCTGAAAAATGCTGTGAAATCTGTCAGCTGGGCTATAAAATGCAGAATCTAGTTAGCCAAGAAAGGTTGTGAACAAAGCAGCGGGGAAAAGCATCAAAGGAGGAAGAAACACCCTTTGCTGGACAGGCACTGCTTTCAAATGCTGTGTGCTCCCAGCATGCCAGGAATGAGAAGGGATGCAGGGTCCCTGTTGAGGATGCAGGCTCCAGCACAGGCACGTAGCAGAGCTAGTCCCAGGGCTTCGGTAGGGTTCAAGGCAATGTCATCAGCAAAACCTGATTGCAAGAGCTTGACTTTATTCAGATAACCTGAGTTGGTTTAATCTATGCAGGCTGTGCCCTGTTGCTGACCCAAGCATCTTTTTTTGGGCTTTGTTATACATCTGTGAGCATGTGTTTAACCTTACACACACATAACCTTCCTGAGTTTGAGAAGGCTATGCATATATGAAGCTGAGCATCTACCACCCATCTAAAACCATTGTCTGGTTGGGTCAGGGCTGTCTTCCACTCTGTAGACAGCATGTTTCTGAGCTGCACTCCGTTAATTTGGTGACAACGGGAAGAGAAGTGCCACAAAAATCAAACTGATTTTTATATATTGTTTTGCACAAATATTTATTTTATTTATCTGTTTGTGAAGGATGTAAGTACATGGAGGAGTACAAATACACATTCCACCTTTTAATCTTTGCTTCATGGATTTTATGGGCTTTAACTGGACAAATGCTCCTTCCAAAATGCCTGAGTTACATGAATAAAGCCATCTGTGCCAGTAAATGGTTGCCATATTGGGCCATGCATACTCAGTGTAGGGACTGGCATTAAACAGTATTTTCTTCACCATGTAAAACTGGAAGGTGGAGAGGAAAAACTATCTTAAGGTTGCTACTCTAGGGATGAAGAGGTGTGAGGTCACTGCCAATATTTCTACCTTCAGATGGTGCCAAGAACTCCTATGGACTGGTCTCCCTGGCACCCAAAGTATTGTACTGAGGGGACACAGGCATGGCAGAGTAGAAGATAACAGCAACGCAGTGTTGGTCAGCATGAAGGAGATCACCTCTGCAACCTTATGGCTACAAGCCTTAACAGAGGAGCAGACCAGAAGTCCACCCTCTCTACACTTCTGTACAAGTTCTTTTAAAAGGAACTTTTCCTCTGTGACTCTGAACCCACATACCTTCAGGACAAACAAGGTGCTGCCCAGCTCTGTGGTGTGAAGAACTACCTATTTTGTTTCCAGTGTGCCACCTGCTAGATTCCTTTGATGCCCTCCCTTGTACTAGAACAAGCTGGCTGTCCAAGCTGCATATGATTTTATAGTCTTGAGTTGTACCTCATTCACTCACCCCTTTCCAGCCTGAAAACTACCCAGATGTGCTGACATGCTGCCAGAAAAGCTGAGAAGACTGGTGTTAAAGAAAGATCACTAGATAATTTTTCAAATATATTTTTAATGATAAGGAGCAGACCAGCCACTGCCACATTCTCTGTCTGTTACCTTGGGCAAAACATTTAAACTTTCTGTACCCCAGCTCTTCTTCTGAGAAGTAGGGTAATAACTCTGCTCTCATCTTGGCTATTTAGAGCCCTGGGGCATAATAGCATTTTGCTATTTCTATGCAGAATACCTTCTGCCACAATTATTGTCATGTAGACAACAGAGTAAGACAGAGCTGCGCTCTGTGGGCATTTTGGTATTTTCCTTCGGTGCTCATGCCTTTTGAGCAGCCCCTCTTAATCCACCTGAGTCAGGTAAGGGCTCTCTGCCATGCAAGATAGTACTTCCTAAAATTGCCTTAGCAGTGGTAAAGGAAAAGAGAAAAAAAAAAAAAAATCTGTAACAAACCCCCTTTGACATTTTGCAGCAATGGTATTAATATTCTTACCTATTGTTCCAGATCTGCCAATAATGTAAATTTTAAAGGTGAAAGGGGTGGGCAAAGGGGGCAGAGAAATCAAAGCAGGCCATTAGGTTGAATGGTTATCTAGGCAGTTTGCTCTAGGCAAACAGTTAATCCAGACCTGAGAGAGAGCACTGGTAGTTAAAGCCCTTTAATGGCCTAAGTCCTATGATAATTAGTCCTGCCCTGGAGGTAGCTAAGTGAGCCACTCCAGCCTGAAATGGAGCTCATCTACTGCTGAGGCCATAATCCTCTGTGCACAATGAAAGCTGAACTAATTCACTGAGTAAACACTTTCTCAGTTACTTACACGCTGTCTTCTTTCAGCCTGACACCAAATAGATTCACTTCCAAGAGCTGGAAAGAAAATCAACTTTTTCTTCTTTCTTTCTTTCTTTTTTTTTTTTTTAAGCAACTGATCTTGGTTGAAATGCATTTGGATTTAGTATCCAGGGTATAACCTGGACAGATAACATCTCCTTTCTCCTGGCATCACACAGCAGCTCCTTTATTTTAGTCCATTACAATGGCAGAGAGCAGAAAGGCATTTTCTCCTGCCTGTTTCTCTGAAAAGGTGCATGCTGGAGAAGAGCAGGAAGGCTTGTGTGAAGCTCATACAGAAATTCATGGCTCTTTCAATCATTGAGTTCTGTGCTCTCAGCTCACCCAAAGGCTCAAGGTAGGGAACTTGGCATGGAGGAAGAGTAAATTGAAGTGGCAAGGAAGGAAACACCAAATATCTTCAAGCGTTGCAGTTGACACCAGCTTTTTCTACTTTTTCTTCTTTTTGTTTTAATTAAGAAATGGACATGTACATGCCTTAGCACATTGCCCTCTGCAAAGACACACCATGAGTGCCTAGTCTTCTCTAGGTGCATTTCATGCTCATGTCTTCTTTCCAGCTCCCCCCAGTGCTACCCTGCTTCTGGACCCACGTGCAAGACCCAGCTCTCAGTGCCCTCCATGTCCCACAAAAAGCTGGTAAAAAGGGAACCAAGCGGGGAGCAGGGGTGGTGGTGGCTCTGCATGCAGGAACACACACTGTCTGTCCCTCTGGGTAGATCTATCCTGAAGATCTCCTGCCCTGCAACGACACACTGGGAGCACTGGTGTCTCTGTTGAATGACGCTGCAGGCATCCCTGGTCCATTAACCCCTGTAATTGTCCCCTCTGACACCTGCAGTTCCAAGTGTTTGGGGAGAAGAGAGCTGAAGACCTACAAGGGTAAGCAATCCCCTGACTTGCTGAATCGCTATCACCTGATGAGGTATGCTCAGAGCACATGGGACAAAAGAGAGAGGGGTCTTGCATGACACAGACACGAGTCGGTTTGTGAAGTTCATAGTGTTATCATCTCTCATTCTTCTCACAATCTGTTCTATCTTCCTTAAAGCCGCAGATCCTGGAGTCAGGTGAATGCACCAGACTCAACACCATCTGACGCAGCAGACCTGCTTAAAACCCCAGATCTCTACTGGTTTAAAACCTAGGAGGCAAGTGGATTATATTTCAAATGTGGAGTTATCCCATTGCCTTTAGAGGTGAACAGGGTGTACTTGTTTACACCTGAACTCTTTGCCTACAGAGAGAAATGGACATTTCTGGACCACAGTCCATCCCATCTCAGGATGGTTGGATGAATTGCACTCCATGAAGGTATGTTCGTCTCCCTGGGCTGGAACATGAGTTTGGACCCCTCAGCTCAGCTATTGACACTGTCAGTATTCAAAGGCAGGTGAGAGAAATCCCACCCCAAAAGCAGTGCTGTGATTTCCCTAATGCAAATGACATGGTTTGGGGGTTTGGTATGTGTCTGGCATCACCTCTCTGCAAGTTTTGGTCAAGACATAGCTGCAAATGACTGTCTGTTTTTGTGATTCTCTCTCCACTCCTCACAAAGCTCCCTTGGATGCCATCTGGAGCTCTTCCACCCCACCGGCCAGGATTTGTCCAGCTCTCAGGAAACTGCAAGTATCTTTTCTTGGGCCAAACAAAAATGCATTGTGTATGTGTTCTCTTTACAAGGACCTCCACATTTGTGTATGTCAGAGGGGTTTTTGGAGCTCCGATCTAGGAAAGATTTCATTTGTTTTTATTTCTGAAATCCCTCTTTCCTGAAGAGGTATTTTTGATGGTATTTGCTGGCCTTTCATAGTACAGAGGAAAAGACAGAGGCAACTCTGCCTTGCCTTGATAAAAGAAGAAAAATCAAATCCTGATCTAATTTTATACTTCCAAAAAGGAAAGACAGAGATAAAAGCATGTGCCAAAGAGAAGAGTCTCATAATCAAAGGAGAAAAACAATAGACTTTGTTTATTGGATATTTAAATGCACCAAATTCATTATCAGCTAAAATCTGGCCCAGGAAAAGGAATCTCAGCAAAAAATATAATGAAAGCTTCATCAATGCTCTCTGTGGTCTACCAGCAATACTAGTTTTATGAAGACCAAGTCATGGCCCACAAGTTGGTGAGAACTGGCCAGCAAGGGAGTGGAAGGGAGGGCTCAGGCAGGGTTCAGACCACTCTGTGGGGTGAGCGAGGCAGCCCAGTGGTGGTGTTCATCCCTTACTGGTGGCTGGATTTTCTGGGTGGTTGGTCTCCATGTGAATGATGGAGAAGAGCAAGCCAGACAGCTTTCCTTCTTTGCTCCCAGGCCATCAGGGAAGCATGTCTTGCTTTTAGGATCACAGCCCCCAAGAAAACATGGAGGACCAGTGCCAGCTGGAAGACCCCAGGACCTGAAAGCAGAGATTGCTCCTCTCTCGCATCTGCACTGGGGTAGACACCCCTGGCTCCCTGGCTTAGCTCACCTTGTGAGGCATGGGGTGTTGAGTTGGTCATTCCTTGGGTACTTTGAGAGCAGCCACAGGGTCCAGCCTGGTCCTCAGTAAACTGGTGATGGGCAGAGAACAGAAAACATGGTTTCCAAACTTCTTGAACACAGTGAGGCAAGGCACGCAGGCCTGTTTTATGAATGCTTTTATGGCATAAAAAATATTGGTGAGTGGTATTTCTAGTATTGCTTGGAGCTAGAAAGAAAAAATCATTCTGAAGTGTATGTTCAGAGATTTTTTTTTTCTTATGCAACAAAATGGGGGAAAAAACGGTAAAAAACAAACCTTCTCTGCATCAGCAGCTGCTTCTGTCTCCAGGCTCTATGGCAATGATACCTCAACCCACCCATTCAGCAGTCCATTATCACTTCCCTCCTTCCATTATTCTCCTTCAACCTTATCAGACGTAAGAATCGTCTCAGACGCTCCAACTGGAGCCTTGTAATTGTCCCTGGTTAGAGCTTGATAGCACCTTGAATCGCCAGAGTAATCTCTGCTTTAAAAAAAAAGGTCTCTGCAAGGAGACGATGCTAGAATTTGCCTGTGGCTATGCGAGATCTTTAATAGCTAACTCTTTTCTCTCACCCTTTCTCACACTCACAGATAAATGGGAAAATTCTTTCTTTCTTTCTTTATTTATCTTCAGCCTTTTTAGACTGCCTGTTAGGCAGTGATCGCAATATTTATTACAGGGTTTGCAATATTATTATTACTAGCTCCTAAGGGCACATGGTGGAAGAGGTGGGTGGAGAAAGTATAATAATATTAGACAGAAGTCGTCTCTGGGGGACGGAAATGGAAATGGCATTTTCTTGGGCATCTTGGTGTGAGGAAGGAAGCTGGACTCCAAGGGACTGACTCTTTCTCCTTGCATCTAGGTAAGGTTTAGCCCAGGGCACTATGAGTGCCAAGTGTTTTTTAATTAGGAAAGGACCCTTTATTAATCTGATGCCAGGAAGGGAATGAGCAAAACATGCAAAGTCCAGTTCAAAGAGCAGGTGAGGATCTTGGCATTGCTTTGCAATCCAAGTCCAACCAGCATCTGTAAGATAGCCCCAGTTTGTAGGCCAGCCAGCACAAAAAATAGGACAAGAGATGAAAATCTGCACCCATGGAGTAAACCCTCCCTTTAGTGAAGACCTACCTCAGGAGACTGAAGGGTGGTGGTGGTGGAAGTGAGTTATTCCTTAAATTGATTGTTTCTTTCTAATAAAAAAGACCAAGCTTTCTGGTGATGTGTGCCTCCTCCACTGATGTCCTCTAGATTCTCAAGTTCCTGCCCCCAAAATGACTCTGAGGCTGCATTTTTCAGCTTTCTATTTACAAAATGTCATCTGAAAATTACTGCCCATCATTTGGTTGCAGACTTTACACTTGGATGCCCATATCTGTGAGTTTCCACGAAATCTTCTTTGTTATCTGGCCTTTTATTCCTCATGTTTACACCTGGTAGAAAACCCTTGCTGCTTTTTTCCTTGAAAGGTGATTGCATAGGGGAAAATGAATTAGTGCCAGTTGTTGCTTTATGATGTATATCTGGAAGACGAAGGAGTAAAATAAAAAAAAGTAATCATTGAATTCTGAAGGTGCTTTTGCACATTTTAACATTAGAAGTTGTGGACAAGTTATTTTTAACTCTAACTCTCTCCAGAACATTACAGAAAATGGGAGTTTGCATCATTAACAACAATTTGCAAGGGAAACAGCTAAATTACGGAGTGTTTATTTGTTGAATCTGGTGCAGAGGTCCTTCACCTCAGAGAAATGACATGATGCTTTGAAAATGCTGTATAACAAATTATCCACAGGCAGATATAAAATTCCTTTTCTTTCCCCTTCAAACAGGGCCCATCAAGCCACAGTGGAGGCACCACAAAAATATATCAGTTGCACTGTTTCCAATGCATTTATAAGAACACAAGACTAGGAGTTGTGATTACTTTGGTGCTAACCAAGCCTGTCCTAGGAGATGGGATAGAGGAGCGCTGCAGCATGGAGAGGAAGGATGTGAACCACAGCAATTCTGAGGACGTGCCATAACCTGTTGGAGAGGGGAACACATGTTCCTAAAAACATGCCCTCCCTGAGTAACTGCCTTCCTCTTGCTAAGCATCTTAAGTTTATAAAGGTTTCCATTGCAGCCACAGTAATCATGTCCCTCCTCCTGGAATAGTTGGTGTTGTGTTCTCATGGGTGGCAGCAATGGTCATTTTGTAGTCATCTCTTGGGCATAGAGGTTGGTGATAATGGTGGGACTCATGTCAGCTCCTGTTGTATCCTACAGCCTAGCTATAGGTTAGGCTCAGTCAGAGCTAGAAAAGCCAACTGAGATTTACAGATCAGAGTTTTGCATTCAAATGAAAGGGCTGGATCTATACAGCCGATCATAATGGTGACAGGACCTCAGAGTGCTGGGCTATAAATCAGTCTCTTGTACTGCTAATGCAAAGAGAAGATTTGTAAACAAACACTTTTTTTTTTTTTTTTTTTGGCTTAGAACTTATTGGCATGACTTGTGATTATGTTTTAGGATTTGTAAATCTATTTCCTGACTTCTAAGCCAATCAAATGTTTGGGAAGTCAGTCAAAGAGTTAAATCTGATGTGAAAAGTCATGGTTTGTAAATCAAACTGCAGTTCTTAGGTTAGCTGAGAGGATTTATGAATCTGGATGGAGATATCTAAATCTGGTTTATAAAAGTACCGATTTATAAATAAAACACCAAAGAACGGCTCGGCTCCCAGCAGGTGATGAGTCAGGAGGTGCAAAATGACCATGACATGGACACCCAGTGCTGTCTGTCGCAGGAACCCCAGACCATCCATCAGCAATCCCGGATTTACTCTTCACTAAGAAAATAAAAGCTCAGGGCCTCTGTATCACAACCAGTATAATGGCGAAGCATTTGGGTGCTGGCCATCAAAGAGAGAAGTTGTTTTCTAGCTGTTCTCCAGACCTAGGTGAGGCCACCAGGACCACCTCGCTGGCACAGGGGTGAGTACCACCGCCTCCCCACGCTAGCACAGAAAGCCCTACATCCTCCTTACTGGCCCCTTAACACCCCAATTTCCACCAAGGCCAGGGGTGACTGTTCGTGAAATGCTGTGCGGCTTCAAAAGTTTTATGGTATAAAAGTGTCTCTTATGTAAGAAAAGAAAAAAGCTGGGGGGGAATCAAATTTCTACAGTTCTCAAACTTTTTTTAAAGCATTTAAATTTTAAGCTGGGGATTTATAAATGGGCTATTAAAGTTTAAGAGTTTCATTATAGTTTTTTTTAAAATCATAATTACTTTAGGTAGGGGAGGAGGGATAGATCTACTTTATTCCTAGTGGAAACTATACATATATATGAAGTATCTATATAAAAGCTGGAACTGAGCTTATATTAATACAGTTTAACTGATATTCAATAACTTCACCCTCCCTTTTTCCTATTGTCCATATTTAAATACTTCAAAAAGAATTCTAATCAAGTGGAAATTAATAGGGGAGGAAAGACTGGGGTAGCAGGAGAGGGCTCTAATCCCACTCTCTCTTAATATTTCAAAGTCTCTTTTATTTTCCTAATAAAAAAAGAGAGAGCGAGAGGGAGAAAGTGGAATTAATCCAGTGCTCTGAACTGTCCTCTCGTCTTACTGATTTAAATAAAATCCAAGAGCACATCACACCAGAAGGCCATTCCTGGCCACGTGCCAGGGTGGGCTCTCACATCCCAACTTTCCTTCCCCACCTTCCCCAGGAGGTGGTCACCCATCCTGTGCCCCACTGGCAGGTTGGACATGACACCCAAAACCAGCAAGGGCGTCCTCACTTTCCTGAGGGCTTTGGGGTGTCCTCCTTCCCCTCTCTGCCCCCACCATGAGCACAGCCCCATCATCCTGGTGGGATCTGGTGCAAGGTGCAGTGGAGCCCGTATGCACCCAGACCCCCGAGGACCCAGCTCATCCCTGCACCCACAAGTCTTGCACCCACAGGCACCTTCCCTGTAAGGACCTGACAATGATGCTGGAGCAATGGTGGGGTTAGTTCAGGACAGGGCTGAGCGTGAACTGGAGGAGAGGGAAACTCATGGTGGACCTTTCCATGGCAAAGACAGAGGAAACCAAATGTTCTGCATTGGTTTGCCTTGATTTCTCTGTTGCTGGTGCATTCAGTGGCTCACTGAGGACAGAGGAGCAAACCCCCCTGCGACACCAGCCTGCACAGTTCCTCCTTGCAGCCCATGTGCTCCAGAGCCAAGTGTCTGGGTTTAAAACAGACATCCCGCCTGGCATAGGGTGTGCCCAGCCCTGAGAAGTTATTTAAGCATTAAGAACTGTGCAAAAACTGAAGGCAGCCTCCTTAAACCTCAGGACGTAATGTCTTCAACTGAGCAGTAAATACCCTTTTTATTAACCGAACAGTGCACACTAGATGGCATACCACTCCTTGCCTACTGCTCTTGTGTTATATTGTTTTTATTATACTTGTGTTAAGACAGCATGCAAATTTGGACAGTATTTTCCTAACGCAGGCAAGACCCCATCCTATCACGGTCGAGTGGGCATGTAGGGTGATCAGCGCACAACCAAAATCAAAGTTCAGCCTGGCAGAGGTGACTGATCTCTGTTGAAGTGAGGGCAGGTGTAGCATGTTTTTCTGAGCTTGACTTTTTTCTGTCTGTGATGCCACACAGGGTCATCAAATCTCATCCATGTAGAGTCTTTACCTTCTTCCCAGTTTGTTTCAGAGGCACATTCCGTCGCTGTGAAAACTGCAGCTCTGCTAGCAAGAAGGAGATGTCAAGACCCAGGTACATCCTGGCAGTTGCAATAGATAGTAGTTGTAGCAATGTGGGATGAGATGGCAGAGTCCTCCTTTGAGAAGATACCTTGCAAAGCTTTAATTTCAGCTGACCAATCTGGTTAACTGACAGGCATTTAAACAAAGCAGTTCCCCAAACACTTTATTCTGTTGTTTTGGTTTTTTTTTTAATTTTGGAAGCTTTCTGTTGAAAAAAAGCTGTCTGCTAGGTTTCCAAATCTCATTATGCAGAAAGAAACATGCATTATATATGATATTAAGCTTCAAGGCTTAATGTACTGTATATGATGATGACCATGCAGTCTTATTTTACCTTTTAAATTGCTGAACAATGAATAACTTGTGTAAGAAATACACAGATGTGGGCAAGTGTCTTCATTCAACTACTCTAGAATTTAACAGAAAAGCAAATGAGGAAAAAAAAAGCTATGGTTTCAAAGCATTTAAAGACAAATGATGCACCAGGAAACAGTCATACTAGATAAGGTATGAATTAAGATGACAAGGATAAAGAATTTTCTGTACATTTCTAAGCCTTTAGTTTCTTAGAAATTCAACCAGCAAAACAAAAAAAGAAAATGATACCTACTCCAAACCCACCAAGGACAAGAAGTTTGAAATAATGTTATATTTCTGTCTGTAATATCTTCTCATGCCTAGTTTGAAATTCATGCTGCCTCTGCCCAGAGCTAATAATCAATTATTACCTACAGTGACCCAGCTGGGCACTCAGGGGAGGGAAATCACACCCAAGGTGTGGATAGGAAATATAAGCACAGGGCTGAAAATAATAAAAGATATTCAAATTCATAAGGATTTTACTAACAGCATATTGAGAAGAAAATTATTGCAGAGTCTGTCTGCCTTATGAGAGCAAGAAACAGTGGGGCCGTGATGTTGCAAGGCACTGGTGGAGTGAAGGGTGGGCAGCCAAAGGAACCAGAAGTTAATACCTCTTACACAGCAGCTAACGGACCTGAAAATGTTGGCTGCCTTCACAAAATGCTATTGCTGAGCAAGGGGGTAGGTGACGCTGGGTTGGTTGGGCTGGCTCGCACGTGGCCAGCCACCTTCGCCATGGGAGGGATGGAGACAGCCCAGAGTGGTGAATGCAGTCAGATGCCTCCTTCCCATTCTGCTCTGCACTTACCTCCTGGGGCAGACGTCAGGGCTGTTTTTTAATGGAAAAGTTGGTTTCTGAAAAAGTTTGGGTTTTTTTCATTGTGGTGGTAGGTTTGGTTTTTTTTGTGGAAGCCATCTAATTCTGTCTTAGATACCTTACGGAAGACCTGCTATTTGTGCTTTGTAACCATGTTCTTCCCTGTTCACCAAGCTCCTAACCAGACTTGCAACCACAATTAGGTATCAGGACTTCATCCTTACCTGCATCAAAGCAGTGTGGGGTAGGAGATCCCACAGCCCTGGCCCCACAGAGGGAACAGCACATGAACGACCACCCTTGCACACTTATCCTGCAATGGGATCCACCACCTCCTTAAGGGCTTTTCTTCTTTCATCAGCTACAAATGCTCCCAGCTGACTTGTTCAGATGTGACGCCTAACTTCAGGTGACACGAAAGCCATCTGCAGAGCACAACCCTTCAGATGAGAATTTTTCGGCTCTTCCTGGTCTGTGACAAAGCACCAGCTCTGCCAAAAACAAAACGTCAGGATTTTCCCAAAGGACCAGAATTCCAACTCTCGGTCAGTTGTTGCTGCCCTAAAGAGGTTGTGATCTGAATGAGAGCAAGAAAGCACGTCATCTCTATTTTACAATTTTATGCCATTTGTGCTGTGTCTCTGACCCTTTAACATATTGTATTGTTTCATTCCCTGATCAGATGGTCCATACCTGCTTACAAAATAAAATGAATCCTCCTCCTCTTCCCAAGGAGTTTACTCCCTGTGGTCACTACTCATTACCCAAATTATTTAAAAGTCAGCTAGGAGAGTAGTCCCAGTACACAGATTTTCCCCAGGATGTAGGCAGATGTTAGAGGTGCCGTGTCTTTTGTGGCAATGCTCTCACAAATAAAATCTTATCCAATCAGTTATCCACCAGCAAATGAATAAAAGATTTTGCCAACAGAACTGTGACCTGGCACGGTCTATTTGCAGAAACACTTCAGATACCGCCTTGCCATGTTTGCATAATTTCTAGTCTCAGCATTTCTAAGGCAAGTTTTACCAGTGTGTCTCGGCTTTGTTTAGTTGCTGTTCTTGGGGGAAAAGCCTTATCACTGCCTAAGCCAGAAGGTAGAAGCAATTCTCATACATAGCATTTAGTCAGGGTGGGCTGGGTCTCACAATTGGAGTCAGAGACATGCCTTTTTCATTTACACGTGTGCACATATGTAAACACGTGGACATCTCACACACACAAACAAATACTTATTTGCTAAAAGTCTTGTCTCAACACAAGCCAATTTGAACCTGGAGGAAAGGCTGCTACATTACTGTAGGAAGGAAAGATAAAGTGTTGCGAATACAATAACCCATAAAACTCAGCAAATCCTCCAGTTAGAATATAATTTTACTGGAGAGAGGGGGAAAAATAGCTTTTCTCTCAAAGAAAAGGTGCTTTAAAATTAAAATTCATTAAAGAAGGCTAGCTGACACATTTTTTTATTCTTTGAGGAAGTATATCTGTTTCATTTAATGCACTGTCCAATTAAAAAGAAGTGGTCCCTTATTACAGATATGATTTATTCTCTGATAAACCACTGATTTATGGCTCACTGGGGTATATATTTAATACTGTCAAAAAAAATGAAAGGACACCCAAAACTATCTGCAGTGCTACAGTGACTCAGTCTGAAAAGGATCTGAGGAAGCAAAGACCCCTGGGAGTTAAATGTAATCTTTGCCTGGGATAAAAGCGCAGAGAACTGCTGATCTTCACAAAAGGATCCTTCACCACTAGCCCCAACCACCCTACACACACAGACACATGCACATGCATACTCTTCCTCTCCTTCTCCTCCTCTTCCTGTACCCCAACCAAGGAGCAGAGCACAGGCTGTTGCGGGAAAGCACAGGTATTAAACATAAAAAATTAAAATAAATATGATACTGTTGGAGTTTTCCTCCCAAATTCTGAACACCAGCAAAGTGCTGCCTCTTGGTACCCACAGGGAATAATAATTTATTTGTTAATCTGTAATTTAGAAAAATAGTTGTGATTTTTTTTGTATGTAGCTGATGAATCCCATCCATGGATTTTTAAATGTTTTTTCCAAATTGTAAACCTCATTTTGCAGATGGAGAAACAGGGGTCCAGAATAAGGAAAGTGCTTTGCTTCAGTTCACAGCCCAGTCAGCAGCAGCCTTGAGAAGGGACAGCAGGATTTCTCCATAGGTGGTAACCAGGCTGCATGTGAGTATTTTCTGGCTTTGAGCTTCTTGATCCCACTTTACAGTAACCCAAAAAAGAGGAGTTACACAGCAGGGTTCATCCTCTCCCAGGGCAAGCATCTGAGAGAGGTCGGGAACTTGCTTCTCTCCATCAGTGACAAGGGAAGAACGGACTTGACTCGCCAAACAGCAACATCTGCATCGGGGATCCTTGAAGTCCAGCAAGCTAATGCCACTTAAAGTATTTCAAATCTCACCCCTGTCTCCCAGCAAATAGTGATGACAAAAATAGGAGAGGGGGCAAGATTTTCACCACTTTTTCCCTTGTACAAGAAGAACATGGTGCTGACCCTGTGCTGCAACTGTACATCCTTGTACTGATCACCATCACCTTCTCTCTCCAGGTAGCCCAAACTGTGCTATGATGGAATACCAATATCCCTAAACATCCCAGAAGCAGTAGCTGGACTTCAAAAATAAACTGATCAAATAAGTATTAGGTCACCTGTATTTGGGGTTTTGCCTCTTCAGAAAATGCAGAGGTTCCGTTTGCACAATTTTTTCCTTACCACTGGGAAAAGTAGCAATGTGTTTTCAAGCAAATGATAGCTGAATTCATTTGGTGATTGCCCAGCCTCATAATTAATGATAACATGTGAACCTCTGCAAGCGTAGGTACTAGCATGAATTCCCTGTTTTGATATATGGCCAATGGAGGATTTTTGTGTGCAAACTCCACCTTGTTTGTTTGATGAGCAGGGATGGGACTGTTGAGAAGTAATAGAGAGAGTAATGCATCTCTTTATTTCTCACTTCTCCCCAGATATATCTACCCTAACCCAGAAAATCTCTACTGGTTCAAAAGTAAAGGTGTGTTATATTTTCTGTAGGACAGCACAACCAAACTGTGTATTTTCTTACAACTAGCACATGAGCTTTGATGAAGGATCATAAATTCAAGATAAGAACTATCTTGTAAATAGAAAGAAAGCCTTGGGAGTGATTTGCCTCTATCTGCTTCTCATGTGTTCTTGTATAATCCAGTTTAAAAAAACCAGCAACAAAACACCTCTGAAAAAAAGTGGTGGCATTTTAATTTTTCTGGAAAATGTTTATCTGGACTATCACTTCCTTCCCAGGTAGGGGAAAATGAGGTCAAACCCAGACAACAACCCTATGCAACATGGCAATACCATACTCAGGGACATTCTCCACTGAAAGCAGGGGTGTGTGTTGGTGGAAGAACCCATGAAGGTCTCGGGACAACACCCATGCTGCTGGTGTTGGCAAAGGGACATAGCAGTCTCAGGTTCCTGTAAGATTTTCAGATATGTTCAGTGCTGATTGATAAATACTGGCACATTGGCCAAATGTCTCCACTCTCACAGCTGTGGAGGTGGAAGGAGTCTTTGCAGACAGACTGTGTCCATCCTGCTCCTCCTGAGGTCTTCTTGCTCCTTGGAGAGCCAAGCTACTTCATCATGACCTTATGAAGGAGACTGTCCTCCTCCCTCCCCTCTGCCCCTGGCTAGCAGGCAGGTTTAAGCATGGAGGACAAGCCACGATGGCCTCTCCTGAAGTGATTCACCACACAGAACATCCTGCATCAAGCCGAGAAGTGTTAACTGGTTTTTCCAGATACCATCAAATACATTTAAACAAGCCTGATGCTTGAATGCTTTTTGCATCGGGTGTGTTATACATAAAATATGTTGAGTCAGTGATAGCGCCCTTATCTAAAGACAGAAGCCAGCAAAATTTCATCCGGTGCACTTTGTCAGATTGTTCCTTGACACAGACAGCCCGCAGCTGGCTGTGACAAGCAGGTGATCGCATCTGGCTCTGGGGAGAGGAGGCATTTGCGTTCCCCTACACTGTTCGCTCTTCCCGGCCACTGTGTCTAGTAAAGGAATGGGAGAGCAAAGAGCATGTTCAGGTGGGTCCCATGGGTGAGCAGCATTTTGACAACACTGAGACTGTGTACCTTTGCTCTGAAGACAGGTTTGGGGTGGAGCTTTTAAGGAAGAATTACAACCCTGTATTCTTCTACTCAGCCAGCAAAATGAGAAAGCAATGTGTTTGGGTTTATCCACACAGCTTAAAGCTACTTAGCTCTGGTGCTCATACCCTCTACATTGCCACAGCTGCATGAAGCTCCTGCATCCCTGGTGACCTTCTCCCCATTGGAAGCTGCTGGCTATGGGCATTACCATGAAGACTTTATCTTGGTCACCAGAGCTGCTGGGCAGGGAATTGGTCTTCTCCAATCTCTGCTGGGCAGGAATTGCATCTCCCTCACAGCAATGTCCCTCAAAAATAAGCAGTCCCCAGAGAAGACCCTAAATCCTACTCAAGTGCCAAACAATGTAATGGCTCCAGCAAAGGCATGGCTCCTTCACCTGAAAATGCATTTCTGGCCCTGCCTACAGTTCATCCATAGGGTCACAGGTTTTGCTGAGTCTGAGCTGACTTCCCCAGGGAGAAATGCATCTGGGGACTTGGTAGACGCACACGACCTCCCTTTGCCTTTTTTATGGACCTGGAGTCTGTTTTTCTCCTCATCCCCCATCTGAGTGTTGAAACAAAGGTATAAGTCTGTACCTTGGGGTCATTTCCACTCTACAGCCAGTTTTGTGTGTGACCATGGCAAAGTCCCGTAGCGTCCCCATCCCATCCCTCTCAGTTTCTCTGTGGTACCTGGGGGATGACAGCACTGCTTGCCTCAGGGAGGGTGCTGGGAAGATAAACACAGTGATGCATCCAGCAACAATGGGGAGGGAAGCAGATAAGCACCCAGGCCAGAGAATATAGACACAGGAATTATCTGACTGCAGGAAAGGGATTATTGCTCCAGAATGAGTCTGTCTCTGCTGAACAGGGGAATATTTGACACCATAAAAGTCTCTCCTTGCTGCACCCTCAGCTCCTCTACCAGCAGGTACACAGTCCATGCATCCACCCATCCGTCTGAAAGCCTGTCACTGATGTTCACACCCCCCCTTCTCCATTTCCATCTGACTTTTGGCTAATTTGGGCACTTGGAAATAAAGCCACCAGGTGAGCTCAGACATGCTATGACTTCTTCAAAATGAAACCCATCTTTGAAATTGCAGCTGTGGCTCAGCCATCCTTTACCATTGCTTCTGCAGCTTCTACTTCCGGTGCCATTCACAGCCAGGCAATCTCTTCATTAGCCAGAGCATTTAATGAATTACACTTACACCTCTTGGCTCCTGAGCACCCACGCTAATCGTAAATCCCAGACACTGGAACTAAGTACAGTTTCCAGCCATTGCAAAGCTGGTCCAGAACATGTGCCTGTGAAACCAGCTACCAGAGCAATTCATCCTGGCAGCACCGACACAAGCAAACCCATCTTTGGCATAGATGGCTGCAAAGGAGAATGACCCATTTCTTCTCCTCAATGGTGCACAGGAGGCCAAGGCTGGTGGCATTCGTAAAGCAGGTAGCTCCCAGTAGCTGAGCTAGCAAGCATGGCCATGAGAAGAACTTACCCATAGAGCAATATGGGGCTTCTCCCAGCCCCCTTCACCTGGGGAAAGGGTAAGAAGCCATCCAAAGAAAGGCAGCTGGGCTGCCTTTACCACCATGAAAGAAGCCTTGCTATGAAACTCCATAAAGGACCAAGAACTTGCTCTTCATCTCCTCTCCCTCTCTCTCCCTCTCTTGCCTTCTCCCACCTCAGAAAGTAATCTCATCCTTTCGTCACATATTATTGAAATCCCAGCTCTTAAAAAAAAAACTCTCATTTTTTGCCCAGACTGAGAGCATGTCATTCGGAAGTGATGTGCAAGGCAGGAGATAACCAGGTAGAACTCAGCGATTCGCCACAGAAAATGGCTCCATGTATGGTTGTAATGCTATCAGAGTCTGTCCCTCAATAGCTCTTTACCGCTCCCGAGCTCAGAATCTGCTGATTCAAGAACTTTGCCTGCGCAGGCGGAGGAGGAGGGGACAGGGCTGGGGGGAGATGGGGAGGTATATAAAAATAGAGCATTTGCAGTCCGGACAGAACACATAATAATGCAAAGGCTCTGCTTTCTTTCCTTTTTTTTTTTTTTTTTTTGGTGATGCGGGAGAAGCGGCACACGGTCCCCCCTGCTCGCTCTCTCGTTCTGTGTCCTCATTTCATGCTTTAGTTGTGCTGATTGGGAGGGCTGAATCCCCTCGGCTAACTGCTTAGTGCAAAACAGTTGCACTCCCATCTGAAACGGAGAGAGGTTAGAGGCTAACTCTGTGCAGACAGGGGATTTTGCAGAGGCAAATGGGGTCTCTGAGGGGATGCAGCTGCGTGAGTCCTTGGGCTAGGAGGTCTCCCATTGCCAAGGAGTTTGGAGAGAAATGTCCCACACGGTTCTCATTTAACCAGAAATATTAAGTCTGCGTGTGAAGCAGAAGATACCTCTCTCTGTTCAGCAGCCTTTTTTTTCAGAGGTGGTGATGCACAAGTCTTTTGATCATACACAGGGAAGGACATAAACCCCAGCTTTAAACATCCAAGCAGGCAGGAGGTGGGGTAGAGATAGACAAGTCTATATGGTTGGGGCCCCACCGGCATCTCTGACATCTTCCTGAGCTCTAGCCCTGACTCTCTTATTTTAACTTTGCATGTGAGTTAGGACATCCAAAACACTTTGGATGGCTTTGTAAATCAGTGCATTAAAATATCAAACCATACTTTTTGTTGATCAGGGGACCTGTGGCATAGGAAACTTGACATAACTGCATAGCCACTGTTCAGTAGCAGTAGATGCAGTGCAGTCACCTTCCAAGCAGAGGATTCATCATTTTGGCAGGGAGCTATTACTTTGCACCACGGAGCCATTCACGGGAAATCACTGCAGGCTTCTGCCAGCCAGTCCACGTGATGCCCTGGTCTGGATGGAAGAGAGCTGCTGGCCAGCCTTCTCAGCAGTATGCCAGCCTCCCACCTCAGCTCCCATGCACGTTACGAGGCCAGTGGTGTTTGACCACCAAATGAAACAACTCAACTGTCTCCTGGTTGAAGAGAGAACAAATGGGTTTGACTGATCAGAGAAGATTTTTTTCCACTTTGACAGATCCCATGCTGTGTGATTTTTTTATGGAGCACGTGACTGTAGGGTCAGGCAGCTGCTTGCTGTTTTGCTTGCAGTCCTCTGCACCCACGTATCCATCATCACCCATGTGTAGCTGGGGGATTTCACCCCCATCCGCTCTTCTCATCCAAGGTGAACTGGCGGCCAGACTTGGCCTTAAGTTTCCTGTCAATTTTCTAGTCCTCATAAATTTAGGAGCCGTCAGCAAAGTAAAGGAGGATCACAATACCATACATGGAGAACTGCATAATCTTGAAGACGAGAGTAAAGGAAATGGGATGAAATTTAAGACTACTAAATGCAAGGTCATGCACTTGGGGATTAACAAGAAATTCTGCTCTAAACTGGGAGCTCATCAGTTGGAAATGAGAGAGGAGCAGAAAGATGTGAGTGTATTAGTTAACCAGAGGATATCTATGAGCCACCAATGAGTCGTACTATGAAAAAGCAAGGGTCCTAGCCTCTTCTGGGTAAAGCGTTCCCAGTTCAGACCAGTGACGGTGCAGTGGTGTCCTGTATGTCATGGGCAAGATTTCACCTGGGTAATTCTCTGCATGGAAGAGGCTGTCCAACCCACAGGGAAGAAGCTGGAGAATAGGCAGTGGACCAGAAAGGTGGTGTTAAGAAAGGATCTTAACAGCTCTTGGTTTGTCTAACAAATAACTTGTTGAAATGTCTGGAAAAAATATGAACGCTTTTTCTTAGGGGCAAATGGAAGGGATAAAAGACACTGTTGGTGTCAGAGCAAATGAAAATAGCATGAAGAAGTGTATTTTGGAAATTACAGATATATTTGTAGTATCAAAGCAGGGAGACCATGGATTGTAACCCACTCGGCCTGTTTCCAATGAGGGAGGTGCCCCTCCACGTGCAGCATCCAGCTGAGTGCCTTAGTCACGGGCAGCAGCCTGAGTCACCAAGGTCCTCTGAACCTGTGATAATCTCGTGGGAGATGGCATGGAGCCAACAGCAACCTCTAAAACAGGGATACAAGACTGACCAGGTGAGGCAGAGGTAGTAGAAACCCCCTCCAGATCAGAGACACCTCCTAAGTGATGGAGCTTTTCTCAGCAGCAGAGAGACAAACAACTTTCCATCAGTGTTTTCCAGAGCTGGTATGGTCGAGGTGGGAGCTGGCCTCTCCAGCCAGGAAAGTTGCTTTCCTTCTGTCAGCTCTCCCCTCTCCACTCTGTGTTCATCTAGTTCAAACAAATTAATCTGAACATAAAACAGAGGGGCTGCAAGCAGTACCTGTGAGGGTATTTTCATAGTTGCATTGCTTTTTTACCTCTTTCCAGTGAGGTTAAAACCTCAGTTGAGGGCATATGGAGGATTTTTTTCAGGCTGTAGCAAAGCCTTTTGCCATGTATTTGTGCACACACATGCACACATCCCTATCATGGGCTGTTACCTTCTCCCTAGCCCAGATGGGTGTCCCAGCCTTTGGGGGCCGCCCATCCTACTGCACTTCACACACTCTGCAGCCGCCTTTCACAAGGTGCCTCGGGGGATTTACTGTAAGGACCTTGGAATAAAATGCACACTGGGAACAGGTTTATACTCTGTATTTACTGGCAGAGGAGCAATGTTTCAAGCTGTGCTAAGGGGGTTTTGTCATCCTCTTTAGTAGTTCTCACTGCATAAAGCATTGCCTCTTCCCCCCGCCGCTGCCCTTTTGCATTGCTTTTCCCCTCAACGAGCACATCCCTTTTGGTATCTTACAAGCCTGTTCAAAACCTTACTAGGCATTTCCTACACTGCTTTGACCAACCCCTTGTTTTAACCAGTTTCCCAAATGTAGTGAGTAGCACTTGGCCCTGAGCAGCCCTGTCACAACCTCTGCCAGTTTGAGGGTGTTGCAACTCCTGGCTGGTCTATGCAGAGGGTTTTGTGCCTGCAGTCAGCCATGAGGATAAGAGAGGAAGGAAGAAATACCAGATGACAGTGGCATCACATTTTCTTTTACCATAATGGTATTAGTTATATGTACAAGCCATGGTTCATGGTCTGTGTTCAGCTGGGATGCAGCAGCAGCATCCAACCCCAATCCACCCATGTGCTCCTTTGGACCTGCCGGGGGGGTGCCGGGCCTTAGCACCGAGGTCCCAAATTGAGGTCAAAGAGGTGCTAGGGTTGAGTCTGAAGGATGGCCTTCTAGCCTCCTTCTCAAGCAGTGTTTTTGTGCCCTCTTAAGTGACTTCAGCTAGTCATCTCCCTTTTTTCACAGCCGAAAAAGTCCTGCCAAGAAGAAAGTCTTCAGGGCCTGCTCACATTCCAGCAACACTCTGGCCTCCAGAAGTCCTTTTCACAGCACACAATATGGCATTGTGATTAGATATAAACTGAAAGTGTATTTCCTGCCCTTCAGTAATTACACTGGCTTACGGGAGCTTTATTCAGCATGAAGCTTTATTATTCTGCAGAATGAAATTCTGTATAATTTTCCTCTCCTCCAATGCACAGATGAAAAATCATATTTTGGTCCGAGTTGGGAAGAAAGGCTCAGTTATCACTTGAGAGCGTGGTGTTATTTTCCCCCGGAATTAAAAAATCCATCTGGGTGTACGACCCCGTTCACCCTCCTGCCTCTCCATTCAGCCTTTTGTATGCATATGAACCTTATCAATTTCCACTGCTGCAGAAAGGTGAACCAAAACAGCGTGCCTCCCCCAGTCCCCCTCACTCTAATGGAAACGCATGAGCCGGAGCAATAAATGCATGTAAAACCCTCTTGCTCCGCTAAGAAAGGGAAGGAGGTACAGATGGAAAGACTAGTTTGGTGTTGTTGCCCATCAGCAAGGGTATCAGCATCAGTGCAATCCTGTTGTCAGAACAGCCAGGGATGTCAGGACAGGACCTGATTTACACAACACTCTGGCTTCAAGCAAGGCTTAAGACTGAAAACAACTAAAACTAACTAAAACCAGCTTCATCCAGCCTTACTTGCTAAGTTCTTGGCCACCAAAGTTGGGAGTCCCTTGTGCAAGCACAGCCCAACTCACTGTCATCAACCTGTTGCTTCGCAAGACACAGCAGATGCTTTCTTCCCAGTGTCTCTTCCTCCAGGAGAGGACTTGGAAAGGCAAATTCCAATTTTTTACATGGAGATGGTTTGCCGGCAATTGCCTCCGCTGCTGTTGCAGTTGTCAGTTGAGGTTAGCTGCCAGGCTGCATGCATCTATGTGATGGGTGGTCCCATGGCCATAGACTCCTGTGACTGCCTCTATGAAGTGGGAATCACTCTCTATGCCCTGGGTACTTGGTGATGGTGCTACAGCTCTTTTTACTGTTGCTACCATTATTGGAAATAATGAAGGATGATTCTTCCCTAATAGCAAGAACTTTGCTCGTGGTAGTGGTCATTAAAACTAGGCTGGGAACAGAATTCATCTCACTAAATTTTGCTGCCTAAATCAGGCATCTGTGCTAAACAAGTTACATGGGATGAATCCCTGTGTGCCCATCTCAGGATAGGGTAAGTCCTTGAACATTTCCTTGCTGACTTTTCCTTGCCATTTGGTGGGGATGGGCTGCTGCAAATTGCAAGACAAGACTGGCAGAGATAGTTATGGCAGGACAAGTGCAATCTGGAGCTGCAAAAGCACAGGCACAATATAAAATACTGGTGGTGTATTGGAAACGCTTGGTGGGAATCCCACATTAGCACAGTGGTCTCTGGAATCTGTGTCTGCTTTGGGATTGCTCAGAAAACAGCTCTGATCAATGTGTCCAAAATACCAGGGAAGGGGAGAGCTGTTCCCCAGCACCTTGGTCTATGTTACATGTGCAAGAGCCGTGGTGAGATCCCTCATCCGGGGATCTTGTGTACCAGTCATGGCCCAAAGCAGAGTAGAAGACAGTCCCTGTCCTGTATTACCCCCATGTTCAAATAAAACATTTACCCACAACAGGCATTCCAGCTGTCCAGTCTCCAACATGCTTACGCAGGTACTCCATCCATTTCTGTACAAATCATCTTAATAGTTCCCAAGAGTCACCTGCTGTGATTTTGGCCAGCCCCCTGTCATGTCTGCATTTATATGGCTTTTAAATATCTACTTCTACTCACAGTAAATGAAATGGATTCAGCTTCTGTTTGTTGTCTTCCAGCTGGTGCGCCTCTAAAGCCAAAAAACCTTGGAGAAGGCTTGGGTAGGTACATCCAGTTCACTATCCCCGAATTTACCATGACTGTCTGTACATCTAGTCTTTCTGCATTTCCCCCTGAGAAGTTTAGATGTAATAATATCTGTTCCCCTTGTACCAGTTGTACTGGTTCCAACTGTGTTGATGACCAATGTATTTATATCCCATAATGCTAGGCACTGAGAAGGCAGGATGGGTTTGAAAGGTCTTGGACGTCTGGATAAGCTTTACATTAGATGGATGCTGCCTTCAAGAAGTAAAGATACTTCTTTTGCTACGTATTTGATGAACATGACTCCAATAATACTGAAAGAAAACATGCACTGCTGGCAACCAGTGGTACCAGGCGATGCTGGACTGGATGTGTCAGGGCAGGCATTTCTGGAGCACAATAACTAGCATTAATATGCATGCATCAGGCCCAGGGTTGTCAATGGACATGCATCAATTAAGGGGAAAAAGGAGGAGAAAGTATGGTGGAAAGAGATCTCTGGTTTGCTGCCCACTGCCCCATTAAATGAGTAGAGGGGCGGGAAGGGCAGTCCATTTAGCAGGTCAGCAGCAAGCAGTGCTATCAGATGCCATGCCAAGCTAATTCCTAATTGGGGCAGTGTTTGTCAACACTGACAGAGCCTTAATACACTGTAATCGCTGGAGCCACAAGCTCTGATAGAGATCTTAATCTCTGTGCTGTCCCTTTCACACCGCAGTGAGCATGTCTGCTCCTTCCTATGGCCCTCACTGCACCCAGTAGCTGGGCTCCATGCACCGAGAGGTTTTTAAAATAGCCTCTTCTTTTTCTTATGAATCAAAGAAAGGAGAGGAGGTAAGAGGTAGCAGATGAGGGAAAAATAAACAGTATTGTGCTGCTGGGGGAATTCTTCAGAGATTTCACAGCTGAAACAGATTTTGCTTCATCAGACAGCAAACACTGTCTGTTCACCAGGCTGAACATCTGCCTCCAAAAATAGACACACACCACATCACCAGCTCTTTTGGGATCCCCTTGGCTTCTTGTATATTCCTTCCTACTCTCTGACACAGCCTTCCTTGCAAAGCTTCTGTCCACATTTCTGGATTTTTCTCCTCACAAAAGCTGTAGGAGACAACTTTATAGATGAGTGACTCAAGCGTGGGGCAAGGATGAGCTTTGACACAGGTCAACTTCAAGGTCTGTGATTGAATCAAGTCTTTCAAGTTCAAGAACTTCTCCTGACACAGGAGGTGAGCATACCCACTAAGGACTTTGGGTTTTTTTTTACCCACAGGTAATGATGAAAGGTTTTGCACTAGGGCAGGAGCAACAAGCACCAATAAAATGACCACACATCCTGCTTTTGCTGTGACAAGTCTGAAGTCCCATCCATTGTCTTCTGGTGCTCCAAATTTATTTCAGGATGCACAGAAAGATCTCATATTTTATCAGTAAAAATATGCATGGTTTTCTTCTTGAATAAATGCAAACAGGTCTTTGTGGGATGTCACTAAGCTGACTAAGATTCTTCTGTGGACTCAACAGGAGAAAAATAAACAGCTCTTCTCCAAGTTGTGATGCTTTCTTGTAGCTCACCTAAAGCATATTTGGATACTAGGATGCAGGTAAAACCCTTCCATCTTGCAGAGTATCACCTTATCCTCCTATTACCGATGGGTGTGTGGATACAGAGATGCTTTTCCACAACAAAAAGTTTCACATTGGCTTCAGAGGCAACCAGCAAACTTGTCCTAAATTCAGACAGGGATCACTGAGACATCTTGGGAGGAGGAAGAGCCTGAAGGCTCCTTGCAGATGGTTCTGACCCCCCAAAATGTCCTGGCTTGTCTCATACCTTTGAGTATTGGGGACATCATGTTTAGCAAACCTGCTGCAGAGCTGCAGAAGTATCACTTATATTCTCCTCATTCGTTACCCTGGGCTGCCATTTGGTACCTGCTGTGTCTATGTTCATCTTGGCAGGATGCAGAAGAAAAAAAAAAAACAAAAAACCAAAAAACCAAACCACCCAGGTATCTCTGCCTTGCATGGATTTATGAAGACGTAAGGAAATGCATTTTCAATGTCTATGAATTCTTGCCGTGACCATGCGAGGCCACGGCTGTCCTTGTGCATAAACAACACGACGAAGTGAGTTATTACCAAACTGAAAGACCACAGCTCCACGCTGGAGGGTGCTTTTGTCTTTCCTTTCATGCCAGCTCCAGAAACCTCTCAGCCAAGCCTCCTCATGGCATGTGCTATGCTTACCTGTGATTTATTGATGATAATCATGGGGCAAGCCATTTGTAATCAAACATACAACAAAGACATTCTCATGCTGAGAGGGAGTGATAACGCACCATTTAGTAATTTTTGTGCAGTCAGTAATTTGGAAAATGAATGATAATTTCCTGAACTGAAAATCTGCAATGACAACCCTTAGTGCTATTCACCTCGTGAATAAAGATACCTTCCTCTCCATGTCTTGTGATAAATTCCTTTTATTAGGGCCACTTATGTGGGACTTTATCTTAATCGTCTTAAGTATGGGGCAGTCTCTGCGGTGAGGTTGGGTCGTTTTTCATTACGACCTCAGACATGCTCTATGAAGTAAATAAATACCAGTCAGTGATATGAAAACAGTCATTTAAATGAAATGGGCTTTGCTAACACACTGTTCTCACTCACTGCATACAGTATATCTGCACAACAGGAGATGCTGAGGAACAGGGTGTCATCTTTTACATCCACCTGAGTAGGATAGCTTGTCCAATAGGAAAATTGGATATATTTGACCATCACAACATTGAGTAACGTCAATGCGCCACACTGCTACAACATGCACTTTCCCAATTCCAACAGTATTATTTAAGCCAGCAAGGAAATACAGCTCCTGTGGCATTGGATTTTCAAGTAGAAACTGCATGAAAAGCCAAGGTGATTCTAGTAGCTAGCCAGTAGCTCTGCTTGATGACCCTCATGCTGCAATGTTTTATGGAGTCTCTGTTCAAAACTGGGGGACGGGGTGCTAGAGGAGGTTGGTTTTAAGCTAAACTGATGTTCCTCTCCATGTCGCTCGTGCAAATCCAGGCTGGGAGCTGCCATCCAACAGTGAGATGAGTGAGTGGCTTCATTCTCCATTTCTGAGTCCGGGTGCTTGCTCCTTGGACATCACTGGCAGAGCTGGCAGAGCAGCTGGTCGTGGAGGCTAGGTGGTCCTCTCTGTTTTACATCTCAAAAATGAATCACACATCTGCAGAAGCCACCTTCATGTTTGAAGGAGAAACATCAGTGATGGGGATCCCTTCTGCTCTGCACATCTGCTTCATCCCCCTCAGCACTGTCCTGAGTTTGGATAAAGCTCAGCACGGGGCAGAATCATGGGGCATTTTTTTCCAAAGGGAAACAGGGAATCCTGTTTCTGCCACAGGGCTGGGTTATCATCTTCACTGGTATTGCCAGCATGGACAGGGATTTGACATCTACGCTACTGACAGCATCTCCAGAACAAGCTGCAGAGACTATAGCCCAGCAAAGTTAGAGTGGGGAATAAACAGCATTAAAGCTGAGGACACAACACAGTCTGCCAACCCCACTTCCAGGTAGTTTGGGCTTTGATTACCTACTGAAGGCCAAACGCGGGCTGTTCACTGAAATTGTTGCCTGTGGCATTTGCGTACACAGTCTCTTTGTCTGGCTGTGAGCACACAGCTCCCAGCTCCTCTCTTTCCTCTCCTCGTTGCAGCTCTAGTTTAATTCCAGACAGGCAGCAAAGTTTGGAAAGATGCAGATCATTCCTGTTCTATCTTAATCATCCTCACCATGGGAAATAGAAGAGGAGAGCTTTTTAAAACACTTGGATAAAATGAACTGAAATGATGAAGTGCATTAAGAACAGGAAAATCTAAATGAGGTGGAAATAATGTCTTAATTGGAAGGACACATTTTAATCTTCTCTCTCTCCTGCACTGACATGAACACACACACAGGATGCTAATGCAGGAGAATAAGGCATAAACTGGGAGACTGCCTTGGCACAAGGAAGGCAGTGCCAGCTGATCAGACACCACTCGGTTTTCACCAGCTCTCCCTGTCGTGCTACCCACCTCCTTGCACTGAGGTCTTAAAGCCAACGGCCATCATTGCAGAAAGCTGCCACCAACGGAATGACACTGCAAGCTGCTCCTGTCATGCTGCTCAGACAGATGGGAAGTGCCCATCTCGTTAAGTTGACTGTGGACAATACCTCTTACCAGCAAATTATGCAGACAAGATAGGATTCAGCTGAGTGTTTGCATGAGGCAAGTACCTCCATCACCATTATGGGAGCTGTGGTCAATAACTGGTGGAATCCATAAAGGTGTTCAGTTGAGCAGCTGTGGGCATCAACTTTGAGGTGCATTCACTCATGAATTTGTGACCCAGAGGAGTGTCAGAGCTCAGATGAATCCTTCAGTGAGAGCTGAAGATGGAGAATAGTCCGCTTTCTAATATGTAGCCTGCTCGGATGGTTGTACAACTAGGGTGTACCCTAGTACACCCAGCCAGCAACTAAGCAAGTGGCTGACTGACTGAGCTTTGATACTCCATTGCTCAAGTTTGTGGTACAAAAGAGTTTTCCTCTCCAGCCTTATTCATTATACAGCAAAAGACAGTTTCTAGACAGTAAATTCATTGTGCTGCCAAATAGGTCCCAATCATCATCTGCCAGTAGGGTTGGGCTTTTTGACCTGGTCAGAAAAAGGATCCTTTACATAGAAAAGATATCAAAGATGATGTGTGACTCTCTCCATTGATCTGAAAAGAGGCAGGCAACTGGGTGAATTTGGGATTTTAATTTTATGAATCATCTTTTGAACCATGCTCATTGTAGTGCTTGATAGAGTCTGTTTCTCTCTTGATCTCTGCTGATTATATATTTTCTTCTAAATGGTATCTCTCGTTTCTAATATGCTACTATTATTCAAAGTGATTAATTGAAGTCTTTGGTCAGATCTGTATCTGGATATCAGCTGTAACCATATATGTGCAATACTGAAGTCACGTTCTTGATCTGTACTTCCTGAGGCACAGGGCATCATCAAACGTTTTAGAGACTCAGGTGGTTATATTTCCACAACAGACAATGAAATAAGAGACAAAAACAAATAGCTGGCTCCTGGAGATCATTTACAATTCAAGGCTATCCCTAACACAGTTTCATGAGCTGGAGCTTTCCCATTCACCACTGCTCAGCCCAGTGCTTGTCACTCCATCACTGGCTAGTCTCCCAGTGGGATAGCAGATGGATGCTGGATGGATAATCATGTACAGTCCCCATGGGTGTGCCTGGCCCATTGCTGTAGTGAACTATTAAATCTGGCTGAGCTGCTCATGGAAGATACCCATGCAGTTTTATTCTTGTGATTTAAGATGGCTCTCAGTCACTGGAGTGATCACCCGACCTTCTTCTGGATCTGCTACAGAACTGTTTGAGAAAGAAGTGGCAGAAGAGTCATTTATAGTCTTTTCTGGAGAGAAGGCAGCTTTTAGTTGTTATATCTTCATTTAGTTCAGTTTAGGTTGTGGGAGGAGATGAACAAAGACAGGTGACACAAACCACATGTGAACGTGATGAGTAGGGAAACTACCAACAATGGGCTTGTCAGACCTGGAAGAGGAGACCAGCATGAGGGATGAAGGCAGCTGCTGGCTTCCTGGGTTGGGTGGGGTGGACTCAAAAATCTCTTCTCTGGTAGACACTGGCTGCTTAGTCTGCTGAACTCTCTGCTCCACTTCTAATAACGTAAATTCCTAAGTGAATCATCTACAAAAATAAATATTGGAGGGTACAATTTGCTCCCCTTTGATCTTTGGAAATGTAAATATGACAGCTCGATTATCAGGGCAAGAGTGACCACCTGGATATCCCATTTCAAGTAGGACTGATGGAACTATGGTATCGGGAGCTGATACTAATATTGCTCTGGCAATGGTTTGAAAGGCGGTAACAGGGACCTGCAGCTCATAGGGGGTGGCAGCCAGGAGTGACCTGCTGTCTATGCATGGAGATGCTGCTCAAGGGGGACATGCCAGGGCTCTCTCCCCTTGCTCTGCCAGCTGGAGACACCCCAGACCTCATTCCTCAGGTGCCCAAGGTCAGCCCCTGTGCAGACCAGGATGCTTGGGCCATCCCGGGGCTCAAATCACAATTAAACGAATCGCAATGAAATAGCAGTGTGGTGCGAGGAGCAGAGAGGTGGGCTGGCCGGGGCAGCAGGATGCCTGAGCTTTCCTCTGTCAGCAAAGTGCTGAGACAACAAACTTAACCTCTCTGTCCACAGTGCGCCTATCAGCCATGGTTATTAAATCCCACAAAAGGAAGAAGAGGAGAAGTGAATAGGGTTGAAAGAAAAAGCACTTTCCCCATTTGGATTACCTCCTACAGAACAGGACCTGCCAGTGAAAGGCGGAGAGTGTAATTGCTGGCCTGAAAGAGGAAAAAAAAAAAAAAAAGAAAAAAAACTATAAAAGGAAAGAAAGAAAGAAGGAAGGGGGGGAAAACTGATAATGAACAATTTATCCTCTGAGCTAACAGTTAATTAATTCTGAAAATAACTGTCAGGCTAATGGGGGGGGGGGACACTGTGCCACTGAACACAATTAGTAAAATAATAATAACAAAAAAGGGGAAAAAAGAAGAAAAAAAGATTTTTTTAAGGTGTTGCTATCTTCTTAGAGACCAGGCCCTTGGCTTCCCAATGTCATTCTCAACACAATTTTTTTTCTTCTCTCCCTTCGTCTCTTTTCAGAAATTGTTCTCATGAATGATTTATATATGTCTAGTTATCTGGAGTGATTTCTATGGACCCGGGCGCATTGCTGCATAATTGTTAATTTTAATGCCATAATAGCTTCAGATGGAGGAAGAGATTAGGCGTTTATTGCACAATTAAATGAAACATACTTGAGAATCACAAAAGGTTCCGTAATTATTTCAGACCATTAATAAAATGGGCATTAAATTATATGGGACACAAAAGGGAAAGGAAATAGATTTTCATTACAGCAATAGAAGCCGAGAGTAGTAATAGATCCTTGTTGAATTCTCTTTCTCTCTCTCTCTCTCTGAAATTAATTGTTGCCCGGCTTATTTCAAAGCAAAATAAAAGAGAAATAAAGTGTGTTAAAGAACCTCTGATGAAAGGGCTTTGTTTGATAAGGACAATAGCCAGTGATACACTCTGGGAAAAAAGGAAGGAAAAAAAAAAAAAAGGAAGATTTGATTTTGGCTTCCTGCCCTCAGTCCTGAAGGCAGTACAGGAGCTTCATGCACACACATGAGAGCCTCTCCTCCCTTTTCCAACACTACGGGGCTGTGACGGACGGGAGGGAGAAGGGGGCACCTGGAAAGTTCCCCTGTCCATTCCCAAGTGCCCCTGGCGACAGGGCAAGCCGTGGTTTTGGCACCAGGGGCAGAAGATGCAGCAAACTGGCAGAAACGCTGGTGATGCCCTTGCAGAGGGACCACGTGCGGCTTTTGGCTGTTTCTAGATAAGACCCCATGCGATCAATTTGCCTTGGATGGAAGATCCAGAGCATACCACAGAGAAGGAAGCTGCAGCTGCAGGCTCCCCAGTGTTCAATGCACAAAGACCAGCCCCACCAGAACCTGGAGGGTTCGTCCGCCGACCAGCCTGGTGAGCCCGACGGGGACAATGCGAGGAGCTGGGTGAGGAAGAGCTCCTTCCTATTGCACACGGCAAAGACGGTCCAGAGCAGTCTGGACTTGAATGCCATCAAAACCTCACCTTTTGGCCTGGGAAGGTCCAAACCCAGGACCCACCTGACAAGCGTGTCACAAGAGCCCAGGTCTCAGCACAGGCAGCCCTCCTTACAAGCTCTGATCTGTGGCTCCTTATTCCAACAGTAATTATTTCCAATGACAAAATTGGCATGGGCAATACCTTATCCCCTCCTTGAAATGAGGGACATCCCCCAAATACAGTGCTAATGAGGGGGAGAGGAGTCAGAAGCCTGCTGGGGCAAGTTTTCAGGGGCACTCGGGATTTCTGGAAGTAAAAAGCGGTGTTTCTTAGCAGTTTTAGCAGTGCATGGGTCTAGGTTATTTAGGCAATTTTGAAAATCCCACACTGCTTTCAGGCTCCTCAATGTAGTTGAAAGTGTGCCCTTGATCCTAGCAGAGTTTGTACTGACCTGAGCGACCAACAGTACAATTAAGAGTGAAAGAGGTTGAAAGAGGGTCATTTGGAGCTAATGGAAAGCTCATCTTCCAGACTACCAGCCTGACTTCACTGTCCTTAAACTCTGAAAAGCCTAAATGAAAAAATACTTCTAAACCATCACTTGGCGCTTGGTCCATGAAATGGTGTGCATGGCCAGTTCCCTTGCACAGCTCACTCCAGGTGGTGCAGAGGTTTTCAAGAAGATCCCTTCATTACAGGAAAAAAAAAAAAAAAAGGAAAAAAAAGAAAAGGAAAAAAAAAGCTCTCGGCAAAGCAAAGTTTTCAAAAAACCCCCTCTATGTCTGGGGAAACCAGAACCGGCTCCTCCCTCACCCCCAGCTGAACTTGCCAAAGCAGGCAGCTAGGGAAGCTGCCTCCTTGCCTGGGTGTAGGACTTGCAGAGGAATCAGAAAAAAAGGAGCATCTGAATGCAGGAATAAACAAACAAGCAAGCAAGGGTGTCTCTTCCCGGAGCACAACTGCACTTGAAAATTCAGCTCAGCTGACGCAGATCAGACGCACGGCAGCTATTTTTAGGTTCCATGCAGTGTTTTACTTAGCAGCTGCACGCCAGGCCTGCCCCCATTCCCACCGACACTGGGAGGAAGCTATCCCTTGATGGAAAGGAAATGCTGCTCATGGATATGGGCAGTGGGAAGCTGGTGGCAGAGCTGCTCCTGAGAAAACAGGGGGTTTAATAGCAGGTGCTTGTTGAGGGCAGCGGCTGAGCTCTTGCCTTCTTCAGGAGATGGAGAGGGAAGAGGAAAGAGGCGGTGGAGGTAATGGGGCTCCCCAGCCACCTCTGTGCCGCTGTATCTGGGGGGGGCTCTGGTGGAACCGGAGCAGGCAGGAAGATAGTTCTGCTGTCACTGTGCCCGGGTAGAAGTCTCCCTGTGACTCTGTCATGCGGTGCTGCAAAGAGCGGAGAAGCTGGGACAAGGGACACCATCCCCCAACCCTCCCAGTCTCCTTTCCTACTGTGCCAGCACAGACACTGCCAGGTGTCCAGCACCATGCTGAGCACCTGAGGCTTCCGTGATGGGATTAGGCCTGAAGAGGGGACCAGCAGAAAAGGAGTTTGACATGGAGAAACTTAAGGAGAAATTGGAAAAAAAAAATTTTGGAAAAAAAGGGGGGGGGGGGGTGTTAGGGGAATGCTCATCCGCGGGGGGAGGAGCAAATCGGAGCCTAAGCAGGAAAAAAATGAAGTAGCTGTAGGCTGCACTAAAGAGGCTGTGGGCTGCTGCGCCAGTGCCCTCTCCTGGGCAGAGGGAGAGCTGCTCCGGTCCCGGGGAGCCCCGGGGAGGGAGCCATGAGCCCCGGGGGAGGGAGTGATGCTCCCCGGGCGTGGGGCCGAGCCGTCCGAGCAGACATGCGGTGCAGACAAGCATGAAGCCCTACAATACCAAATAAGCAACAGGATAGTTAAAGGGAAAAACAAGAAGCTAAAGGGAGACTCGGTCGGGGGGAGGGGGGAAAGTCTTAGGGTGATGAAAGAAGGTCGGCATTAGAGGAAAATAAATAAGGAGATAAAATAAAAGATGAACAATACAAAGTATTAAAGAGCCTCTAAAAAGGACGAGAAAAACAGCCTTAAGTGCAGCAGGAGATCAGCCATGTCACCCAGATGAAAATAAGTAAGACAACGATTCAAGATGCAGGGTGTTTGATTTTAATATGAGGGAAGTTCTGCTTTTTCCAGGCCAGTTTGTGGAGGGCTGACTTACAGCCCAGGACAGGCATCGCGAGGTCTTGTCTTCTCCCCACCGAGGACACTCCTAATGGAGTGGGTCACATTGCTACGGGAGAGGAGCAATGCTTTGTCCTCTGCTCTGGGGGCAGCAGTGCCCCGTCTGTCATCTCCTGATGCACAAGGGCAGAGGATCTCCCACTTTGTGCCACTCTGGACTCATCCATGTGCGTTGGTGTCACACAAGGGCTCACAGCAAACTACCTTTTATAGGTCTTAAGAAGAATATGTGCAACTCGCATGTCCAGCTGCATGCAACTTTGGAAATGTTGCTGTTGTGTTTTAAGGAGGCAATGGCCAGGGGAAGAAGCTGAAATCCAGGAACTTGATGGAGCAGTGGGACAAAATGGAAGCAGGAGGAGACAGCTAATCCCAGTGGCCACCTTAATGTCAGACTTGAAAGGCAAAGCTGAGGCTAAGAAACAAAAAAACCCAGCATCACCCCACTGTGCCTGGAGCTGGTGAAGGAGGAGGTTTAGGGCCAGCAGTAGCTGGGGCTTGACCAAGAGGAGCAGGGAAGGAGTGGCTCTGAGAATGCTCCAGGACAAGAGACCCTTGGAGAAGACACCAGAGGCATCATGGCACGTGGGAGATCTTTGCTAAATGCAGCTTTAGTGCACAGCCTTAGTCTGCTTTTTGGTTGTAGGAAGATAATACAGGTTATTGGGTACTGCAGAGGGGTCTCCACCAGCAAGTTTAAGTTTGAGTCTCTTGGGTGAGCAGGGGAAAAGCAGGAAGGTGCTTTGAACCTCCCTTGCCTCTATGCTAAAGCCTTATACTTTAAATATAGACAGGGTTTTCAAGGTCACCATGCAGACACAAACAGGAATTATATTGCCTTCTGATATCATCCTATGGGGTCGAGGAAGAGTCCCAGCCCAGTGCTTTCTCCTAGGAAAACCCAAGCGGTCTGACCGGCAGTGAACAACTCCAACTCTCCTGGCCACGTTTCCCCGGACAGCCTTCCCCAGCCCTGCTGTCGGCTGAAAGTAGTGCCAAAGCCAGCATCGCCCCATGCTCCTGCTCCGTCTCAAAGGGGCTGTGGCTCTTGACAAGCCTTGTACAGATAACGTGCTTAGCAGCAGCACAGGGCGAAGGGAGGCAGGAGCGGTGACAAGTGCAGCGATGCATCCTGTAGTCTCTTGGGCCCCAAGGCAACTCCACGCTAATTGCTCGGTTCCCCAGATTAACACCAGGAAAGCCATGATCTGGCAGCTTTACCTGCCCTGGCAGAAAGGCCAGCGTTCATGGAAAATTCAGGAATTCCTGAATTTGCTCCCATGGCCAAGGAAAATGTGCTCCCTATGCCCCGCCTCCAGCATCTCAGTTCTTTTTGATAGCCATCACACATCAGCATTGACCATGAGAGCTGCTGTTCTTGTGTTCTTACAGAGAGCAGAAGCCCATGGCCCCTGCCCTCTATGCACTCCCAGTTTGGCTTGATTCAGGGCTGCATGACAACAGGACCGATCAACTCCCTTTCATTAACAGGGGCTAATGAGTGCCCTGATTATCAGCATCTTCATTCTGAGTACCAAAATGAAGTTGACCCCAGTAATGCTCCAGAGAAGCCTGTCCTAGCTAATCTAAAACAAGCTGCCAGCACCGGAGAGCAGTGTTCATCATGCAGAAACAGGGGAAACTTAGTGTAAAAAAAAAAAAAAAAAAAAAAAAAAACAACCAGAACCTCTTGGTTGAAGGGGGTGGCTGTTTTGTTTCCAGCTGGAGTCAGCCACGCTTGAACACAAAGGTCACCATTGGCAAAAAAAACCCCACAACAATAAAAAGGAAACTAGTGAAGCCAGTGAGACTGGATTAGAGTTTCCTAGATGGGGGTCAGAGAGGGGAGAGCTTTTAGCAGTGATTTGCACTCTCCGAATGAAAGCTTTAGGATTTCACTCCACTTCAAAGAAAAGATGCCCAGCCAGAGCGCAGCCCCTCCTCGTCACGCTGGGCAGGCAGGAGCGGTATTAGCACTGCTCGCATGTAAGCGGAGGGAGCAGGGGGCCCACGCCTCTCCTCCCGCACCGCTGAAAACTTGCAGGGGAGATTTCAAAGCACGGCAGAAAGATTTAGCTACCCAGCTTCCATTGACCGTAATAGCAGCTGAACAGCCAAATCCCCAGGCAAGAGCTTCCCAGACTGGCTCTCTCCTCCCCAAAAGGCACTGCTGCTGCTCCGGTTTGGGGGGGGTGTTGGGGATTCAGGAAGGACGTACATCAGCTGACCCCATCTTGCAGCTCTGCCGCTTACCACCAGTGCAGGAGTTCAGCAATGGGCAAAGCCCAGCCCTGGGACATGGGTTTTGGTGTCTCCTGCAAGAGGGTGATCCTTCCCTACCACCTGCACCAGCACAGCCTCTCTTTGGGCTCCTATACAGTGGAGTCCTGACCTTGTGCATATTCCTCCAGCTTATTCTCGCAGACTTTTAAACTCTGGTCATCTATCAGCGCATCCTAAAATGTTTCTGGAACCTCACCGTAGCTTGACACATTGATGCTCCCCTCTAGGGTCTGGAGTTTCTTTGCTGTTTCCCCGTCCCAAGCAATTTGGATTGGCAGCTACAGCCTGGGCTGATGTAAGCTGCAAGCCGGTCCTTTCACTTCAGTGGCACTGAGCTATTTCAGAGCGGCTGGGACCTGCCCGCGCCGCTCGCTGCGTTTCACAGGCACCGGTGGAAGTGGGAGTGTTTTACGAAGGTGGCCTCTGCTGTCAGCCCCACTCTGTGATGGCGAAATTGCTGCGTTGTTGGACCAAGAAATTGGACACCTCCTTCTGCAGACCCTCTTCTCTTCCACAGCCCCCCGCAAGCCCCAGGCTGCTCCCTGCCAGCCTCCGCCACTCCCTGGGCTTCAGCAGCTGCCCCCCATCTCCTCCCCACCCATAGCCCACAGCTAAAATACCTGCTGCTGCCTGACTCTGCTCTTATACTACTTCCCAGAGGGGTAGAGCAGGGCAATAACGCTCCCCTTTCAAGAGCTCCTGCCTGTGTTCTTTTCTTTTATTTTAGCTGTGATGCTAAAATGTTGCGGACACAGCAGCATTCAGGTGTTTTAGAGAATTTATTCTCCTGAACCGTAGCTTAAAGTAGAAAAATGCTGCTATCCTCACGATGTCCCCTGCATTTTATCCTAATCTGAGTTCGTAGCATTCCTGTCTTCTCTTCCTTTCCCCCTTTTTTGAGGCATGATTTATTGTAGATTCCAAAATGTGGGATATCAGTAAACCTATTTTTTTAAACAGAAAATTTCCAAAGGAGAAACATTGCTGCTTTGCAAGGGAAACAGAAAATGCATTTGCATCCTTGAAATTTCCTGCATTAGAATAAAAAGCTCTTTCAAGGGAATAGGGCTCAAAACATGAATATTGTGCAACAGTAACAGAAAAATGGAAGCAGGCAGCATTTCTGCAAACCTTTTTTCACTCTTGCCTTAGAAATCAGGCAAAGTTTTCAGGAAAAAAAAAAGAAAAACCAAAACACCCAGGATGCAATTTTAGTGTCAGTCCAGGGCTACAAAAAATAAATCCCAGATTTTGGAGGAAGGACAAATATATTGAAAGCCACTCTGCCCAGCTTTACTGTGACCAAAGAGATATTAAGCCTTCGGGTAGGAGCCACTGAGTTGGCCTGGTAGGAGAAGCCTGCCCAGACTCCTTTCATGGCAAACAGGCTCTGCTTGTCTTCTCCAGCCAGTTCAGAGGGATCAGACCTCGGGAGCAGAGAGACCTGGAGATCTCAGGGCTGCTGCCGGGAGGGAGCAGTCTGTGCCTGAGGATGTGACAGGAGGCCATATTCCCATCCCACTTTAGTTCAGGACCATTTGGTCCTGAGATACTGCTGAGGATCAGGAGCGAAGCCCTCTGACCCAGGGCACCCAGCCGCATACCTAACAGATAACGATTAAAGGCATCACATGAGTCACAGAGAGAGTCTTTGGGCTGCAATTAAATACACAACCAGGACTGATTAATTGGAAAAGAATCCTTATCCGTAAATGGAAGCAAATACTCTGCTCACCACACGTGTTAGGGCAGCGACGGCGATCAACAGAAGGCTTGGCAGGGCCAAACTGCCTTCCCTCGGGACTTAAGCACACCTTTAACCTTGGCGGAAACCATGTGCTGGGATGCTAGCAAAGCCAGGAGCTGGTGAGAAGAAGCCACGCAAGAAGGAAAATTTTCTTCTCCTGTTTTTTTTTCTTCATATTTGGAGTTAGTTTGGGGGACATGTCGCTGAAGAGCAGCGCATGCACAGAAATAAAACTGCAATCTTCACTTTAGCTCAGTGGTGCTGCTCTAGTAGAAACGTGTTGTCATCCCACAGGGGAAGACTCCAGTGTTAACATGGGAATAATAGCAAAGAAAGGGGCTAAACTACTTATTTCCTCTGCTTTGATTAATTTTGGAGGCTATCTCCTCCTGTGTCACTGACTGACGACAGCTTGAGATGCTGAAGTCGGTTAATTGTTACGAATCCCTGGAGCATTATTGCAAACCATGTGAAGACACAGAAGGGAGCAATAATCACCTGTGATTCTGGTGAAAGACTTAATCCTATAAAACTGGGGGATTCATCAGTTTGGGGAGCACGTGGGACCAGTTTACTCATCTGCAGTGGAGCTCCTCCATACCAAGGCGTTGGCTGCAGCCCTTTGGGGTGAGATGGGACTCATCTTTTGGAAACCGCTCAGCTCTGTTTTAGGGATGCCAGTGGCTGGAGAAATGAAGGATGCTGACAGAGATAAAGCAGAATGAGCCCCTGGCTGAGGAAGCAAGGATGTCATTACATAGTTGCTTGTGTCACTGCAGCCTAAAGGAAGGCACTAAGCTAATTGATGCAAAGGTGTCTTTATCCTGGTAAAACTGTGCAACAACAGTTCCTTTGGTCTAAGAACCTGACGTCTCCTCCTGATCAGGTCTGCCGGTGCAGGAGCCAAGTAGACCAGACTCCCAAGCAAAAACCAGCACTAAGCAGGGCTGGGAACGAAGAGGATGTAACAGTCTGGCCTATATGCCTATTTACCCACCACATTTGGTAGGTCTGAGAGATGACTTGATCATCACAAGCCATCGGATTGCAATAGAGTCAGAGCACCAGAGGGAAATGAAGATGTTTCTTTTGGGCTTATGCTCTGGACTGTGTTTGGATGGATGGGGTAGCCTGATCTCGTGCCTACAAGTAGTCCTTCCCAGGGGAGGGTGGTGGTCAGGGGAGTTATCTGCAGGCCCCATGCCAGAGGAAGCGTGAAAAGTCAGTGCTGCGCATCTTTTTCTTTGCTCTGCAAATTTGTAGCTGTTGATTAAATCCCTTTTCATAGGCGAGTGTTACAAGGCTCCTACACGCTTTCCCAGGCAAAGACCTCTCTGCTCCTTCTGTGTTTTCATTCTCACGTTGGCCTCTGCCCACTGAATAACAACAATAATTGGATGTGTTTAAATAGCACTGCTCATTATTCTTTGGCCAGTAATCACACAAGTCTCCCATCCCCCGCAACCTGACTGCCACGTGCTGCGGAGGAAGGTCAGCCACAGCTCGTCCTCCTCCTCTCCTCCCACCCGCGTCCCCTCACCTCTCCACCCCTGCCCAAGTTGGGTGTGCAAATTGTGTTCCAGCGATGACAGATTTTCTCTCCCTCTGTGGCCAGCAGGACACTGGAGGTTCATTGGGGCAACCTTGAGCTGTTTGTTTGTTGGGGCAGTAATTGCCTATGGAAGCAAAGGGCTTGAACGGAGGAGATGGGGTTGATCCGCTGTGCCACTTCGGTTTCTCAGCAGCTGGGATTGAGGCAGACGGTATAACAGAAGGGAACGAAATGCCGTTCATATATCTTCCCAGGTGCATTCTGGCTGGCAGGCGGAGAACTTATTGCCTTGGTGTGTTGACTCTTGGAGATGTATGGGCAGCACTGGCTGGCGTCTGCAAAAGCTTGGATGTCGGATGCATAGGTGGACACCAATGCTCTTCGGTCTGACTGCAGGTCAGAGTGGCCTCGGCGAGGACCACCACCCCCACATGGGCGCCGGCCTTTGTTTGAGCAGCCACGTTTGCAGGAGAAGCAGGAGATTCCTGCCTGGTGGAGCAGGTTTGCACTGAGTATCTCTGTGGTCCTCCCTCTTTGCTCCCACTGCTCACTAAAAAGGAAAGGGGGAAAAAAAGCCCCATCACCAATCCGGGCTCAGAAGCAGCAGCAAACAACCTGAATCACCATTCAGATGTAGATACCAGACCAATAATGAGTATTTGCCGACAGCCCATTGGCCACACATCTTCGCATGAGACGTGCCACGTCTCTTTATTATGACTAATAGACACACTTGCAGAAATCAGAATCTATTTCCAAGTGATTCATGAGCGTGTAGGAAAAGGAAGGGGGGGGAACAACAGACTAAATACACCTGGTAATTTATTTGCTATGAATAATTTGAGCAGCCCCAAGTGATGGAGATATCTTAGTTATTTATCCTGGGGGGGAAATTTGCAGGTGCTGCAGACTGGGTGTGCTCCAGAGCAGGCCCTCCCTTTAACATTTGCCTCCCCTGCCCCAGTATAAACCTCTATGGCTGTATTTGGAACAAGATGTAAGACATGCTTTATCCAACTCTTTCATTAATTGCTGTTTCTGGAGTCTCCTGCTGGCTAAATTATTCCCCACAGAATCCCTGTCTCGAGGGTTAGGAAAGGGTTACTGAGCTGCCTTCCCGTTTGGGCTGGGTGGGTGGAAATATTGTTGGCTTTCATCTCCAAACCTCGTAAAGAACAAGCAGCTGCTGGAGAGATGGGTGCCTTGTAAATTATTGCAATAAATAAATAATGAAGCAGGCGCATCACTCCATCATAGGTACAGCTCTGTGCAAGGGCTGGGTGCCGGACCCTGACCCCGCAGGACCAACTCTGGAGGAGACGTCGCTGGATGCTCACCTGTGCTCTGCCCTGGAGCGGGTGGTTGGCCCTCACGTGGCATTCCCTGCAGCTTCGGGCCAAGGTTATTGGAGTTTTTCCTTGTGGGTTGCAAGAGAGTAATTTTCTGGAGTCCAGCCCCGCTGTGTTAGTCAGCAGAATAGCTAATGAAAGCAGCAGCTCCTCCGTATCTCACATTTTGTGTCACCATATTGTAACTGTAGGGTTTTGTCTTCTGGCACCACCGGACTGTGATGCATTTCATTATTTTGGGTGTTAAAATTCAGAGAGATTTTTCCATCAAATATCTTTGTATTTGTTTCCAGAAACAAATGATTAGCATTAGTATTCATTAGTATTCGTGTTAACAATTGATAAAGGGCCCACTACTGTAGTATCTATGCATAGCACACAAAATTCAATTAAAAATATAATAATTTCCTCAAGCCATGATCATATAATCTGTACCATCCCCCAAAATTAGTTCCTGAGTCTTCCCCCAAAGTTTACTGCAGAGGGAACTGTTTGCCAGTGAAGAAAGGCCCTGAGTCAGGGATGCTGTGGCCGAACGAACAGGACCAAGCTGGGGAGGATGGGAGAGGGCATGTGCAACACAAACCAGGAATGCTTTTCGGTAGCGCCAGGCCAGCACAGCTCTGCTCCCAGTCACTGTGTCTGTCCTGCAGTAGAGCTGATGCGTCTCAGTAAGACTGCATCCCCCACCAGGGTGGATGTCCAAGTGGCTCAAGGGATTGGGGTCTCCTCCATCCAAATGCTTTGCCACCTCCATCCCTCTGGTTGACTCATTTTTTTGGAGTCCAGCAGTGATGTTTCCCTCGCTCCTGGCTTTGCAGACTTGTTTCACAGCTTCACCGAGCAGAAGGTCAATCTGACGCCCGAGGAGGGTAGAGATCGGAGCCCTGCTGATTCCTCTTGAGGATGCTGGAGGGGTCTTTTCCTTACTGCTGGGGACCCATTGCCAGACTGCCCACCAGAACACGGTATCTGACATGGCCCTGAACTGACAGCTAACACCCCAGAGCAAACAGCCAGTTTACGCAGAGTCTATGTGTAATGTGTGGGCACCTTCCCTGCTCAGGGGCACGTGGCATTATTCTGCTCTGCTGAGCCTCTGAGGACCATTCCTGGGCTGGGGGTGAGCCAGGGAGGAGGTTTGCCCCTAAGATGCCACCATGAACTTCCAGCAAGCAACAAAAGGCATCTCAGAGGCATCTGGGCTCCTGTATAGCAGTGTTTGGATGGAAGCCATTGCATTTTCAAACAGTATGGGTGGGTACATGCTTTGTGGTTTTCCTGAAGCTGGTTCACTCAGTGAGGTCAGTGGAAGGGTTGAATTTTCAATAAACAACAGAACCGAGTGGCTGTTTAGACCTTGTTTCGCCAGTTCAATCCAAAGTTGTGTTTGCCAGTCAGACTTGATACTGCCAACCAGCATCTCAATATTTGATGTGCTTAGCGCAGAGTGAAGTCTACAGAGGGTCTCAGATTTGAAGCAGAAAAGCATCTGTTACTACTGGTCTCTTACTACCATGGATCATCTCTTGCCTACTGGAGCATGTCTTACAACTGTGGTCCATCTCCAGGAATTCAGGACCTAAACAACATGCTTAAAACCTCCCTGCATGCTCTAGAGGTTATCCAGATTATTTTGGGCCATATGACGGATTACTTCTCCAAGGTTACAGCAGACAGCGCTTGGCCATTGGCGCTCCTAGAGTCCTACCTTTATACTGGGAATATGTGAAGAGGAAGAAATGCCCTTCAATGCTTAAAATATCCCAACCCACCCCTGGAGTTTTACCCTGAGACACTGAGAACAGTTGTGTGAGTGGGGAGAAGAGGGGTCTGGAGTCCTTGCAGTAAGATAAATGGGCTGTTCATCAGATCCTTGATGGGTCTCGAGTGTTACCTTCTCACAGGCTTTGTATTTCTGGTGAATATGTTTAACTCAAGTGCCATATCAGCGTACGTGATAAGAGCGGGGAGGAAATTGTATGGCTTTTGTGTGGTTTGGTTCACATAAGTAGGAAGTTAAACATGAGCTTAACCATGCTGTGGGCCTGGCTGTGTCTATGGGGCAGATCTTTCACAAGAGTGGGCACATTGACCAAAGAGGGCAGTTTGGACAAAAAAATCTAACTCCACCTTGCCGATATGCATGATGCTGACAGATCCTAAATGAATGGAGTGGACATGAATTGAACCACCCTTCACTAAAATAACAGATACTCCTGAAACTTGGGGCACTGCAGCCCTCAGGGACATCTGCGGTGACTGCCTTTAAACACCATTCATCTCATTCAGATATCCAAATGCAAAACACGGCACTTGGGGACAAGACATAGATTTGCAAGAACCCCGAGCCTATGAACGGTTGTTGGGATTACATAAATCAATAAAAGGAGTATTTTCCTCCGTATCTTTGCATCTTGACCAGACATCCACTTTTCATGTTATTTAACTGCACTAGAAGAATAACAGCGAGATAATAGTTTTGAGTGTATCCTCTTGTTTGCAGAACACAGCAGTCGGTCATGTTTGTCTGAGCTCCACGTGTTTCCCACGTGTAGCTTTCAACTGATGTCAGCGATTCTGAAGAAGGCTACTCCAGAGCTCACCTGAAATACCATCAAACTCTTCTGGTCTCTTCCCTCCCCTACCCCAAGCTTTGCATCCAGGCTTGGGCTGGCCTCCCTGTTTCTCCATGCCTGACGTGTAGCTGAGAATAATCACACTTCTGTGCTTCATCCTGCACCAGGGAGGATGGATGTATTACAACCGATCAAGCCATCAACCTCCCCAGAAACGGAGGCGGGTGAGTACCTGAGATAAACAGTTCAGCCTTGGCACTTTTCTTGAAAGTTGCTGCTTCTATTTCAGAACTTGTGTGCCTGAAAGCCTGTCTGGTTTTTTCTGACTGTTATCGGTTGGTCTAATAAAAGATACTACCTTTCCTTACAAGCCTGCTCTGCACTTCTGAGCTTAGGTCGTCTATCCTTCACTTCATGCTGCTGACAATGACTGAGGCTCCCTGGCCTTACAATATAGGAAGTCAATTCTGTGTCAGGCCCCTGGGTTTACATGCATGGCCACAGTGAATATACTTATTTACTGGAGAGGCTTCTCCTGCTGCTTTTGCTGCAGAGAAAGCGAACAGTGATCTCTGTGGACCCTTCCCTGGGGACGTGGGCTGATGCACCCAAAGACCTCATGGGGCTCTGCAGTGTGGGTCTATCCAACTAGCAGAATCCCGCTGGATTTCCACTGGGCATTTCTCACCCTGGAAAGGATGAACCGCTCTTTAGGCACTTGTTAGCTATTATTTAACAGCTAATGTTGCTAAGAAAAGGCCAGGAGGTGGCAGAGAGGTGGCACCGCCCCAGGAGTCTTTTGCAGGGCTTACACCCAGAGACCCTTTGTGGGCCCGGTGGAGACCAAGCTACCATCTGACTCTGCGTGGGCAGTTTCGGTGCTCTCTGCGCCAGCATTATGCACTTCACAGCGACAGCAATGTCAACCCAAGTGGCTGCTGACCTGCCTGCAGTCAGTATTGCTCAGTGCAGCACTTCCACACAAGTACACACAGAGAGTTATGCTTAATTTTATCGCCTGGGAAGGCTGCTGTAATTTGGGGCACAGAATTATGCTGTAAGGCAGTCCCACTGGCTCACTAATCAGGACCTTCGCCCCCACCGCCCCTACCCCAGGGGCTGTGAGAAGACCTGCAACAGTAAAATGCACTGGACCTGCCCACGGTGTTGGCAGGGGACGGGTTTCCCAGCATCGGTGGCTCCCCAGGGTGACTGGCCACACTGCAGGGTTATCACCTGCAGGGAGCCTGAGCCAGGAGGGAAATCCCCCTGGGCAAAAATATACATCACCTCCCTCATTAACAGTGGACTACAAAAAAAAAAAAAAAAAAAAAGAATGCTGCAAAAGAATAATGAACAGATCACCTGTGAGAAATGAATTATGTAAATGCATATAGCCCTCTGTCAAAGGATGGGGCGATTACAGGAGATCATGTAGCGTCACAGATAGATAAAGTGAGCAGAACAAAAGTTAAGTTTTGAAACGGCTGTAAACTTCAGCTTTGGGGCATAAACCAGGTCCTAATTACTGGAGGCTGAGGGGAATCTTTATTTTTGTAGCAAGTTATTCAGCAGCTCTCTTCCACAGAGCGTGGTGCCTTCCCAGGAAGCATCTCTTGTTGGCCAATGTGAGAAAGCAGACGCTGGGCAAACCAGATCGTGGGATGATCCAATCTGCCGCATCTATCACTGTTACCCTCTTCTGTCACGTATGTACAGGGTATTGACCCGCTCCATTAAATCTCTCCATGCAGAAGGCTGTATCGGTGTAACTATGTGTAGCTGTAGTTGCATGAATGCTTTTCTCAGGGTTGGGGGGGTGGACTGAGCAAGAAATACTGCAAACATGCACTGAGAATAACCCATATGTATGTATGCAGTCTGTTCTGCACAGTATCTGTGAATGCATCAGTGCTGTGTGCTTGTATGAGCTGGTGTGTGCCTATATTTTACATATGTATCTCTCTCAGAAAATATTCTTTGATAGCATGTGATTAGATGGGTCTTTTTTTAATATGTGGCACATGCATAAAGAACTGTATGTATGCACTTGCATGTAAAATCACCAAATATGAAGGAAAAATACCCAAATAATCAGCCTATGTGCTGAGCTAATTCTATATATTTGTAAAAAGCCTTGCTGTCAGTGGGAATCTCACCAGGTCATGCAGAACAGCAAGGAGGACTGGTGTCCTCAGCGCCTGTGAAAAGCACCAGAGACCTGAAAGTCTTTCCAAAACGTGCTCCCTTCAATTAAAAATCAATTAAAAATCCCCTCCCTTTCCTAGTGCCTGAAGCATAAAAAACATTCTTTAAAGATCCATTCTTTTCCAGCAACCAAATTTTGGATAGGGGGGTATTTTCAAATTATAGGTGCTGTGCTCTTTGCCTCTCACTTTTGGCAACTGCAGTGCTGCAAGCCCGACCGAGATTCCTGCAAGGAGGAGGAGGAGGAGGAGGAAGATGAAGGCAGAAATACAGCTCTATTTATGTTGATATTAGATCTCAGGCTATGTGATCTCATCTAATTTAAAGTTACTCCAAATGAACTATCTCCAAGAATATAATTTTAATGTTTCCATATCAGGCCATTCTTATCTTTCTGCATTACCATGATATCATTCAGGAATAATAATCGCACTATTAGTTTTGGTGTCTAAACAAGCTGGCGAGGAGAAACGGATTTCAGTCACCGCCCTGGAAATCGCTGCTGTCTCAAAAAAAAAAAAAAAAAAGGCGTACGAAGTTTATAAAACCCGTCCTCGGGGGATGTACAACTGCAACAGATGCCCTTCCAGGACAGAAGATTTAGGGTAAAAAGGGAAGTATTTAGGGGTGGAGGCGTTGGCATCTGGAAGGAAATCTTTCTTTTCCCATCTGCCCGTTTTTTTAACGGGGGCATATATGGGATGTAAATGAACAAAATACAACCTGAAATGCCCCGAGCTGATCGGAGAGTGTGTGATGCATCAAGGCAAAGGCACCAGCCAATGAAAGCAAGGCTGCCGATTTTTTATCATTAATATTGTGAAGCAACATTAACTGATTGGAAAGACTTTTCGGGAGCAGGCAAAGCCTTGCGAGCCATCGCTCCCTTCCGAACGATTTGTCTTGCTACCCGCATTTTTGAGAACGACGCCAGGTTTCCCTCGTTTAATCTTCGCGAGGGATGACGAATGATATAATTCTCCCCCCCGAAAGAATCTGAGAATAAACAATGAAAACAACAACAAAAAAGGGAGTTTTGTATTTTAAGCGGCAGAGGGGAAAACGCAATATACTGAGGCGAGCGGGTCGGGGCAAGCGGTGCCAGCGCGGGTTTAACCGCGGATGTTAAGCGCGGCCGCGCACGCCTGGCCGCGGCCGCTCCGCGGGGCAGAGCCCCGGCAGCCGGGACCGCTGGTATCGCTGTTTCCACAAGGGAAGTGGGGTAAAAAATAAGTTTCCACGCGTGTCACCCTACTATGGTCAGGTCCAAGCCCGCAAGTCCCTGCCGGGGGGATGGGCAGCCCTCGGGTACCCTCGCTCCGGCCTGCGGCCAGAGCCCCGACGGGGCTACCGGGACCACGCGTGGCACGGAGATCCCCGGGGGGAGTAACGTAGCAGGAGCCCGGGGGGGGGGGGCAAGCTGGGGATAGGGGCCCCTGCACCCCCTTTTTTTTGTTTGAGGGTCCCGTATGCACGCAGCGGCTGCTGGGGTGGTGGGTGGAGGTGGGGAGCCCACCTTAGGCAGGGGGAAATTTCCCCGGAGAAGGTCCGGTGCCTTCGCGGGGGGGTCCCGCCCTGCAGGTCCCGCTCTGGGCACGGGGCTCCCGGCGAGGGCTGAGAAATTCGCGGCGCATATCTGGGCGCAACGAAAAAAGCCGCTGGGATGGCGCTGGCGGGGGCAAAGCTAAAGCCTCCGGTGCTGCCGGCCCCGTCCAGGTGAGCGGACTCTAAACCATATGCCCCCCTCTTCTTCCTCCTCCTTCTCTTCCTCCTCCTCCCCGGCCCCGCACGCACACGGCTCTGTCGGGAAATGAAAGTCATTTATTGCAAGCGGAAAGGAAGAAGGCAGGAAATAAGCTCGAGGGTGGTTTATACGACTATTATTATTATTATTATTAGGAGGAGGAGGAGGAGGAGGTGGAGGGGGTTAGGTAGGCCCCCGCCGACAGCGGCACCCCGGCAGGGAGCGGCCCGGGGCGGCGGCTCGCCGCCGGGCGGGAGGCGAAGTTACCGGCGGAGCGGCGGCCGTGCCCCGGCGGGGGGGGAGGGGGGGGCCCCGAGGGGCCCGGGGGGCGCGGCCCCCCCGACCGGCCCAGGGAGCCTCCCCCCGCCGCACCGCCCGCCCGATTTCTCGTTTCTCTCCCCGGTCGCTGTCGGAAAGGGGCGGGCGGGGGTAGAGGACGGCCCGGCGGCGGCTTTTCGGAGCAGGTTTGTTAACCAAAGCAGGTGCTAAAAACCAATAAGCCTGGAACAAACGCGGTCCCCCCCCGGGAGCCAGGACAATTGTTTCCATTTAATAAATATTTTCCCCACGGGCGTTTCGCGGGAGGCAGGCAATTATTCAAAGCAAGCCGGGACGCGGGCCGGCTCCCGGGGTTAAGCGGGGCTGCGGAGCGGGGAAGGAGGGGCTGGGGGGGGAAGCGGGAGAGCTGCCCGGAGCACGGCGGAGCGCGGCGCTGGCAGCCCCGACGGCGGCGGCGGGGAGCCTGGAGGACGCCGGGACCGGCCCCGCTCCACACACCGGCGGGGGGGGGGGA